>NC_090789.1:17108472-17434722 GCF_040054535.1 Antennarius striatus
AGAAAAATTCCCCTTCAAAACAGGTTTGTTATTTGAATTTATCTTTTAGAATGTGGTTTCTAGAAGATGAGAAGTAACAACAATGTCCAGTACAGAGAGGTGAAGCATGAATGTATAAATTAAAGTTTTTCTTTTCTAGCTTTAGCAGACAAATGTTTTCGGTTTGGAACGATCCTCCTCTGAGGGAGTTAGGAGATAAAAATCTGACCCTCAGAAGCCAAATCTAATTATTATTGACCTTTAGAACAAAGATGTGACTGGAGGTCAGGATGTACAGTCTCTCACTGGTTGCTCTGAAGCCCAGGATCGGTTTATCAGAGTCCAGGCTGGCCACCTGTTGCTTGGCAACCTGCCCTATCTGGCGACCCTGCTTCCTGTTGAAGAGGACGGTTTCCACTGGTGACGGCTGTCGGTAGATGAAAGTCCGGCGGAGACACTCGCACAGGGAGGCGTAGGAGAAGTTTGGAGCGCAGGTCGCAAACTTCTTGTCCCGTTTGGATGCCTGGACGTAGCCTAGAGGTCAGGACAGAGACGTGAGGACAGACGTGAGGACAGTCCCATATTCACACCTGCTGATTAACACTGTAGCCCCCCAGGCAGCCACAGTGTTCACAGGTTGGTTTCTGAAGCAGAGCTCAGTGGACAGAACAACGGCTGCTCTGTGACTCCCTACATAAATCAAGGGTTCTTCTGCTCAATAGGCAACTTCTCTGGGGTTCTGAAAGCTTCCCAGAGGGCTAGCTGAGCCACGGAGACCCCGTTTGAGTTTCCGACGCATAGTTTGATGCATCTGCAGTCTTCATTCAAACATTTTCTACAATGGAAAGATGTGAGATTTAGAGATGATATCTGGATACATGGAAGGCTGGTTTCTGAGCTGAAATATTGGTCATGATCACCTTTTGGCAAGGACTGGGACAAGTTTACTTCTGCTCTTCTTCTTTACCTCAGATCTGTTTGGAGTTTTTTTGTTAGTTGTATGTTTTAGTTTTTCTCTCTCTGATCATTTCCTTGCCTTGCTGTGTGTTGTGTTGTATTTGATACCAAGAACTGAATGTCCTTTATATGTGGTCACCATATTTTTATTAGTTGAAACCCAATAACTATCAAATTAAATTAATAAATTTTAGTAAAGCAGGATCTTGCATTATGTAAAAACTTTACTTATTGCTCAAGGAACTACTAAACATTTTGCATCTGTTGATGTGGAAAACTGACGGTTCCAGATATCGTCACCAAAGAGAGATAAATGAGCAGATAAATGCAATCACGACAGACGTGAGTTAGTGTTTGAGGATTTGATTTGAGATGTGGAATTAAATTAACATAACAATCTCAAGACCCAGTAATCAATCGACAATTTATTATCCAGGTGCCTCTGACTGGTTTATATGCAGAGGAGAAGACAGATCTGTTAATGTTGTCAAGCCATCGTCATAAATCTGTTTGTGTGTCCTTGTGGACTCCGGCAGCAAATCCCTCCTGTCATTAACGTCAGTTTTATTACAGCCATTTAAACGTTGTGTCGTCTACCCACTAGAACAGGAGAGGCTCAGCGTGGCAGCAGCTGTCGCTAAACAAACTTCAAGTCTAGAAGAATGAAGAACTCAGCTGCACTTTCAAGATTGATCGCTAATGGAAATTCGACTCAGCATGAAAACAACGCCTTATTTGTCTCTCGGTGTCTTATGACAGATGATATTCTGGGGGATGAAAAATTGTGAGACTGCAGTCCCTGAAAAATGGAAGAAATTATCAAAAAGGACAAAGAGTGGGGTAAAAAAAAAAATCCTGAATCCACATTAAACATTTAATGGGTTTATTATGGACCAAGACTCATCCTCCCTCCAGGTTCCATGGAAATCTACAGTATTTTTTGTGTAATCCTGTCATCCAACCAACAAACCAACAAACCAATCTAAAGATGAAGATCTCTGAAGGATATTTCCCCTAAAAGGATAACGAGAAGAAAAAGACCCTCAGATTATTGTTTGTAGTACGTCTCCATTTTGGAATTTATCATTATATGAGTAAAAACCTGCCAAGAAAATGAGATCCCAGTTGTAGAAGTTCAAGTATTTTCCTTGAATCCACTTCACCTAAAAGAATGTATGTTTCATGTGTGTAGTTTGGCCCGACTCCATTTCTTAAGGAAATGTGTTCATTTCATAATTTAACAAAAACAATGACGTGTGTTACTGACCTCTTAAAAGGAAGAAAAACAGGATTGGTTCCTGAAAAAGGATCTGATTGTGATTTGCAGGAAAGTTTCATATTTGTTAACTTTAAAATCAACTAGAAAATCTGCAGCACCAAGAACACATTTATTCCTGTTACTCATCAGGATTCAAACTGTTTATGAAAGAATAAGAGCAAGACACGACACCAGACTCTGTGAGGTTACATTAAAATCATAGCAGCAGACATCACATCTTCCTCACATCCTCCTCCTCCACTGAAACAGTGAAGAAAGCAGCACAGATGGAGGAACCATCGTGGCTTCAGAGGCTTCCTGACAGCCGGAGCAATTTCTTCTTCTGAAGGTCTGATTGTAAAAACTGAATAAAGTCACTGAGGTTCTGCTCTAAAGGAGTCGCTGCTTCAGAAACACACACACACACACACACACACACACACACACACACACACACACACACACACACACACACACTTTCACTCCTTCAGTAAATCGAGTTACACCTGACGTCTCTGGTACCAGAGGCGTTGTAATATCCTTCGCTGTGGCTGAGGCGCCGGGTGGGAGTGGGCGAGGATTTTAACTGGGGTGTTTCGGTCACTGTTTGAAAAAGATTTAGTCAGAAAAGGCAACTCAAACACTTTTATTACAAATCAAAATACCTCCAGTAAAACGGCTGAATTCTCTCCAACATGATTATTCTGTGATTTCTTTCTCGCGTCAGACCTTCTTCTGTGATTAATGCTTCATGCTCTGGTCTGTTGGAGATCAAACTCTAAGTTCAGATCAGTTATGAGGTTTTTATTCAATCATCTCAATTCCTACAGGGTCTGGTCTACTGTCTTTCTCTGAGAAGCAGCAGAGATGTCAGGAGAATCAAACCCTCTAAATCACTTAGCTGATGGGACAAAGGGGAAAACTTTAGTATATTTACAATCATTCAATGTGAAAAACTTCACTGCAATCATTATCATAAAAATGAGGTTAATGTGTGAGTACACAATCTAAACTGCCACTAATGAAAGAGCACCAGATCTTTGGGTCCTGGAGGAAATTCGCTGAAGATCAGGAAGCTGTTGTTAACGGGTCGAAAGCGGCATTTAGGTGACAGGAGATCTGGATATCGACTTCGAAGCAAGTTGACATGTGAGAAGATATCAGTCATTGATTTAACAAATGTTCTCTAAAAAGACAAGTAAACTGACCTAAATGTTCACTATTGATCCTCAAGGTTCATCCTTGATGCTGATGTTTGGTTCTACACGGGCACGCACACAAACAGCTGCATCTGGAGGGTTCAGTTGGGTTTCTCTTTCTGTTAGAGCACTTTGAAATGTCTGTTGCCATGATTAAGCGCTATCTAAATAAAACTTGATTGATTGATTGATTGATTGATTGATCGATCGATCACAGTCTTGAGTCACGTGCCTAATCAGGAAGTGATAAATGTTTGATGACTACAATTCAGACTTTGTGTTTGGTGGTCACTGGTTGTGTGAGCTGGGCTTCCTTTTTATGCAGGTACTGTTGGTCATGGCCGATTATTTGAGGTTTAATACTTATTATTTCATTTATTAGGGTCGTAGTATCTCTTCACACAAGACACAGGCTTCTGTATGGAATTTTAGTGCTGATGTTACCCCACTGTGCCCTGAGCTGCTGGGCTACATGGGTAGATGCCTCAATATTCACATTTGTATTGAATATTCTATACCTGCATTGGAACATGACAGGTCTATTGGTACACATTATTCTGTTTTTCAACTGAAAGGGAAAACTGAGGTTCCTGCATCGAAACATGCCTTTGAAACTGCTTGTTTTATTTTGCAGTAACGGAACACAAAAAAACTCTTCTTGACTGGGGGTTTTATGTCCAGCCTTTATTTAAGTCATCTGCTGAGGACGATAATGACATGTCAGGACACTCTGTCCTGTGATGCTCTTCATCATGATGATTATTGTACAACTCAGTCCAGCGATTAGAATGAATCAGTCTGACTAAAAAAAGGCTTTTTAGTGATGCTGTTTTCTTCTCTTCAAGGGGTTGTTAGATTTTCTCCATGGAGAACATGAAGTGAGAGGCTGGTGTTATGAAGCCATTAGGCTGGCATTATTCTGTGCATCTGTAAACAGAAGCCTGCTGCCTGTCACAACAGACTGAAATGCCAGCTCTGTATCATCATCACCATCATCATCGTCACTTCTTTGTCATCTTCCTGCTGCCACTCTTTCACCTTCACAGCGAGACGAGGATTATTTGGACTGGTTCCAGCCGAGACGCAGGACTCTGGTTCCAAACATTAGTTTGACTTTTGAGACATTGGGTGAACCAAACGGATGACCTTCATCACCGTTCGTTCAGTCCGGTATGTGATGATGAGCATACTGTATGGTGATGAGGCAGTCGCCACGAACTCCTTCCTCCTGCATATCTCATGTAATCAGTGCCACAGCTCCGTCCATAAAAGGTCAAGCTGGATTATATCATTTATTTCACAGGAGGCATCAGGAAATCCTGTGTGTGCAGACGTGCTGTCTGCGTTCTGCTCCTGGCAGAAGTTGACTGACTGGTTATCACAGCCAACAAGCAGCTTGACATCATGTTTCTAACATCAACAGCCGCCTGTTTCAAAAATAGCAAAAAGATGTTTGTTGTGGCTCAAAGTGTCTCTCAGCTCCTCTCACCTCCAGAAACAAAAAGGGAACAGAATCTCTGGACAGATTAACAGTCTCGTCTGTCCAGCAGCTCTGAGACGCAGCCGCTGAGCTAAATGCTAACATGGGAGACAAACTGACCCCCTCTGGGTTGTCCACAAAGATGTGACCACATAAAGGTTTACATGGAGAAATTTGGAAGGCATAACTGCTTATAATGAGAACATGTGTAAAGTCTGGGGACGCTAACAAGGCTAACATCTAAAAAAGGAAACGATCCATCTGAAGTTGAGCTTGAAGGACTCTAAGGACCAGACACCCGTAAAGAAGCTGTTTGATGCTGAGATACGTCAGTCTGGAACAGTCTGGTGATTAATGAACATTTCCAAACTAAGATGACGGGAAAAATTGGAACACATAAACATTCATTTCTTTCTGTTTCTTCATATGTAGTGTCACCATCATGAGAACAACTGTTGGTTTAATGCATGACGACTGCGTCTTAAAGCTTTCCTGAATCGTCTTGTGGACAGACGTAAACCCAGTCAACAGATGAACGAGTCCTCCCTGTGGAAACGTTTTACAGATATGAATCAGTCTCCGTCTGGGAAATCACATTTCCCATTTTCATCTGGGATTAGAACAGAAGAGAAGAACATCTGCCAAGGTCCCAAATTAATAGGAAGCTTCCTGAAGATTTCACACAAAGGTCTGTTCATGTCCTGGTGGGCTGACAAGCGATGAAGCAATAAGGAGGATACAATGGGTGTGAAGGAAAGAATGAAAGGTGAGGCCTCCTGGGGGACAAAGAGATAAACCCATGAACCCATGAAAGTGCTTCCACTCACACAATCCCACTAACAGGAGGAGCTGTTCTTCAGAAGGACGGCGTTCAGACAGGATTAGAACCCAGCGGCTGGAGGCAGCAGCAGCTCGGCTGCTCTGTTTGCACAGCAAATGGAAGAGAAACATTAAAGGTCTTGTGTTCACATCCAGGCCCACATTTCAGCCTCGACACCGACCTCATGTCCAACACTCATCAGCAGCCTTTCAGCACACAATGAAAGCTTTATTCCTGACGGCACTGAGTTTTCAGGAGGGGGGATTCTTAACCAATGCAAATGAAAAATGAAAGAGAGAAAGTGAAAGAGGGGCAGAGGTGGACCAACGCTAATGCACACACATGAATAGAGGTGTTCAGAAAAACATTTACTTATTCTCATTATTCTGTTTTACAAAGCAAAAATTTGCCCATTGCATCACAGAAAACCTTTTTAATCTGACTTTTTACTATATCGTTACGTTTGAAAGCTAACTAAGGCCATTCTCAACACAAAAACAAGAGAGTATTATTTAACTCCAGTACATGTGTTTCTCATAAAACCTGCATCGTCTGAAGTGTTTGTCATTTCTGGACAGTTGAGGCCAAGGGAAGGACGCTGATGGCTGTTTCTGTTCTGTCCTCACATCCTTCCAGAGAAAAGAACAGAACAGACACAAAAACCCATGAACATTTCTGCTGTTAAAACTTCCTTCATAAAAGGTTGCTGTCTGCATTTGACATGAGACCACTGCGGTAATTTATTATTAGACTACAGCCGTCCTGAAGAAATTAACGATTATCGAGCAAATGAAGGTCAGTTCATGGTTTGTGGCGCAAAAAAGGATGGGGGCCGCTGGTCTAGACCAAAGCTGCTGCTATAACCTTCAGTTGACCCCCGTCAGAAGTAAAATTGAATTGCTAGTCTGTGTTCCACCAGTAGAGGGCAGTCGTTAGCTTTGTGTTTTATAGCAGCATGACAATACAATTTCATTCTCTAAAATGTAATTTATTAACTGAAAACATTTTTACATAAATATGCACGAACTGTTCTTTTAATCACATAATTTATTGCCCCCGTCAGACAGATGTGTTGCTAGATTTTATTCTGTTATTCAACTGAGGGGGAAACCTGAGCTTCTTGGACCAAACACCACCAGACATGGTTAGTTATCTGAAAAAGGAAGAGTGTTGCATGACTTTTAGGAAAGAGTTAAGACAGGCTCTGGGTGTTCAGGAGGTGCTTCCAGATGACTGGACAACTACAGCTAATGTGATCAGGGAGACAGGTAAGAGAGTACTTGGTGTGTCATCTGGAAGGAAAGTAGATAAGGAGACTTGGTGGTGGAATGAGGAGGTACAGGAGTGTATACAGAGAAAGAGGTTAGCCAAGAGGAAGTGGGACACTGAGAGGACTGAGGAGAGTAGACAGGAGTACAGGGAGATGCAGCGTAAGGTGAAGGTAGAGGTAGCAAAGGCCAAACAAGAAGCTTATGATGACTTGTATGCTAGGTTGGACAGTAAGGAGGGAGAGACTGATCTATACCGGTTGGCAAGACAGAGAGATAGAGATGGGAAGGACGTGCAGCAGGTTAGGGTGATTAAGGATAGGGATGGAAGTCTATTGACAGGTGCCAGTAGTGTGATGGGAAGATGGAAAGAGTACTTTGAAGAGTTGATGAACGTGGAAAATGAGAGAGAACAAAGACTAGAAGAGGTTACTGTTGTGGACCAGGATGTAGCAAAGATTAGTCAGGATGAAGTGAGGAGGGCATTGAAGAGGATGAAGAGTGGAAAGGCAGTCGGTCCTGATGATATACCTGTAGAGGTTTGGAAGTGTCTAGGAGAGGTGGCAGTAGAGTTTCTAACTGGGTTGTTCAACAGGGTCTTAGATAGTGAGAAGATGCCTGAGGAATGGAGGAGAAGTGTGCTGGTGCCCATTTTTAAGAACAAGGGAGATGTGCAGAGTTGTGGCAACTACAGAGGAATAAAGCTGATGAGCCATACAATGAAGTTATGGGAGAGAGTAGTGGAAGCTAGACTAAGGGTAGAAGTGAGCATTTGTGAGCAGCTGTACGGTTTCTTGCCATAAAAGAGTACTACAGATGCAGTATTTGCTTTGAGGATGTTGATAGAGGGAGCTGCATTGTGTTTTTGTAGATCAAGAGAAAGCTTATGACAGGGTGCCCAGAGAGGAACTGTGGTATTGTATGAGGAAGTCTGGAGTGGCAGAGAAGTATGTTAGAGCAGTGCAGGACATGTATGAGGACTGTAAGACAGTGGTGAGGTGTGCTGTAGGTGTGACAGAGGAGTTCAAGGTGGAGGTGGGACTGCATCAGGGATCAGCTCTGAGCCCCTTCTTGTTCGCTATGGTGATGGACAGGCTGACAGACGAGGTTAGACAGGAATCTCCATGGACTATGATGTTTGCAGATGACATTGTAATCTGCGGTGAGAGCAGGGAACAGGTGGAGGAGAAGCTAGAGAGGTGGAGGTTTGTCCTGGAAAGGAGAGGAATGAAGGTTAGCCGCAGTAAGACAGAGTACATGTGTGTGAATGAGAGGGACCCAAGTGGAAGAGTGAGGCTACAGGGAGAAGAGATCAAGAAGGTGGAGGATTTGAAGTACTTAGGGTCAACAGTCCAGAGCAATGGAGAGTGTGGAAAAGAGGTGAAGAAGCGTGTCCAGGCAGGATGGAACGGGTGGAGGAAAGTGTCAGGTGTGATGTGTGATAGAAGAGTTTCAGCTAAAATGAAAGGAAAGGTGTACAAAACTGTGGTGAGACCAGCGATGTTGTTGGGTCTAGAGACAGTGTCACTGAGGAAAAGACAGGAGACAGAGCTGGAGGTAGCAGAGATGAAGATGCTGAGGTTCTCTCTGGGAGTGACCAGGATGGATAGGATCAGGAATGAGTACATCAGAGGGACAGCACATGTTAGAGGTTCTGGAGATAAAGTCAGAGAGGCCAGACTGAGATGGTTTGGACATGTCCAGAGGAGAGATAGTGAATATATTGGTAGAAGGATGCTGAGTTTTGAACTGCCAGGCAGGAGGCCTAGAGGAAGACCAAACAGGAGGTTTATGGATGTAGTGAAAGAGGACATGAAGGTAGTTGGTGTGAGAGAAGAGGATGCAGAAGACAGGGTTAGATGGAGGCAACTGATTCACTGTGGCGACCCCTGAAGAGAAAAGCCAAAAAGGAAAAGAAGAAGAATCCCAATACAAACTATGTCTACATTAACGAAAGCTTTAATGCTAAAACTGTACTGTCTGTAAACAAGTGAAGTGGTAATACCATGATTTTACTTCCAGATTTCACACAAAAAAAGACGTTAATGAATATGAGATGTGATGTGGTCAAGTTGAGGCTGAAAACTGTTAGGATACTGCATTCTGCACTTTTAATCTCCAGTCTCCTGGGGAGGTTTTCCAGTAGCTTGCATAAATAAATGTGCTGCAGAGATTTGTTGTTCTTGTCACAAAGCAGTAGTGAAGCTGGCAGATCAGGCCTGCCTCACAATCTGATTCCTCTGCGGGCTGAGCTTGAGGTCAAATGATTCCACATCTAACTCTGTACAGCTTGTCAGTATGGACCTAGCTGTGTGTGCTGAGGCTTTGTCAAGTTGAATCATAGAAGGGGTTTACCCAAACATCTGTTACAAAAATATTATCTGAGATATTTTTTTGCAGCATCATTGATATCGCTTTAAACTTGAGTAAAAGAAAGAAGTCCAACACAATTGCCCCAGACCCTTATAAAAAAAATTATACACACATAATGCATGTAGACAATATATTCCATGAAGTTTTAGTCATCTAACTTAAAGGATTCTTTTTGCCTATCAGTGGTACGTAACAGCCTTTGGTGCTGCCTGTTGCAGCTTCAGAGATGTAGTCTTGCAGTCCAGCTCATCCATGAAGCCCTCATCCACAGAGTCCCTGTCCATGTCCTCCCCTTCAGCCTCTGTAGGCAGGAACACATGGAGCTGAGTGCGAGCTGGTCTGACGGCTTGAGTCTCAGCAGGACGGTAACTGCAGCTTGGAAGATAAGGTTTGCCAACGACCGATAAAGGCTCTTCCTGAAATGATGCTTTACAATGCTGCATCGCTGAGGTTGGGAAGTCTCCTTTTACCGTTTCTGTTTTCAGGAGGTGAGCGTGCGGATGATGTCTCCCTGGTCTCTGAATTGAACCGGGCTGGATGGCCTTGGAGAAATGAATAAAGGCTGATCTGCTGCGACTTTGGACATGCTTGTAGTTGTAATGTTGATGCTGCTGGCTTGTCCTGGATGGGTGACAGTTCTTACAGGGGAGCATGATCGACGGCTTTGAAAACTGAGGAGGTGGTGGGGGTTTGCTTTGTAAAACACTTGGGTGACGATTGCAAGAGAAACTCTGGAACAAGGCCACACTGTGAGGAGTGAGGAGAGACGGCTCACTGATGCTGTGGAGACAGGCAAGGATGGAAGGAGATTAAAACCCCGAACCCACCAAACATCAGAGAGACAACAAGACACAACTCTAAACACACCAGGCTTATGACTGGTGCCAGTTCTGTCGTCTGCCATTAGTGTCCATGTGTTCGGATGGGTTGCTGCCTGTTTGAATGTGATTAATCACCTGTGTGTCCATCTCCATTATAATTCTCTACTATGCATTTCAGATAAAGTACCTGTAAAGTGCAAGTTCAACGCTTGACTAGAGTTACAGTGTGTTGTCTCCTGTCTGTCCGGGTTTGATAGCGTGACGTTGGCCTTTTCTTCATCTCCCCTGCTTTGCTTTGACTACAGGAGGTTGGGGAACAGTGTGTCAGAACTTTCAGGTGTGAAAGATGATCCGTCACCTGATGCAGCGCTGGCTTCACTCAATGGACGGAAACCTGAGCGCGGCACGCTTCTGTCTGTTTCAGCTAAAGCATTGGTATGCCAACATGCAGATGTTAAGCATGGATAATGTTTAACATGTTCGGACTATTATTATAATAATATTTCATGATCACAGTACACAGAATGGTTCTAAAACAGGTGAGAGGAAATAAATTCTGGTTAAAATCCTGTAGGGGACAGGGGAATTTTTATTCAGGCAGGTAAAAAGGCAGTTGCTGTCGACAGCAACGGCGCTATGTCCACACAAAACATTTTCTTTGGTTCAGGAACAGCAGGAGACAAGCACTGTTTCACAAATTTATCATTTATTTACACATGGCATTACGATAGGGATAACAGCGATAAGAAAACAGCTAAAAAGCAGGTTACCTTTATTCCGAAAATTCAATTATGTAAAATAGACACCTTAAGTGTCAATGAAGGCCAGGAACTCACCAGCATGTGAGTAGAAACTCTACGAAACACACAGCAAATTATCACTCAAACAAAAGACAACAAGACACTCGTGTGACCTCCCCACATGCCTAACACACACACTCCACACAGCTGGGGTTATTTCTGGCAAACAAAATAGCAGTATGGCACTTCAACAGATGAAAACCTCGAAGGGATTGACCTGCTCCTGCTACAATAACAGCTTCTCCTTCCTCAGCCTGAGGGCCTGATTGAAGGACCCTGGAGGGTCAGGGGGACACAAACTGAATTCCCATCAGGCCAAACCACATGATTACTGACAGGCCTTAGACAGACAGGGTCATTGTGTGGGAGGCCTACCTTTGTAAAATGGGCCTACAGAGCAAACAGCAGGGATGAAGACTAACAGCTTCACCACACTGAAATTCTCAAATGCCGCAACAAATCTTCTCAAGACAACAAAGAGTTTGTCCCAGAATGTCACAGTTACAGCAGTCACCCTGTTAACTGATTTTCCACAACAATAAAAGTCACAACTATCTGGCAGTGTCCACCAGTCGCACATCTGCAAACCGGATTGTTATACATTGCCCTTACTTCATGAAGTGAACTTTATTTACAACCAAACCCTCCTGTCAACACACACACACACACACACACACACACACACACACACACACACACACACACACACACACACACACACACACACACACACACACACACACACACAAACCTCAACAGAACAGACTAGGCAAGCTTTGTGTGACAGAGAACAACAATATTATCTGGATCAATCATCAGACAACACATACTCACATACTTTACATGGGACGTGTGAAACACATTAAATTAAAAAAAATTGATGACAGACTTTGAACAGACCTCATATCATAAAAGTATGGAATGGAGATATCAACAAAACCAATCGGAAACCGTAGAATATATATATTTATACGTTACCAGTCTTTAAATTACAGTGTCAAAGAATTGCTCATTCATTTTGGCCACATTTACAAAAAAGTTCTGGAGTTACACCCATTTGTATTTTTGAAAACAAAATATCAGCAAACTCTCATTTACATATCAGCTTATTACTTCTTTATTTATTGTTTATCGTGAGTTATTATAATCCACACTCAATTACAGTTAAATCGTTTCATGACCCTTTGTCTAAGAGTTGTCAAATACTTGGTTAAAGAGATTAAGCCCACAGAGGCAGTGGAGAGTCAGTGGATCACGCAGAAGAACTGAGAACGATAAATGTCTGAACATTTCATGTCAGTCCATAACTATAAAGACACTGACTATATCTGGACTATCTGTCATTCTCTCTCCCTGCCTGTCTCTCTCTTACCCTGTCCTTATCTTAGATTGTATTTGTTTCACCCAACTAGTGAAGGTGGATGGCCGCCCACCAGAGCCTGGGTCCTGCCTGGAGTTTTTTCCTCAATGAGATGACATGATTAAGCGCTTTATAAATGAAACTTGATTGATTGATTGATTGATTGATTGATTGGTGATGGAAGGTGAAAGATTTACCAGGTTGGTCCAGAGAGGTGTAGTTAGCATGGTGAGAAAAAAGCCATATGAGCAGCTCTGTGAACCTGAACGTTGTTGCTGTGTACCTTCAAACAAGTATTAAATTTAACATTCTAACATGTTCACATGGTGCGGTATGGTAGCGCAGTGGATAGCGCTGCCGACGCACAGCAAGGCAGTTCCGGGTTTGAGTTCCGCTCTGTGTGGAGTTTGCATGTTCTCCCTGTGTCTGCGTGGGTTCTCTCCGGGTTCTCCGGCTTCCTCCCACCTCCAAAAACATGCGCTTCAGGTTAATTGGCCGTTCCAAATTGCTTGTACTGTGTGAGTGTGAGCGTGCATGCTTGTCTGTCTCTGTGTGGCTCTGCGGTGCACTGGCGTCACACCCGGAGTTTGCCCTCTCTCATGCCCTATGCCAGCTGGGATAGGCTCCAACTTCCCGCAACCCACTGTGGTGGATCAAGCGATTTGGAAGATTGATGAATGAATGAACGTGTTCACATGTTTGCAATAACAACGCTACAGTGCAGATGTTTAGCAGGTACAATATTTATAGTTTTCATCATGCTAAGCATACTAATAAATTAAAATAAAAAATTAACTGAAGGTACACCTTAAAAACCTTGGTTGACATTAGAAGAAAGCCTCCAGTATCAGTGAGGTCCATCATCTGGGACCAGTGATAATTTTCTCTGAATCTTCATGACTGTCCATCTAACAGTAGCTGAAATATTTCCACTTGTTTCCACTACTTTCCCTAAAGCCAGACACAGCTACCATCTCACACACACAATACATACACTGTTATGATGGTTATTCTGAACCTTCTTGGTTTAGCACAGGCCAGAAATACTACTAGATAGCAGTCATGTGTTTAAGGGATTAAAGCGTGTGTGTGTGTGTGTGTGTGTGTGTGTGTGTGTGTGTGTGTGTGTGTGTGTGTGTGTGTGTGTGTGTGTGTGTGTGTGTGTGTGTGTGTGTGTGTGTGTATGCCCCACTCAGGTTTCCGTCCATTGAGTGAAGCCAGCGCTGCATCAGGTGACGGATCATCTTCCACACCTGAGATTTCTGACACACTGTTCCCAACCTCCTGTAGTCAAAGCAGACCAGGGGAGAGTGTCCTACATTATGGAACCGGGACAGAGCGGACAGGAAACAACACACTGTAACTCTAGTCAAGCGTCGAACTTGCACTTTGACAGGTCCTTTATCTGAAATGAGTAGCGCAGAGTTATAATGGAGATGACACACAGATGATTAATCACTTTCAAAGAATCAGAAACCCATCTGAAAACATGGACACTAAGTGCTCATGTGATGATGATGGTTTAATTATGTTGTTTTGTACCTTTATTATCTGTACTATCTAGCTATCTGTATGCTACCAGGAGAAGAAAAGACTACAGACACACTACAGTACCAAAAAATGTTGTTTGCATTAAATAAAAAGTGACTTCAGGGACCATTTGTAGTTTTTCTGTTGTGGAGTAAAATGAGAAACGTGACTCCATATCTGTCTTTCAAATGTGATACATTGCTTAGCTTAGCATGAGGATGAAAACAGAGACAGATAACCTAGAATGTAAGTAGACACAAAATCACATGACCATCTTCACACTAGAGTCCAAACCATTAGTGGGGCAAAACATGAATTTGGAATTTCGAAAGATCCAGACAAACAGTTAAATTGCTAAATCTAATTTGATGTAGATATTAATTCCAAATTCTTTGTTTGACAAACTACACCAGCATTCCACCCACATTAATCTTGTGTTTTGTGGCCTTATAAACTGTAAAGTTCACAGACGTGTCAGGGTGGATCTGCTCTGGACTTTTGTATGGATTGAAAGAATCAGATATTAGTAACTACTGTGGGGCCGTACCATCAGCTGCTTGATTGTTATAATAATTAATCAATATATATATGGAACAGAAAACAAATGAAATAATTCCAATAAGAGCAAAGCACTCCTGTCAGATGATTATTATTTAATTCATGGGGACAGATCAGACAGAAAGCACAGAGTTCAAACAATCTCCCCTAATATATACAGTATATTTACAACAAAACCAGCTGTTAATAATCCAGAGCAGTGGAATCCTCAGTATGACGTGCATCTCACCTGAGTCGAGCCATGCCGCTTTGCTTGAAGGGTCCTTTAGCTGTAGCTACCAGTGACGGTAGCCTCGCTGGGCTCCTGGTCCTCCCACCCCCACCTGCTGTAAGTGGAGGGTGGACCGAGCAGGGGAGCAGGTACGACTGGTCTGAAGCTCTCCTGGTCTGGACATTCCTCTGATGCCACGGCTCACGGATGTCCAAACCCAAGCCGAGCACAGCCGTTGGGGGTTCTGCTCCAGTTGGACCACTCATTGGACTCTGACTTTGTGTCACACCTGGAAAGGAAGTCACTGTCCTTTGGTAGCTCTGCTAGGTGTATGTGAACACTAATGATGCCTTGAACCACAGATAAAGAGCGTTTCCTGTGCTGGTGAGAACAACCAGTGCAAAGACCTGAATCTGTGTCTCCTAGGTTGTGTGGGCTTCTTGTCCAAGGGATCGTACTGCTCTACCTGTGGGCAGTGGACACCATCAATGATGCATGTCCATCAATGATGCATTACTGCAGCTGGTCAGGTGGACCACACACTTCACCTCCTGTCCCCAGGTCGGTTTACAGATGGAGACAACAGGTGGTAAATAGTACTCTTCAATAGTTTACGTATGTTCACAAGACAACTGGGCTGCAGCGCATCCAAAAGTCAATAATATCAAAGTTTTAGGGATGCTGTTCTGTGGGGCCAGAAAAATAAACTAACTTTAACAACTCTGTGGATCAGAGGGATGTTTGGAGGAGGATGAATGACTGAAGAGCACACGTTATCTTCAGTGAAGCACGGTGGAGGATCCATGGTGTTCTGGGTTCAACTGCAGCAGGTGGAGAGGAAGACGAGTTCCATCAAGTATCAAGAAATCAGAGTCTCACCATCTGTGAGGACGCTTCTCTTTGGTTCCAAGAGAAGCCCTGTATTATCCTAGAGTAACCATCACCTCACTGGAGTCCCAAATTTTTCCAGATTTGAAGAAGGTGGTTGCAATACAAAGAAGAGCCAGGAGCCCATGAGGAATGGGCTAAGAATCTAAAAATGCTGTTTGGATATACATATAGTTGTGTTCAAACTAATTGCAGAGAAAGCTCAAAATTCCTTGTAACGGTTTTTATGTCCATACATTGGGAACACTAGACATTATATTCTAAATCAAAACAGAAGAGAAATGAATTATTTATTTTACAGAAAAAAAAACAATGTTGCATTTTTTTTTCTTTACAAACTCCTATATTTACTGCATAAACTGAATAATCTTTAGGATTTAGCATTCCTGCAAATCACTTAACAAATATTTAGTAGCAATATTTAGGTGCTTAACCACTGTGTTGTATATAGTTGACCGACGTCTGCTACTGGTGAACTGATTATCCCAGCTGGCATATTGCGTGAGGCGGGCAAACTCGAGACGCGATGCAAGTGCACCATGTAGCTACACAGACATACAAACACACACACACGCACTTCTTCCTACCGGCAATTTGGAACGGCCAAAAATAAGAACACAATCTCTTCCAAGTTTTCTGATATATGTAAACTTATCCATGATAAATAGACCTGACACCCCTGTAACAGAAACATCTTAACATCATGATGGGTGCTCCACCATGCTTCATGTTTTCAGAGTGTACTCTGGCTTGAATAGTGTTTGGGGGTCATCTGACACTGTTTCTTAGACCCCCCCAAAAAAACAATCTGACTTTCAACAGTACACAAAATGTTTGGTTTTTTTGGCCAGTTGCTGTGTGTTCTTTGGCAAACGTTAACCTCTTTAGCACGTCTTCTTGTAACAGTGGGACTTTGTCTGGACGTACATTTTTTCCTACAAACGTTTAACCATGTGGTGTAAATTTATTTTGCTGCATGCAGCCTGTTCAGAGTCAAAGCATTATGGTGCAGCTCATCAAGATGACCCACATTTAGCTTTCTTAGCTTTCCTTAGATGACTCGTGCCTTTAGACTCCGTCGTATCGTCTTGCTTTCCCTGCAGTCTGGAACTCCTCCAGGGTTGACAGCCAACCCTCAGGATACAAGTGTGATGTAGAAGCGGAAACATTGCACCTTTACCCTCAGCTGTAACTGGACGAGCCTGGAGGGACTTCAGAGAAGGAGCACTGGAGCAGGACAGCAGGCAGACTGCTCCGGCAGCCAATCAACTGCTTAGTGCTCTGCTAGAGCTTTTAGCTGTGTAATATATCCACAATAAGCAAACTGCCTTAGCTCTATATGTGATCATGTCTGCTGCAACGTCATGTGTTCAATCACACATCAGACCTTTTTATTTTCAAAAGAATTAAAATTGGTCTCAATATTGTTAATTTAAATATATTACTGTTTTTTTTCTCTGACAATCTTCACTGTAATAAAAACAAAGCGAGAACCTCATGTTTACGCCATTTATTATTTAAGCTTATGACCAAGAACAAAGCTTCCTCTGGACTCCAAGCCTGCCCTCTGCTGGTTGTCTCCCTGCACTGCATCTTCTACACCTGCAGAAAGAACATAAGTTATTTCTCAGGATATTCATTTAAAATACATTCATAACAACTTGTAAAATTCAAACCACTGTTTAACAGAATTAGTTTTCTAGAGTTAAAGGCCATTTTTTAAAAGCTATTTTGTAAACCATTCATGTTTGGATAATAACCTGCAGGAGAACAAGCGTTGAAGTCATCGTAACATCACCACAGCGCTGGTGCTGAATCTTCTGCAGCTCTAGCATTATAGTCACACCAGTGTTTATTTCACCTAACAAGAACAGAAGAAGTGCAGCCGTTAGTGAACTTCCTTCATGAACGTACAGATTCAAACGAGCAGTTTCAACATTTACTCATCCTCCACTGGTGACAATTAAGGCTGAATTAAACATGGTGCGGAGATACAAATTTAAATTACACCAAGATATATAACTCTTAATAAATATTTCATATTTTGGCACACTGATCAAACATTGATCAATTTTAACACATTGATCAAACCAAATTCAAATCAAGTAAGACAAACCTCTACGTTGCTCAAACATGGCTTACCAGGGGAGGTGATGGGTAAATGTATTGATTCTATACGATATTTAGCTCCTTGAATGCTACTGCATTTGAGAAGTCACACTTCTCAAAAAACAGATTCATCTCTTCTGATGTACAAAAAAAATTTTTTCCCCCTATTCATTATGCTTTTGTTGCCTTTTACCAGTGAGAGGCTCTTACCAGGGTTCAACATCACAGCTTTTCAGTCTCCAACTCCTTGAGGCTCCTGTGGCAAGAAACAAACAATGAGAGCCTGGTAGTGAACTAGTCACCATCATCAGCTTCACAACACCATTACTGTTGAGTTTACCACCTTGACAAGATGATATGACAACACGAACATCTATGTGTGTGTGTGTGTGTGTGTGTGTGCGTGTGTGTGTGTTGTTTGCAGTGGGAGTTGGAGACCCAAAAGAAAAGCCTTGTTTTAAATATGAATGTAGGTTATGGTGTTACAGTGTGAACATGCTTCAAAAGTAACCAACGCCATGTGTGTTAATGTGTTCATATGTTGTATTAATTGTGAAATTGCATTAATATACAGTACACAGGTTTATAAAGGCATCTCAGCACCCTGAAGTTGATTCTTTATTTACTAGATGCACAGAGGATCAGATATTCAAGACAAGGTTTGAATGTGGTGCAATCCTTGGAGAAGGTAATTGTTTTAAAGCCAAGTGAAACTGGACTTCAAAGTGACACATCAGGGGTGTTGCTGGAAAGAAATAAAAATAGAAAAAAGAAACACAGCTGAGAGCTGCCTCAATACTTTGTGCAGAAGTAGACCTGGTCCTTTTCTATAGTTTTACAGACTTTGGGCAGCGCCCTTTTAGATGAGGCCATTAAAGGCCAAAAAGGATATTCTGGCATCACACTCAGGACATATTGATATTGGCCAATCATAACTGAGGATTTGTAAGGATATCGTTCACAGTGCAGATAGACAGATCTGGACAGCCTCCAGTGCCAAGACTAAACACAGTAATAATTGTACAGTCCAGGCAGAACCGGGACCCTGTACAGGTATGAAACAACTCCTACATACAACAAAGAGCAATGTGTCACAGCCCCAAAGAACTTTCTCAAAATGGTTTGTGGGTCACTGGTACAACAAGTTGTTCAAGTTCAACAGGAAGAACAAAACTTAAATTTTAATTAGAAGTCGCAAGGAGAGAAGGAAAAGAGAGCAAGAGTCAAGTTTTTCTTACAAGAACTATATCTTGGCTTTCCTCCTCAGATATTATAAGTAATGCACCTTCAAGTCTAGATTACTGCAGAAAGTTTGAAACCAGAAACGATGATGCTTTGAATGTAGGACGCTTGGTGTTGTCACAGACTCAAACGGTTACCTCCTAAACCTTGTATCAGCTGAATGGGCGTAGCATAGGACGACACAGCAGTGTCTGGGTTGGTAAGATCTACAACTGTCAGCAAGTGTGCAACATTTTGTTATTCACGTCACAACATAAATGGATCATTACACTCTATTAGGTGTACATGTTATGAAGCGGATTGTTAGAGGTCAGTTGACAGAATAGTTATGAACATAAGGAAATTATTTGTGTTGATTTTACTTTCAAATGCAGTTTGATAGTTTCATAAAAATTGCATAATTGTTTATCTTTATCTTGACATTATATCAGCAGTTTTTATAATTAGACAAGGGGAAGCTGGTTATTAGGGTATCAAAGTATAAGTTGAGCAAAATGGTCTACTGGTGTGGGGTGCTAAATTAGCATATTAGCATCTGATTCAACTACTGGCAGTTCAGATATACAGTAATCCCTCACTTATTTGCGCTTCAAGATGCACGGCCTCACTACATTGCAGCCTTTTAGTTGGTCGTCACATGATACCATATGTGTATGCTATTGGCTGACAGCATTCTTGTGTGCGCTGCGTTCTGAGACTAGCGGAACGCAGCGCACTTCTGTGTATTTTGTAATTAACTTCTTGAATACAAAAATGTTTTAAACAGTCTATAAGAGTGTGGGAAAGACAATACATATAAAAGGTGTTTTAATATCAGTATGGGGAGGGTAATTTAAACATTTAAACAAATGTTTAAATTACCGTAAATAGTTTGTTGCTAAATCGCTGAATTTCATTTTCTGCTGGTGGTCCTGGAACTTTACTGTACACATGGAAGAAAACTTTCAAGCGCTCAATGTACCTATCAGTGTGGAGATGTTCATCACTGGATAACTTGGAATGAGGTCAGTGTGAAGTAGTATATATGGTGCATCATTTTATTATGTAAGTGGAGTTTTTGAATGTTAAATGGACATCAAGTTGTAACGCATGGAAGAGGAGAATCCCACTGAATCTAATAGTCTCTCTTTGATACCGGTTTAAACGCTACAGAGCTATGATTTGAGGAAATATATTTATTTACGTGCATTGTCAAATTACATGTGGCTTGTTAAATAACCGTTTTCATTCCATGCAAGCACATCTGTTCTAATTCACTAGTGTAGTCATTGTTTCAAATTTTAAATGCACAGAAACATGCACAAAGTGAAAAACTAACAACTCCTGAAATGAGTCATATTTCAAATTAAAAATATTGAAGGAGGGTACGTCTCAGGTTTGGTACAAGAATCAGGCTACAGGTAAACTGCACCAACCACTGGGCTACAAACAGGACATCTAATTTTCAATAATCCCACCCAGAGCAACCCAAGCATGAAGTGACATGTTTGACTTCAATCTGCAGACAGCCCCACCCAGTAGCACAAAACATCCCATTTGGCACCAGACAGAGGGTGTCAGAGGTAGTATGACCGTTACCAGGGTAAATACAGTGTCCACACAATCTCTGAGAAACAAGATGTAAAACATTTAGTTTGAATGATTTTATCCATTTGCAACGGTTCAGAGATCAACAACGGACCTCCTGGAGTTTTTGGGGTTTTCTGGCGGGATTGCTGTCATTAAAACCAGTGTTACCATAGAGGGCTGTGAAGAAATGAGCTGAACAACACATTTGTTTGTGTTGTTTCCACTGTCAGTTCTACAGTGGTTGCAAGCTGTTCATAATCTGGAGTATATTATGGTTCAATGAATATATCGCCGTTTAAGCAACCAGATAACACTGGCTTGCCAATCCACGTTACTTTTGAAACAATTACAGGTTTCAAATCAATTATGGAACTTAACTGAGCACGATGTTGCTTCACAAATGAAAAGCGGGCGGAGGGTAACTGAATGTTATACAGACTTTTCTCCAATGTGATATCAGGGCAGAGGTATGGAAGTAGTGAGGAGAAGATGGGAGAGAAACGATAGTCGGTGAAGCTGAACCACTTGATCAAGGCCAAAAAGACCCTGGTGTGGTCAGGGAACAGCAGCGACTCATGAACACTAATCTGCCAAGTGAACCTTCCACAAGAGTAATTATAGCAGTTGTGGGACTCTTTAGTTTCATATAATTTTATATTTTGTGTGGAAATCTTTTTTTATTAGAATTTTTTTAGGTTTGAATTAACCAGATAACCAAAGATTTTATTTTCTGTAGCTTCTTCTTGTCAAGTGAAGTGTGGGATGTGCAGTGTTTGAAGTGCTTTACGTGGAAACCAACAACCAAAAATGATGCATGCTCTACCACCAGAATGAACCGATCAATTTGCTAAAGACAACAAATCTCAACATTTAAAGATGTCAAAGAGGACTGGCAGGGAGACTACTTAAAAGCTTTCTTACAGGATTTTAAAGCAGAAAATGCCACCCCCATGGGATGGTCTTTTATCCCATTTATCATTGTTGCACACAACCTGCCTATTTCCACTGCCAAGTTGCTTTTGTATCAGGTAAGAAAGAAAGACTAAACTGATTGGAGACAAATGAAATTACTTGTACATATGTACAAGATTTAGGCTGCAGAGTGCATATTTATTTCATTTTGCTTTAATATTCTAAGCAATACCAGAAAAAAAACATGATACTCCTCTCATGGCTTACAGTCTTACATTGAAACATTTTGTTCATCTTTAGTTAGAAAGTAATGAAGCAATACCCAGTGACTCAGTTGTATGTAGTTTCTAGTACTACAACCACACACGCACACGCTGCATTGGAAATAACACTTTTCCACATCCACACACACAAAGGTGAAACAGATCTGCACTGTGATACAATTCTTTCCAAGTGTGATGCCAGAAGCCCTTTAAAGGTCACTGTCCAGTGACGCGGTATAAGAGAGGAGTTAAGTTAATGTACAACTATGGATCTTGTATGGTAAACATGGATGGGACACTTACCTTACTCGTTCAGCTGATCTGTGTAAGCATACCTCTGGCTGCAGTGCAAACAAGTCCAGGCTTTACTGTCCACTGACTTCTGCAGAACTACTCATCGTCAATGTAACCCAACAGCAGAGAAGAGCCTGTACTGTGGACAGGGGCAGCCCGTCTTTGACAAGCTAGCTGACAGCAGCTAACGCACCTCTCATTTACCCAGTGACATGAAGCATGCACACCATCACACAGGCAGAACACAGCATCCTCTCTTCAACCAGACGGTGCATGGGGCTTCCTGCCTCATGTAGGTTGCCAATGACATTGGTGAGGTGTACTAGTACAGGTTCTGTCATTAGCTTATTGGTTAAGAATAGTTCGCAAAACAAGTATGGATGGGGTGAAGTGTAGATAGTAAAATCATGGAACCTTCAAAGAACAATAATATAACTTTTGTTTCAATCTTAGTATTAACAATGCAAAGTCAAATTGTGTCACATAACAGTTGTGATCAGTATCTTAATACATTTTTCCAGAAGGTAATCACCAAGTCCAATTAGAGGCAAACCTACTGTTGTCCTTGTGATTTAAGTACATGCAAATGTTTTTTGTTTGATGATAAAGAGCCTAAGAATGTCAGTGAGAAAAGGTTCCACTTTATTTAAAGCAAACTAGGGGAAGTAATTGTACTCAATATCTGCTCAGAGCTCTGAATGGGTGCCAGCGCTCATCAATTTACCATTTTATATATTTTCAGGATAATTTTCTAGTAATTTTATATTTGAATTAACGCCGGAAAACATCAATTGTTTATATCAAGCTGCTTTGTTGATTTTTTTTTCTCGCCCCCGTTCCCATGACAGCTGCTGAAATTCTACAAATGACACCTGCAATTACTGTCGTGTGCATAAAATATCCATGCCGCAAAACAGCATGCAACTAATCTGTTTACTCAAAAGTAACAGCATGACATTTTTTAATTTAACCAATTTTTTACATTAAAAGTTCATTAGGGCCACAGCAACTCATGTCATGTTTTAAGCAGACTACATGAACAGCCCTCTGGCTAGACAAACTTTACACTAAAATATAGTATATAAGTTTAGTGAGATAGCTCCTGTCTGTTTGCAGCAGTAGCTGCACGGGGCAAGCAGGTTGTTATCCGTGTTCTACCGTTTATTTCACCTCATACTAAAACAAAGAAATCTTACCGAGAGGATTTGTAGATTACTAGTATTTTAATGTACTTGACAGTTACATTTTTGTCAGAATTTGCTCACAGTCATTGTCAAAAAATTTATAAATTTGGTATTTAAAAAAAGTAAATCAGTTTGTGTAATGGCAATATAAGACCTCTCAGTACAAACCTTATTATGTAGCTACTTTGTAGTCCACATGTGTCAAAGTCAAGGCCCACGGGCCAAATGTGACCCTTCACATGATTTTATGTGGCCCACGAGAGCAATAAAGTGTCTAAAAATATAAAGATGTTTTTTTCTGTGCAACTAATGTTTACGACTTAGATTACATCGAGTTCCATTTAGTTCCATTTTAAAGTTATATCTGGCCTTTTGAGGACAGCCATTATGTTGATGGCCCTTGGTGAAAATGAGTTTGACACCCTTTGTACTGTGTGCGTGGAGAAATCTTCAAAATCAGGATGCAGCAATATTGAGTACTGAAAAAAAAGTGCTGCTGGTGCATCCTTACTTGAAACAAACCTTGATTATGAACTTCTTGTCAGTACCTCAGTGCCAAAGTTTGGTTTCCATTTGAGTCTAATAGTGAAAAGAGAAAGTGTTCCGAAACAGGACGCTAGATCTCGTAACGCAGAAAGTTCAATCTTGTGTGTTGGTAAGACATATTCAAAACTATCTTCCACATGAGCACGCCAGTTGTATAGATGGAACCATTCACATAATAAATCTGTGTAAATGCTGCTTTCATTGTCAAAAACTGGTTCCATTTGTTCCTCATGGCCGATCTGGTTACATAAAAAACAAAGCAATTCCAAAAGAAGCTACAGACTTTCGAGTTTCTTGGTGTGGAAAGTTCCTTCTCATACTCCACCACCTTCTAAGATGGCCAAACCTGTTAAAGAAAAAGAAATTGTACACAAAACCAAGACACAGATACAACATTAGAAGTTCTAAACGTTTCACTTCCTTGGACTCAACAAAAGCTTGTACTTCTAATGTGGAAGCTGGGCAGCTCGCTTGGGATCATTCTTGATCCTGTTTAACATTTATTCGCTATCAAGTCATTATTTAATATAAGTTTCTGTAAAGCATTCCATTATTATGGAATTTTGCTGGTGTTGTATTTACCCTTCTGTTTAAAATTGAGCAAATATCTCATCTTTCAAATTCGAGTACATTAACTGTCACTGACTTGACTAATTTGTTTTGTCTGATACGATTTTCAAGCTAGCATTAAACAAGTAACTCCAAGAGAATTTTGTCGAAATAAGTTCAAGTTAAATGAATAAGAAAAGGACAAATCCATGGATAGGCCAAGAATTTAAGGCCAACGTAACTCTAGAAATAGTAGCTTTCATTTAGAAATCTATTAAACCTGGAAAACTCTAAATCTTGGGAAAGGTTAACAAAAATCTAGTTTAAAGTTGCCTTCCAGTTTGCACTTGGAGGTCAGGACTGTGGCCTGATAACTTATCCACCAGCATCCAAAAACAACCTGAATAAATTGGTTCCACACTGAAGTGAAATTTTCTGTTACGAAAGATACACGACCAGCAAACACCAATCTGGTGGTGTGGACAACAGACGACCCTTCCACAGACTTCCATCCTCAAAAGAATAATATTTTACATACGTAAAGCACGTCTTCAGTAAAATATATCAGTGTAATATACTATATTTTCTAATATTCAAACAATGTAACTTCTTATCATTCAAGAAACATTTTTAGAAATGGTTATGTAGATTTTCTGTAATGGTTGGCGTAGTCGGGCAAGAGGAATATATAAAACTACTTCACATCAGCTTCATTTTCTTGCGGTCTATTCATAATTACTCCTTCATAGGGTGCACTTTCAATCCTAGTATTTCCTCCATTGTGCAAGTGTTGAGTTTGTCTTCACTTAAGCATTTCTGAATCCACGCTATACAGCCACAAAATTTTCCGAAATCCACAATCTTTAAAGACGATCAAACCTGTTAAAAAAAGTAACACAAACACACGTAACATTGTAGATGAACACTCAATAATTTCGAATCATGTTACCAAATTCCATCAAGTATCACCATCCTGTGTTTTGCAGCCATTCCGGGTGTTGGACTCCGAGATGCCACATCACGAGGGAAGATTTCTTGGGTAGTTTTTACAAGTTAGTTAAAAAAATTTTTAGTTATTGCACTTTTTTAGACTGTGGACAAGAGGAGAGTATATAATTTAAAGATTATTTTCTCATTCTGATTCAGAGACTTTCTTTGCCTATATGACAAATGGAGAAAATAAACTTATGGGATGCAGTGAAGACACTGAGTTACAGGTTCAAACTTTGTCCAAGCAAACCACTTGACATTATAAAAAGACGATTGTTATCAATGATACTAAAACGTTATGCATAATGGGGAATCTCCTGGAAAGTAGTGGGGAATCTTCTGGAAAACTCAAGTAATGTAATACTTTCAGTGGTTCAGAGAATGTCAGTCAAGCTAGAGTCAAGATAAATGAAATAAGTATGCTCCATCACAAAAACGCAGTCAATTATGCAAGTTAAAAATCCAAAGCTGTTTAAATGAATCCACTGAATTAAAGAAAGTTTCTTTAAGACGTTTCGCATCTCATCCAAGAGGCTTCTTCAGTTCTCGTGGCGGCCAGTTTTGACCCAGCTTATGAACACTGAGGTGTTGTCAGTGGTATTCACATTCAACGACCATAGTAGAAACCCATCTGGCTCCTCAACAATGTTTGGTGGGGGTGCCACGGGGTGTCGTTGAAGTAAGTTTCACCGAGCCTTTGCATACTAATGAGGGTCACGAAACACATCACCTGGGTTAATCTGCTGAGTAGTTTTCAAAACTGATTAGCACTGACGACACCTCACAGGGACCAAGGCTGGGACAAGACCAGCCACCACAAGAACTGAAGAAGCCTCTTGGATGAGAGGCAAAATGTCTTCAAGAAACTTTCTTAAAATCCAGTGGATTCATTCAGACAGCTTTAGATAACCATGACCTGGATAACTGAGAACCTACACAGACATACAGTTAAAAATAAATGCAAGAATACTTACACTCAACTGTAAAGCCCATCTCCTCCCACCACACAACTTTGAAAAATGCTTGCTGCGGCAAGCCAGAATCTGTTTGATTCCAAGTGATGCCAAGCCAAAACTGGTACTGACTGACGATCAGTGTGGAGAGGTCGGCAGAGTAACTATATGAATGTTGCTTGTACAACACAACAACTCCTTTCATATCGGAGTAATGTCAAAAACTGAAATTAATAGGTTGACATCTTTACATAGAAGACATTTTAGCAGTTTTTACAGTTGAGTTGTGATCCATGGTCCAAATGTCAACAAAAGGGAATCCCATCATTGAAGTTGCAAGCACACACTGGGTATGACTCAATTGCTTTGAATCCAGTGAGACCAAACATTATGTTGGTTTTTGTGTGGGTTATTAAAGAGCAGGTAACCTGGGACAAGTCAAACTTTAGTTAAATAAAAAGACAATACTGCGGTCTCAAATTACCACGAGGGGAAAAAAAGGCCTGCCCACAGAACAAAGCATCCTTAGATCTTCCGTGAATCAAGTGGTATATCTATCACCAAGGAAATGCAATATATACTGAAGTTTAATTTAGAAGGTAAACTTTACCATCGAAATGGTAGAATATCTTGTCAGTAACAAAATGGAACAGACACATGTCCACTGCAATACACACCAAGATTATCAGAACTAAATGCCTGGACACAAAATTGTATGTCCGGAACTTTGTGCTTTTTAAAGGTACGCTTTGTTAAGAAGAATTCTCCTAATCCTTGTTCAGTGTGCCTTGACGTGACTTTACTGTCATGTAGCTTTACCACTTCAGTATTTTTGAATCATATGAAGAGTAAAGACATCAACAACCAATGAATTTCTGATGGTTATCATGCAGTACAACTAACCCCACTGCTAGTCTTGGACAGTCAAATTTTGTCATGACACAACATGGAAAGTCATTGGAGTCACTAAAATATTGGCAATTCCAGTAAGCTGTTTGGAAATGTCAGTAAAGACTAACTGTACTCCTATCCCATGAACTCAGGTGAATTCTGCTGGACCAAAAAAATATCCCAACCCTGAATGAGGCAACGTTTACATGCAAGTTTGTGTTAATCTGATATTTTTCAAGGAGCAGGTAGGGACAGACCCAGGTCTAATATAGGTCAACTCATTCAGTTGCCTTCTAGAAACATCTTTTGTGGTTATTTAAGAAAATTTCCGGTTAGCTCCGCTTGTGTGAATAGAACTAGGCAAGAATGACGTCAACTTCTTTTTAATGTATGTATATTAGGGATATTACAGGCAGATCTGCTTTCCTAGCTGATACAAACATCACACCTTATAGTGCAAAGTCAGTATCTCCGTAATGAAGCTAAAAGCTTACTGATGTTCAATGAACACATGTTGTCAAATACAAAAAATGATTAAACATAATCAGCTTTGGCAGAAACTGGGGTTATGAATATCTCAATCTCTGAGAAACAATCTTGCTAGTATGACAATCATTATTGGAATGAACAACATTGTACTGCATGTAAACGTCGTTAATAACCTCAGTCTTTCAACACGGACTGTAAGTCAGTGGCAGATTGAGTCTTATGAGAAAAGTGTTGTGATAAAAGCTACTCACAATCACAGACTACATACCACAGGCTTTCTTAAAGGCTCTATGTGTCATATTTCTGGTTTCCTGAAGCATGACTGTAGAATCAACTTCAAAAAAACCCCAACACTGAACATTAATGTGTTTGTTTTGTCTAAAATAATGAAAATCTTCAACAAAAAAAAAAATGTTTTCCCTCAGCACAGTACGTATCATAGTGTAGAAATCTATATTTAAGTCTTTTGACTAAACGGTGGATGCTGTCCAGTCTATTTGCAGATACTGATGTGCTGCTGCTCCAACCAAATAACAAAATTAATTCTTGCTTTATAAAACAACTCATTTTTTATTGCACCTTTTTTTGTTCATACGTCTTTGTAAAAAATGAAGATGTGCCATGTCACATTTTCTGTAAGTATATGGTTCAGCCAGACCCACCGCTCTACACAAACCACTGAAGATCAGGAATGTGAAAAATAACACATAGACCCTTTAAGACCTAATGTGGTACAGCCATCTATTATTTCATTGGTGCAACCAGTAGTTGGGCAAAAATTGCCCTCTGAAAGCACTGTACCTTGCAAGTTTAGGAATAAATATTAAAGGTTTGACCTTATAGAACCAATGTCTCTTTATTATATAACACATGCTTGAACTCCAAATGTATGGCAGAAAACACAGCTCTAGAAAGGTTGAGAAAAATGTTACAATTATCACTTCACGGCGACTCACAGAGCATAATACATCTAGAAAAGAAAATCATACACGGGTCAGAAATAACTGACAGACCACATGAGGGTGACTTCTACTTCTATACTAATGACAGTACAAAGTAAAAAATGAAAATATTGACGTTTTTCATAAAAAGGAGTAAATTGTCAGGCTAAAACGTAGCAACAATTTAAACTTAAATACAAGGAATTCACGCTTGGTGGGAAAAATCTATACAAGTGGTGCTGCAGAGAGCATCATAGAGCAGTGCTTAAAAACGAGGTTTCTTAGAAGGACCATCAAACTCTTCACGGACCCTGCCATACCCGGCGTTACCAGGACCCATTCCCCTGGGACCACCTTGGGCAAAGCGCTCGTTGCACTGTAGGGGTCAATTTGATGGGGGAGGCAGAAAGGAATATGAGGTGTGGGGTATGGGGTGTGTCCAGCACACACAGTTCATGTCCATGTGAAGTGTATGGCAATAGGGGTGTCATGTTTGATATCGTGAGCAGATTTAAAACACAACCAGCAGGAGACACATCCGAAGAAACCGTTCGTTCCAATATGAAGGTCCACAGGTGCCACAGGTTACATACGGAAAAGGAAGAAAGGGTAATGCTTTTATTAGTCAGTGCCTACGTAGTAAGGTCTCTCCATTGCATGCCAAGACTACCCTTTTGTCTTTAAATTGTTATCAAGTCTAACTCATCAGATTAAATTTTTACACAGCCATTTAATGATGCAAAACATAACTTAACCTCTAATTGGAGGTATTTTTCATGTTTCCTTGGAAACTACCAAACAATGTAGGGCTGTTAATTTTCTGAATGACTTGACTGACTTGTGCCTGACATAACAGCACCTCTCATGACACTGCAATGTAGAAAAAACTAAGTGTTGCCATGATCGGTGGTACTTTGATTGTACCAGAAATTTAAGTTATATATTGGGCAACTTAGGAAAAATTAAATGAATACATTGCAAGACATTAACCATAACTGTTTATCAAAGAAGATTAACTTGCTGATCAATATGCAGTTTAGATGGCAACTCAGACAAGCCCTATGAAAACAGAAGGGTGTCAGTGAGTAAATTCCAAACTTCCAACAGAGAATGATCTAAGCACATGCCTTAAGTTGAACATTATGGTCATTACAGAACATGTGTCACGCAGTACAAAGAATAGGATAGGTACAGGGTTTTGAGATGAATCTACCCAACACTCTAGTAAATTAAACAGTGCTTTATACTCAAGTTAAAGAATAAAACCCACAATGTGTCAAGCTACACATTTCACAAGTTCAGGAAAGGTGAAACTGATCATTGCCAACGACCGTGCATCACAGACCACATTCATCTACTTGAAAAAGAAAACTCTGAACTTTAGCTTTCCACACTGACCATGACATTAGGTGGTGTGTGAACATGATATACTGGATTATGGCTCAAGCAGTCTTTAAAGTCACTTCCAATTCACTTGAGATGGTATCTTAAGGTGTGGTAATCAGTGCTTGGTACATGGTAATCAGCAGAGCCCCAACTTAATTACTTGTATGGTATAGGATATAAAGCAATTCACTGTTCTGGATGACGGTGCCAGAAAATGTATTTTTATCTAGCACGCAAAAAAGAGCTGTACTCATTCTGCTTCACCAACAACAACATCAGCGTCTATTGTACGTCATATAGGAACTACTGATAAGCAACTCATGTCAAAACACTTCAGAAACCTTAGCTATTCCATTAACGGTGGATGTTGAATTGAAAACATAAATCCAGGTACGTCATTATTTTTTCACTCAAATGCTACAAATGTAGGGCTGGGTAAAAAAAACTTTCACACTGGCACTGTCCAAATTACTTTAGTAATCGAAAGTAATGAAAATGCTTTGTCTGCACATAAGCCAGCTGCTTAATGACTTACCGAACTTAATACTGCACATTAGCCTGCCAAGACCACTAAAAGAAAACAGCAAAACAAATGTGTGGTCAAGACATACTGGCCTACTGTATCAAAGTTCAAAGTCATTCTCACCTTAAACTATGGACATGGATAACCAGACAGCAAGCATGTTGCTCTCATTTAAACAAGGGAAATATATGTCAAACTAACACCATTTATGATTGTCAGACCAGACCTACTGTATATTTTGGATTTGTGAAACCAATGAAATGTCAGTCTGCTACTATTCTCCGAAGCCACACCCATCATCGTTTATTTATAAGACAGAACAGATTCTGTTTCTGATTGGACGACCTGCTGTATTTGGTCACGATATGTATGGTATGGTACACATAATTTTTTTTTCATTTTAGTCCAGTCATACAATATTTAAGTTTTCTCATTCAGAGAGAGTAATTGTAGTAAAATACAAAATGTCTCTTTGAAATTGATTTAACAAAATTAGATATAAAAAAAAAAGTTACTCAAGCTTGTGTCGGAGTACTAGTGCCAAAGTTTTTTTTTAGCAATACCCAGCCCCCTAGAAAAGCCCACAAGTTTTATTAAACAAAATTTCACAGCAACTTGGAACCATTTTACCAAGAAACGTGTTCCAGTCCAAAATGCTGACACACTCAGCCACTGCCATTTTCAACTCACTTAACATTTGTATCACAATTCTTCAAGAACCATAGAGCATAGTCCAGTACTTGCCAACACCATCAACAGATAAAAAGCTTTACCTGCCCCTATCAGAAAATCTTGACGTAATACAGTTCTTTTTACTCATGGCTCCACCATCAGCCTGCACTAAAAAAATATAAATGTTCGGTATCAAAAAAGAAGCTGCTAATGAAAAAAAGTTGTTGGTTCAAATGAAGAACTGCAAAGTGACCACATGTCTCCTACTGGTTTATAGCACAAAAAGAGTTCACACAGGATTTCACACTACAACAAAAAACAGTCTTCACATCTGAGAACAGATGTGAAGACTGTGCCAATCATTTATCAATAAATAGAAAAGTTACAGTGCTGTTTTGCTTTCAATGAAGAAAAAGTGCTGTCCAGCTCGAATGGGACAGGGCTTGCAGGAACAGAACTCTGTTTTAACAATGATGGGAATAACAAAGCCACAGAAGTCTGTACTCTAGTCATAAAATAATTTATTTTACTTTAGTGCAAGCTGATGGTTTCAAAGCAGGAGAACAGCAGGGCTCAAGTGAAGCTAACTAAGGCCACCGCCGAAACCTTGTTAGGCAAGCAATATCTGTTACATTCAACAACCAGCAGGCCATCTGAAAACAGATGGCAACACAAATCTTCTTTTCTGATCTTACTTGACCAGCCAGTGTCTTTGTTTAATATCAGCTGGGAGTCTCTCCAACAAAAAGGAAAGACAAACACTGACTACATTAACTACTGATCTTATAAAGAGTAGGATACATTACCATTTCGTTGCCCATCAAGCCTGCTGAAGAAGGTCCCATTCCTTGCTGTCCCTCAAAGCCTAGTCCACCCATAGCAAACTTCTGGTTAGCTGCACCAAAAGGCATATCTAAAAGAAACATGGCAACAACGTCAAATACAAACACTGCCTTTGAAGGACAACTCTGAGCGCAAAACCAATTTGTTTACTGTAGACCACCAATTTCCAGACAAAGTCTAAAAAACCACATGACCTCGCAAGTGAAGACACCTCTCACGAGCTTTTGCCATTTCAAGTATAATAACTTAATTCAGGTTTCCTCATCTTTCTTAGCCCAATTACCTTTCCAGTTAAAAGCACCGTTCTTCATGAAGAATCCTCCTAACAAAAGCAAGCAGTAATAAGGAAATTTAGTGTTTTACTCTTGATATGATTGACATGACACTTTTTTGAGAGACCTCTCTGCAAACCCAGCTCCAGGACAGGTTGGACTCTGTGGATCCAACCTCTCTGTTGGATTACTGTGTTCCAGCAATAATAGTTTGTATCTAGGAGCCTCTGTGTTTTGCCTCTCTGAAAGCATCATATTGCTGCAAAGATATTGTAAACATCAAGATATCAAACAACTTATCTGATCACCAGTGTCATTGTTTTTGTAGGTTTGGGTGGAGTGAGTTTTTAGCTCTGTATTTGTTTATGTATAGTTGTATAGATACAAGCAAAGGATATTTAGTAATCGAAGTACTTGGATTATTTAAGGAAGGGCCACGGGCCCACTGTGACTGAAATAACGCCGTTTCAGTAAATTTGATTCAGGTTTTAAGTTTTACAAATATTTTTAAAAATTAGAGCATATGCATATTCTACATGCTCTTGCCACTGCAAAAGCGTACTTTGATATAAAAATATTTAACTGCAAAGCAAAGTGTAAAGCACCAGTCATACACTGACAAACTGTTCAACATAGGGAAAAAAAGCCCTTTATAACAGGTTCTTGGAAGACTGATCATTCCTGCACCACCAGAATAGCAGTTTTGATTTTCTAAAGATGTTAAAGTTTAGTTATGCAAGACTGTAAGGTCCTGATGAAAGGAGTTGTGCTTTGTGTAGTATCCGCCATTAGTGACCCTTTCTCTTCACCAATAGATACAAGTCAGTCACTGAACAATGGAATTAGGGAAAACAAACTCACCGCCCATGCCCAAAGATCCAGCAGCAGACATTCTCATTTCTCGGTCCCTCTTTAAAACAAACATGAAACCAAGTCAACATTAACACATTGTTCACTTCATGGCATTTCAGTGTAGATTAGTGTCATATTGTAAAGCTAGGTCTGGCTCACATCCATGAAGTTGCCCATCCTGTAGTTTTCCTCACGCTGGCGGCGCATCTGCTCTTCCATCTCTCTCTTCCGAAGCATCTCTTCCTCCCGCCTGCGACGCTCTTCTTCCTGTCTGTACACATCGATGAAAATATAAATCTACTCTGGTCCAAAATTAGCAAGAACATCTACAACTTTTGATTAAACGTGAATACACACATAATGACACAAACTGAACAATGCAGTCATTGACAGTAAGTAATGAGTGACCTATGTCAGATTAGATTATAATTCACCTCAAACAGTTTGGAATGCAAAACATCTCCAGTACCTGAGCTGCATCTCCTTCCTCTTTTGCATCTCCTGACTGTGCAACTCCTCCATGCGTCTCAGTTCCTCTTGACGTCTCAGCAGATCTGTGAAGATACAAAAAACAAATAGCTTCAACTATAGCACATGGATCAGTGCTTGTTTATTTTCTCCTCATGTATTAAAAAGCAGGACAAAAAGCATCTAACTGGTACAGGCTTGCCTTGTCGGAGTAGGTTGGCCTGATGCTCATGGTATGCATCCTCCATTTCGCTCTCCAGCTTCTCACGAGCTTCAGCCATGTTCTTTTCCACCTGCTGTCTCTGCTGCTTCTCCATTTCATCAAGGGACTTCCAGCGCTTGGAGTACTCAAACTCAAATGTGCCTGGACGAGCAAAGCGGGGAGGTTCCTCACGCTCTCTGAAGATAAAATCAATAGAACCAACATGTTCTATTAAGAGAGCTGCATACGCACCAGATAAAGTCCTGATCTGCCAAAGACCTTTCCATGATAAATTCAAAAATTTACCAGCCACTCCCCTTCCACCTTAATGGATTTGCACAGATTTACAACACAGGACATTTTTTTCTTCTTTTTTTTCCACCCAGAATGTCAAACCCCCCATACTCATGTTACGCCATCTGATGCTAAAATAAACAGCGAACTGACCAGAGATTACTGGCAACATTTAAAAAAACCAGACACCTTAACCAAGTCAAATTCAAAGTAGCGCTGCTTGAAGCTAAAATGAAAACAGTAATATGCTTACGCTTGATATCTGGGGTTCTTCTGTGCCAGTTTCTCTGGAAGACCATCTTCATCATCAAACTGCTCCAGAGGCTCAACAACAACAGGCCGGGGTGACCTAAACGTGTTGAAACGAACCCAAAAAAAAAAATATAGGCAATGGTTACAAACAATCCCTTGTATAAATGAATAAACGTTTAGTACTTTCAGTTGTGACAAACTGCTCAGGCATCTTGTGGGATTTGTATTTCCAGTGATAACCCCAGATTCCAATTAAATTAAACGGTGCAGGCTGGAACACTTTGCTGTTTGGGGACGAGTACGAGACAGAAGTACAATAGCACCTACTGGCACATGTTGATGCTGTTGATCGAAGTTAAGCGAAAACATTATAATGATTTTAAGAGCTTCCAACTGTTACCATTTTTAATTTCAGACAGGAGCCTCATCTGGACCATCCACTGATCCTTAATCGTGGTTCTCAATACAGCTATTTACCTCTATTTTGACTGGACAGCTCGGATGACCAAATAACGACATTGGTCATGCATTACTTGCTTGTCTCCCCAAGTTATGCTAAAATTTTTGCATGAAAGTCTTTACTTCTATGAGGATGTAAACACAATATTACCAGCAGAAAAATTATTTTACAGCGTGTAACAGAAAGTATTTGATCAGTCAGTCCCACGCCTGCACTTAAAATCATGCCCACTTAATGGAATCTAATTAAACATTGATCATTGTTGATAAAATTCAGCTCCTTCTCCTCTAAAGAGTAAATTCTGTTGTTTTATCTCTGTATACAGTCACAGAAATCATTATAATGAGTAACAGCTTTCAACTCAATTCCGCCTATTCCCTAAACAGCATCTCATTCCAAAAGACATTGAAGCATTCCATCAGTTGTGCTGGCATTTCAGTGGCAACTTATCACACAAATGTCTAAACCCAGACCAAAAGACTAATTGCACCAGCCCTTATTACAAACGGCACTTACGAAGTGAGAAGAAAGACGCCCTCGTTGCATCGATCAAGAGCCTTTCTGGCAGCGGGTTTGGAGGCAAACTCCACAATGCCCTTGCCCGTGGAGCGCCCACGATCATCCACAATAACAACAGCCCTCTCAACCATCCCGAACTGTGAGAAAGCCTCTTCCAGGAGCTCGTTGGAAACAAAAGGAGACAGATTCTTCACAGACAGTGCTGCAGAGTGTGTGGCAAACCGCACACGGAGTGGTCTGCCTTTCATGGGGGTGTCGTCCAACTCAGCCTTTGCTATTTCTGCAAGAGCACGAGACTCCTGCAAAAAAAAACAACAACAGATAAGGAATATTACAGGACTTGATCAGGGGAATTTCCCACAATGCTATGATGAGAACGAGTTACTGACAAATGCAGGCTTCCTAAAACTGGAACTACAGGGCTTTAAGAAGTCTGGAACGATTTCCAACTTTAGCTCCATAACAACACACAACATTGCAATTATGTTAATTTTTTTTTTTTTTTTAATTTTATATACTGGTTTGATCCCCGAAGGGAAATTAAGACAGCACACTCTAGCTACTGATTACAAACGCATGCATACATGTGAGTACAGGCCCCTGTATCACACACACACACACACACACACACACACACACACAAGGGGGCCTGTAGGCATGCAGGGGAGGTAGAGTGGCAGGCAGCTCCTTCTTGGTGCGCCTCAAATGAGCAATTTTTTTTGTAAAGGGGACGGCACCTTGCTCAAGGGTGCCTCGGCAGTGCTCCGGAGATGAGCTGACACCTCCCACTGTCAGCTCACCTCCGGGTATATTTTGGGGGGGGCGGGAGCGGGAATCGAACCGCCGATCTTGAATCATAGGACGACCTGCTCTACCGCCCGCTTTACCACTGAGCCACTGCCGCCCTTTTTTTATATTGTTTTTTTTGTTTGTTTTTTGTTAATGTTTTTTTGTTAATGTAAGAATGAAATGTCATACCAAACGAATGAATCCAAATCCTTTGCCTTTGTTGATGAAGACCTCACTTGGCTCTCCATATTTGGCAAACAGCTTCTTGAAATCCTCCTCTGTAATGTCGTTGGGCAGGTTACCGATGAACAGACGACACCGCTGTGTGTACGTCTTCTCTCCGGGCTTCAGTAGCATGGACAGTGTGGCCTTGAATTCCTGTTTAGTTACAAAATATAAATCAGAACTCTTTTATGCCCCTGAACTATTAATATTAATACACAATTCGATCACAAAGGGGTTTGTTCTTTGCAAGTCATTGATATCATACCACCGACTTAAAGACAGTTACTTTATAGGCAGTGTGTTCACAGTATAACCGAACTGTCACACACAAGTCTAGGAAAAAAATAACGGGATACGTGCATGGCAGACATTTTTTAATGTTCAGGAATAGTTATTCAATCAGTAAACTTCACCGTCTCCCTCCGATTCTCCATCCTCTGTTCCGTACGGATCAGAGCTGTTGTCCTGTTTACTGTAGGGAAGTATCTACAGTATGTAAACCAATTTGTCTTAATTGCCAATTAAATTTAAACGTAACGTTACCGGTTCGGGAACTATTTTTTTTTTAAATTCTAATCGGTTTAGGAAAGTCAATTCATAGGTGGAACGTAAAACCATAAACGTTATAATACCGTTTCTGTTTGGAACGAACTAAATGGAACACAAAAATCTGGCTCGAAGCACTGCTGAGGGGATAAAAGACAAGATGGCGGCCAGCTAGGAAGACTAGAATAAAGAGCGCCCGTTTTTAGTCACCGCTTGTACCGCAAAAATAAGCAGCGGGCGATTGACTCACAGATATACAAGGCAGTCATAGAACACAATCACGGACACTCCGCCCCACGGACGACGAAAATCACAGAATCGAGCGCACCTTGAACAAAACAGAAATGGCTAACTTAGCTTGCGAAGACAATGCCTATCGACGCCATCCACCACATTAACGGTAAATCACAGAAAATATGAAAAACCTTCGTCTCGCTCCCGTCTGAATCGGCTGCAGCTCTGTTTGTGGCCGTTTGGCCCGACTCCTCTCGCTCCCGTTGGGGCTTCGGTCCGGATGGTGCGGCTCTCTGGCCCTGATGAGGCCCTGTCTTCTGGCCTTGCTGAGGCGTTGACTTCGGGTTTGAGTGCTGAGGCTGCTTCGGCTTCTGAGCGTTGTTCGCATTGCCAGTTAGTGACTTCAACTGCTGGTTTTGGTTCTGGTTCTTGTTCGGCTGGTTTGGCTGGGGGGATGGGACAGTTTTGGACACAGGAGACTGAATTTTGGGCTGAGGAGAAGCGTTGGTCGGGTTCCGTTGTTGCTGCTCCTGCTGCTGCTGCATTGGGCCCTTCATGGTGAGAGCAGGCCCAGGACTCGGTGGAGGGATGATCGGAAGCTGCTGGTTCTGTTGAGGCTTCTGTGGACTGACAGAGACTCCGTGGTTCGGGGGTCTGTTGAAGTTGTTGTTTGCACCCCTCCGATTTTGGTTCTGATTCTGGAAAGGGTGATTCCTGACGTTCGGGTTTCCCATTATTCCCCCCCGCATCGGGCCGCCAGCTCCACCGCCTCTTCGTGCCTGGAAGTTATTCATTCCAATGCCGCCGCGATTATTGTTGAATCGAGACATTGATCCTTGAATGAACGTACACTTCAATTACTTAAAGATTACAGATTTAGATTTAAAACTGCTTCCCGTCGGTACGCTGGTCGAGCTTCTGAAAAATGGCGACTGTCGGCTTCAAATTTTTTTCTCTGGATGGCTAAATTACTAAGGGCAGTAACGTGAAGGAAAGGCCCGCCCTCCTCTACAGCTGATTGGTTTATATTTGTTACCGTTATTGACGGTTGGTCTAATTTAGAGATGAGGGCCTATGATTGGTTTAGAGTCATACGAGAGGAAGCCAATCAAAGGAACACATACCGTTCTGGATTGTGGGTCATGGCGTCGCCGTAGTACGATTGGAAAGTCGCCTCCATTCCAGTTAAAGCCAAGCCGCTCAGTTGATTGGTCGTCTGGGAGGAGACGGAAGAGTCAGGGAGGCTTTCTGAAGAATCTCCATTGTTGAACACAACGAGAAGCGCACCTCACGACTGTTAGGAATGGTTGAAGTGAAGCCGATTTTAAAAATACACAAATATGACGGATTGAAAATACAATATTAATATTGTGTTATTCAAATTATGAACATTAGAGTATTGTTAAATTATTCCATTTAAGTAGCTTTCTCCCTTTTTCTATAAAGAAGTGTTAGAAATGTTTTTAAAGAGTATAATTTCAAAAACAAAGAGACTACATCTCTGTAAAACACAGTTGAGAACCCGGGACTCTATTAGGCCTTTAGACATTTTATTTAGGTATGATATGATGTATTCTCAATTGACAAGACTTCTGAATTAAAATGTTTTTTCTGAGAACATTTGCACTGTTATTTAGGAAAGACTAATGTAAAATAAAATTATTGTGCTCTATATTTGATCAGATCCATCTATCTTTTTATATTCACCTATACTTGGAAACAATGCTATTCTATTCCAATTGTATGCAGTACATGTTATCAGATATACTGGTAAGATAGTTTTTATTTGAAAAAAACTCCCAATCAAATTCATTGTAAGTAAAAAGACATACCTGTACTTTGTGTAACAAGACATCTTGCATGTACTGAGCTGTTTCATAGATTTGGTTTTTGCAAACGTTTGATAAATATAGATCATTAAACCTAATAAATACTGAGGTATTTATTGAATAATTTTGCTTTCACCTGTGGAAAATGAAAGATACATGACTTATGACTTTTCTCTTACATTTATTCTGCATACAGGAATTTTGAAACAAACAAAAAAAGATCTAAGCTCTGCCCTTAATGTTTTCTTATCGCTCATCATTTTAAAACGAACACAAAAAGATGAGATGACAACGGTGGCAAAAACACAACAAAACATCGGTCCAGTAAACAGAAAATACAAATGAATACATTTTAACCAACAATGACGTAAAACGCTCAAGTAATTGACACATAGTCACACAAGTAAATATTGATGGAAGAAAAGAGGAAGAAAAAAATATAATAAAGACAAACCAACAAAACACAAGACTGGTTCAGAATATCAAGGAAATTAAAAATGATTACATTCACTTATTTGTGATAAAAAGCCAAAAATGTATTTCTTCTGTTGCACACTTTTTTTAAAGAAGTTTTTTTTTAAATCAGCAAAATAGAATATTTAATTGAGAAGAGCAAAATGAACATTCACAACAGAAAATGCAGGAACACCTGATATATATATTTTAAGCACACACAACTCCTCAGGGTTTACAAGGTTTTCTTCTATCCGATTACAAGTTGTTGAAATTTAACATTTATTGGTAAAATCACCCTTCAGATATGTAGGAAAAGCTGTTTGAAAAAGCCTCCCAGTGTATAGCTATTTTTCAAGAAGTGAATTATAATAGAGTTGGGTTGCCTTGAGCACTGACCGTTAATCCTCTTTGCATTATACAAGAAGTTGCCAGAAGGAGCTGGGATGGAAGTTTTTGTCTAAGGAATAAGTAGATTAAGCCATGATTGAAGTTAGGGGTGCGTTATTGTTGTAGATGAGAGTCTAGAGTAGCATTCTTTTTCTCTTAAGAGTTTAAACTGAAACTCAACTGGGACTACTGCAGAGCAGACCGTTCAGGGGATGTCTGGTTCTGAAACAACACGACTTGAATGGAAAATGCTTCAGGGGTTGTCTGCGGGCCGGCAATCCTTTGTAAGGATTTCTTTGTGCAACTCATATTGGTCAGTGATTCCACGAATGCCTACTTTAAAACAATGAAATCATCTCAAGTAGTTTTACAAACAGGAAGACGTAATCAGAACAGAACGAGACCATAGGTGAGGAAATTTTAAAATACACAGTGTTGTGTACCAAAGCATCAATTAATTGATTTTCTTTTATTTCAATTGGAATTTCTTCATATAATTCTAATATTTCAAGGTATTTTATCAATATGTGAGGCCCCTATGGATGTTGATGCATTTAATTAAAAGGATCATCAATATTTAAGTAGAGTGGTACCTTGACTTACAAGTTTCATTCTTTCCGTGACGGAGAACATCATGTATTTGCTCTATCAAATCAACTTTCCCCTTTGACGTTAATTGAAAATGCCATTAATCTGTTCCAGCCCCACCCCACCCCCCTACACACACAAACACATCATTCATACATCTTTTACGAAAATGTGTTTATAAATAACAAATATTGTACTTTGTACAGTAAAATATCATAAAAGAGAAAGTAGAGAAATAGTTTGGCTTCATGAGCGTATTCACCCTGGAGATCAGACAACTTGAGCTAACGGTAGATGCTGGCGGATTGGAGTTTGTTTTGTGTTTTTTCAGTCACTTGAGTTCTTCATGAACTCTTTTGCTGAATCATTTAATCGCAACACTCTTATGAAATACTTTATCGCTAAACTTGATAGCTACAACTGTTTTTTTTAAAAATGATTTCACTTAATGCTTCACTGATTTTTGCCACATTTTCCTCACCTCCATCTGTTTGTTACTTGGATTTTGACTGATCGACGGTTTGTTACTTTAAAAACTCATAAGTTGGGGCACTTGTAGGTCAGGGTACCACTGTACAGTCAGACAGCCTCCTGAGGCGATAGAGGGTAGGATGGATGGTTGAGAACAGGCGCTTACTGAACCCGAGGCAGACTCTGGGACTCAAACTGGAAGAACGATGAAGTCAGACCGTCTTTTATTTGGGGAAATTTAATTTTAGTGTGTGACAAACAAAAAGCTGCATATCGCCATGGTAAGCCAACAAGCAGTTATAATAGTGGTAAATAATGAATTACACTGTTTGACTCTCGCTGTCATTGTACTCAGTGTAAACACACCTTGCTCCCCAGAGCGCCCTACAGCATTTGACTCTCATGATCAGTCAAATGCAAATTACACAACGTTGTATAATAGTCTGTGACATCAAAGCCCATTCTTCTTCTCAATATAAACATCCAATTTTTCCTGAGTGAGAAAAGTCAGTCCCACCCTTTCTCCTAAAATGGTTGGACATCACAGAGCCACAAATTTGGGATTTTGATATTCATCAAAAATTTTGCCCTGTTCTCACGAAAAGAACTGGAAACAATTGTCGGCTGACGTTACCTTTATCAATCACAAACAGAGTGATGCGGCAGTAATAGAGGCTATGAAAGCTGAAAAACGTTACAGTAACATGAGGTAAAAATTAAAAGTGAGGTCAAGTGGAGGGATCAGCAGAGCTTGCTTCAAGAAGCCAAATGGGAATGTATTGTGTGAGCCGGCGTTGCATTCATTTACTTTCCTGAAGACGAGACTCTGCAATCGTCTCGTCTTCAGCCGCTTATCTTAATCTGGATCACAGGTCTACGCTGGAGCCTATCCCAGCTGACTAAGGGCAAGAGACGGGGTACACCCTGGACGAGTCGCCAGCTTATCGCAGGGCCACACATAGACAAAAACCCACTCACGCTCACACGTAAGAGGAAGCCGGAGAATCCGGAGAAAAACCACAGACAGGTCCCAGGTGAGAATAAGGTGAAAACAGAGCAAGGACCTTGTCGCCGTGAGGCAGCGGTGAAACCTCTGCACCACCGTGTGGCCCCCGGCTAGCGCTTGTCCCTCCAAAAGGCTAAGAACCGTTGAGTGGGTGCACTCGGTTTGGTCATCATTAAATCTGTATTTGCTATGAATGGTTGAAGAGGTGTATGTTTGTTTTGCGGTGTGGATTGAATCACTTCTATCGACCGTTCGATCAGATGTGTGAGTGCGTTTTCATGCCTGCATTTTCAGTGTGTAAGTGTGTTTGGAAAAGGGGGCGCCTGTGGCTGTTTTCTTGCTGGAGAAAGGAAAATCAGGGATGAGAGATCAGTGTCTCGAGGGGGGCGGGGTAGGAGAGGAGGGGTGTGGTCACAGTGGGGAGGTAAGAGGTTCAATCAGATTCAGGGCAAATACTTCTTGATGAATTCCTTTACATCTTTCATCTCCTGCAAGAGAGCAAAATAGAAATTTGCTGAAAATAGTTGTTTTAGGATTTCATAAGAATCATGAGAATTTTAAGATTTTAACACACACACACACACACACACACAAAGATGCAGTACCTGAGGACAGGAGCTGTGAGGGAGATTTCGGTAGGTTTTGAAGGTGAGCACGTGAGGATTGACGATGGTTTTCAGTTTTTCTGCCGTCATGGCACCAAACTGTAGTGGGACCACAGTGTCCATTTCACCATGGCACTGCAAGATCGGGAGGTTCGTGTGTCCACTTGATGCCTGCCAGGCCCACACAGCACAGAATTATTTTCATTTGAAAAGCAAGGCAGCCCAAATTTTCAGAAGAATAGAATTCCAACTGTGACTGTACCGATGGGAAACTCTGGTGCAGCGGTAGCCAACAGCTGAGGGCCACAACGCCTGCCAACTCATGCTGGTAGGTCAAGGCAGTGTACAAGGACAAAGCCCCGCCCTGAAAAGGAGACAGAGGTTTATTAATTGATTCAATATTTACTCAGCTCAGTCACAAACATTAGGGAATGTAACCTTACCTGAGAAAAGCCACCAAGCATTATGCGGTTTGGTGGGATCCCATTTCTGCCCTCTTGTTCGATTATAGCCTTGACTAGAGGAAAGCAAGAACAAATATTCAAGATGTGAGAGGAATCATTCAGCAGACTGTCAAACAAAATGTTAGTCATCACTATGCCAACAATCTTCATTCAAGTGAGAAATAATTGCACTCACAACAGAAGAGACATACTGTAGTGAGTTTTGTCACCAATAAACAATCATCAGAGTTTCACGCAAACGTTAAAGGTTTGTTTCATCTATTTAGCATTGAATTTTCTTTTATATATATATTACGCAAGAATCTCCTGGACAGCGGGGACACCCCAAAATACCTTATGTACTGTAAATAAAAAGATGTCATTTTAAAGTCTGAAATGTCTTTTGCTAGTAGTCCCTCGTTTGTTGCGGATAATGTGTTCCAGGAATCACGCGCAAAACGAAATTCCGTGATATAATGACAAACTATTTTACTATATACGGTAATTTAAATGTTTATGAACCCTCCCCATACTGTTATTAAACTACCTTATATCTGTATTACCTTTACCCACACTCTTATAGACTGTTTAAATAATTTTTGTGTCTCACGGAAGTGCACTGCGTTCTGAGACACATGGAACGCAGCGAGACACCCCCCCCCCGCCCCACTACAAACGGTTTGTGTTATTGGACTCACTGTAAAGCCCCTTGTTGGCCAGTGTGGTCCAAGCTTGAAACAAAGAAAGGCTTACCCTGCTCCACAGAGCCTCATGTAAATGTAAAAGCCTGACAAGGCCAGAATCTCCCAAACAATGGGAGGTTATGAGTGACCCCACCCCCCAAGTCGCTGTGCTGCAGTCAGGCCTGGCTCAGTAATCCTCTTTCCAAACTCCCTCCTCAAAACTGAAGGGGCCACTGGAAGCTCCTGTTCCTGCTGTCCGGGTCAGAAACACCCAAAATGCCTCAGTGTCTGGCGCTGTTCTACAGAAACTACTGGTGTCTTCTTTGGAGGATCAGCTGCTGTCTGAACTGAGTCAGAACAAAGGACAGAAAAACCTCTTGACCTGCAACCTCCTATGAGTATGAGGTTGATTTTCTGCCCCATATGTATAGTTAAAGAGCTTGATTAATAAAATAAACCATGGATATTTCTTTTGATAGCAGCCAAATTTACCAAACATCAGCGTAAACAATTAAAGCTTTGCTGAATTATTATATGTGATAACATTCAAAAAAATATATTCACAATTCTTTTCTTTTCATCATAATTTTATAATAAATTGCCTACATGACACCCAAACCATTGACTGCACATTGAAAAGTTGACTTGATTGTTTTGCTCCATTAACTACCATTAAATTTAAAAAGATTTGCTCTTTGGGGTATTTTTGACAGCATCATCTGCAGCATTCCCTGAAGCTAGACTGTGTATTGTTTTATATTGTATACGATAAACTGGTTACACAATTTTAACGCCTAAAAAAGGTCTGTGAGACTCATTATGAGAGTGATAGGATCAACAACTTATACACACACACACACAAAATAATGAACTACTGCTTTTTTCCTATTCAGGGAACTACCTGTAACCCTATCTAAAACAAAGACGCCACCAATATGGAAAAATGTGGTCATGCATACAGATCATAATGTCTGTCACAGCAGAATAACTGCAGCATAAAATGAAATTGGGACAGTCTGTGTGTGTCTACAAATGTTAACATAAATTGAACCAAAGTGATCACATGAGATACATTTTCTTGAATTTCCCCCACAGTTCTTGAGGATCTTGGCACAGACTCACTCTTCACACTGGGCAAATAAGCATAACCGTACATACCACCTCTGGCAGTGGTATAAAAATAAAAGCAGCAGTCTTGTACTTCACAGTTGATCTGATGCTTCCAGTACACGGAACACTGAACTCACTGTTTTCTGCTGCCTTCTTTATTCCAAGTTCATCCTCTGGGGAATCAGGGCCCAGACCCATGAGATCAAACCTGCGAACATGCAGAGGCGAGAATTTGAGTCAGTACAACTGCAGCGTTGTCAGTGCCAACATGGGAACACACTGTTGTTGCCTAGGAAACAAAGATCATGGCAACTAACATTGATTTAAGAATCTGATTCTTTGATCACGCCAACTCACCATGCGGGCATCATTGCCTTCAGGTTGAGAGTGACGGGAATTTTGGGCCTACAGGGTGAAAAATGAAGGAGGGAAATGAAAATCTGTCTGAAGATTTCCTGTATGTTCCAGCTAAACGTCTGCTGAACGATAAACTCACTTAACAAGACAAAATACATGATTGTATACTATTTAAACCACTGGTACGGCAGTAGTTTTCTGCTTCACACAACACAAGAAAAGGATATTCATATTCGACTCTGCTGACAAATAGAAATCAGTATGACAGGGAGACGGCAGGAAACACTGACTTACGCATGGGGGCAGATGAACTTGACATGGGGCAGCCGTATCTCCGTCAAACTGTCAGCCCACCCACATCTGAAAGGAAACAGTAAGAAACCGTTTGTTTCTAATCAACCTTCAGCAAAATGACTTGTATGAAGTACATTAAACTACAATGCATTGCAACCTGTCACTTCGTCTAACATTACACTCCAAATATTTGAAAATAACCACCACTTGGACCACGATTAGACACTTCGGAGGAAAAACACCCACCACAGTGGGTATTTTTGGCAATCCAATGACACGGTTTCATGTGTGATTACATTAATTACTCGACACCAAAAAGCAGTTCTGAGAACTTTTCCACTCATTCGTCGCGTTGGCAGTGCTGCATAATTCAATTACACTGCCTGAATGTGGGGATTAATGGTCTCATTTACCCTCAAACAGTCACTCTCTGCATCTCTGGCAGTTTGAAAAGCTTTCTGATATTGAAAATAGAAATGGAAGTTCAAGCATGGTTCGAGGCAGGATTCCAGAAATATCCTGACACACAATCTCACATACTGAAGCACCTTGACATAATACTCTGCAGTGTTCAGTAAAATAATCATTTTAGTTTTCGAAAATATCTTAACAAAAAAGTAAGTGATTATTTTTCCGAAATCAGGAGCCCACGTCTGTCTGTAACAAAATAACTGGGATGAGATGTCGAGTCCATGTCGTGAAAACAATCTGAAGCAGGAAAATCCACTTCCAAATTCAGATAATGAGTATGAATCATGTAGAGCAGATACGTCATTACTCTGATGCTGCTCATATGTACTAAACAAATGAACTGATAGAAAACATCAAACAACGATTAATTCAAACCTTTAATATCTTTCTAATATCACTCACCCAGAATCTCCCAGCCCATGAAGGAAAATCACCTGGACAGATTTTTAAAAAAAAAGTTAAGTTAGTGTTATGACCTTCTTATAACAGCTGAACTTGTTGCCTATTGGTATCGGACATGATAAGTTTATAGTTATCTTTAGTCAAAACAACATGTTTCAGATTCACCACTCAGACTGTTGTTGAGCTGGACATCGGCGTGTTCTCATGAAACTCACCGCCGCGGTCTCCTTCCCGGACACCGTCACAGCCTCGGCGAGCAGCGGAACAGACATGTTGTTGCCACACATACACTGTACAGGGAGCTGGAGTCAAAGAGACAGACGTTAGTCAGCTGACAACAGATCACACAGCAGCTACACCATCATGTGCACTGGACCCAATAAAAAGCCTCATTTAGTGGAAATATTAGACATTTTTTGACCAGTCTGTAAAATATCCTGCTTTATTTTCTGCATGATTATCCGTTAGATTGCTGACGGATACAATCGGAAATATTTTAACAACTTGAGACTTTACATTCCTAGTTTCTACAGATAAAGGAATACTGTGGAGGCAACAATATAGCATTTTTTATTTATTTAATTTTTAAAGTGTTTTTAATTTACAACTTCATATCAACTTTAAGCAACAGCATCCCTACACAACCTATCGATGTTCTCCCAAAGAACCGACCCAAAACCCTTGAGTGTTTGGTTGTGTCATATCTGTATTCTCATCTCCAAGGATGTCATTCCCATTAGCAACACTTTGTAAAAAGCCATGCTTCTCCTTCTTCATCTCCAGTCATACTTAAATGCTTGATGTTATAAAAATGTTTGTTTTACTTTCATTATTGTGTGGTTTTTATGCAGCCTTTCATTTTGCCTCTACATACTGTAATGTAGTGGATAAATAATACTGTACTTGTCCAGATTTAAAGACTTCCTGTGCATGTGTTTATGCTTTAATAGAAAATCGTTTTATTGAAGTTTTCATTAACAGTAAATATTCTCAGCAAAGGAATATATAATTCAGGCAGTGAATGATTATATTTCAGTAAAACCAGGATTTTAGGTTAAGAGCTTCGTATAAAATAACTTTTAACATAGAATTAATTTTCATGACAATACCTTAACAGGGGCTACTAATAATTATATTTATTAGTATGGTAAATATGAAGATCATTGGTTTTGTTTTCTTATTTAGCCTGTATTATCAGACCAGTAGCTCAAAACATCTAAAAGCCTTGAAATCTTCACTGTTTATGATAAAATCTTCAAGTGTGAGTATAAAATCTGGCAATCTTGGTTTGAAAACAGCTTAAATTATGATTATTAAACCTACACCAATGACTTGAAAACATGTCATTGAGTCAGTCAAAATGTAGAAGTTGCAAAACAAAGGAAATTTTAGGGAGGAGATTTTACGTAACCCGAAAACGACTGAAATGCCTCATTTGTCTTAGATCTCCATTCTTGCACATGTAAAACAGAAGCAATTATTTGCAGACACATTATCATTGTGGCAGGTCTCAGGGGCGAGACACTGGGTGGGTGGGGAGGGGGGCAGAGGTAATTATAACAAGTGTTTTGTGTTGTGCTGCCTGTCCTCTCTCTCATGTATATTGCAGCAGCTTGCAGGACGTCTGGTGTTGTCCGCATGTGGACTTGGTGACACCCGCAATGCGGGAAAGTTTAGTTTACATTTGTTTGGGCTGAAGTACTGATTCCTGCCCCCAAACATCTTTATCGGGGTAGTCAGTGGGTAAAACCAAACGACTGCAATCACAAATAACAGCTTCCAAAATACTGCATCGATCTGGCTTTCATACTGATTACTAATCATTAAATATCTCAAAAGCTTTACAATGGAAGGCAGGACTTCATAAAGACTCGTCTGTCTTTATATAAACCACAAATCCAAGAAATAACAGGGATAATCTGAACATACATTATCTGTAATGTGCTTCATACTCTTTTGCTCAACAAAAATGTTCCTTACAATGGCCAGCAGCAGCTTTCGCAATGCAGACATCATTTTGACAGCTTTGTAGCCGGTCAACAAAGTTGAGTCTTCACAGACAACACACCCAGACTCAACCTGCTACTGACCTATAAGTCATGACTAGTGCGTTAGTGCTGCTTGGGCAGAGATCTGTAGTCAGCAAGTGGCATTAATGAAACGCACTGCCCCTCCCAAGCCATGAGTCGGACACACACACATCCACTGCCCTTCCCAAGCAGTGAGTCGGAAACACACACACACATCCACTGCTCTGCACTGTGAGTCAGACATCAATAACAGGCATGAGATCAGATTGCAGATATTTACGGTAAAGCAGAGCAGTAAAAGCCGTCGTTCCTTAATGTTCTTTGTATTTCTAATGATGTGGGACAACACGCAATGAGGCGGGACGGGCGAGTTGACCTGCTGCGTGACTGGAAGATAGGTGACTAGGACATGTCTCAAAAACAAAAGTTAATGTGTAAACCTTGCGTGGGATTATACTTTATGGGTGTAAAAATTCCACTGGTGTTATGGCTGAGTTGCTAAATGCTGCTTGGTTTGTTGTGGCTTGGGTGTTTGCTTTTTGACTGAAGGCAAACTATCATTTGAAGGTCACGATCACAGCTCAAGCTAAAGGAAGAAGACATTAAATGTATAATTTACGTATGGTACATAAAAGACAAAAGAAAGGTATCCTTAGACTAGACCAAAACTACATTCAACATCGTTTCATTTTAGCCTCGGACTACTTGAACTCAAAAAAGGAAAAAAAGTTGTTAAAAACCTTTTTTGGCCAGTGGGGCGTTACTTGTGTAACACCTCGTATAAAATAAATTTAAATCTAGCTCCACTTCGAGCTGCTACAACAATGAAGTGGCAGCAGCTCCATGGCAAACAATTGTTTTACTCCCACCTACCAAACCAACCTACCTACCAAATATTTTACTGGTGCCAACCTGAATGTGATCCCGTTTGAGAAAAAAATTTAAATAAATTGTGAGGTCATTAAAAAGTACATTAGAAGAACCAATATAAAGTTCCATGCAGGTTTTCAATGAACACCCTATGACACAAAGGCTTTCTCCCTATAATTCTGAAGGAAACCATTTTATGAACAGTGTTACACTAAAGTATAGTTCAAATTGAGCCAGCTCTAACTAACAACTGAAAACAGGAGAAATTCAATTTAATTCATGACTTTGAGTCTCTAAATACATCTAGCTCCTGACTGTTCATGCACCAAGCAACTAATTCGTCACAAGTGTAAATTACAGATGTTGGTGGCTGCATGTTCGTCATTGAGACATTTGAAGACACAGGCTTTAATAACTACTGTAATTACCTAGTTTTGGATATTTCTTATGACTCATTACTATATCAAATGTTACAAGTGGAAAAAGTCAAATTACAAGTATTTATTTCAAGTTTATTCCAGGTCTTATCAGCCTAAACCCTTTCTCCTCTAACATGATTTCAGATTGTGTGACACAACAAAAAAATTCAATAGTTTCATCAAACCAAAGGAGTGTAAATTATGACTTGTTCAATAAGTCTTGGAAAATGGCAATCATATATTTTTTGTCTCTTTAATTTTGAGCTGAAATAAAAGTTGTAGCATTATGTTAACCGTGAACACTGTGAGGTTGATCCTGAGACAACATACTGTGCTGTCATACATTCTAAATGTTATTAATATTTTAAATCAAATGGACTGGGACAATCATGCACATTCTTCATTGAGGGCTGAATATAAAAAATGTATTCAGAGAACGGCATCAATTTAAATGGTGTTCAAGTTATATTGCTAAACTATTTCCAAGACTACCAAAGTAATAAATTTGTTTGTTTTATAGTAGTTATTAGCAGGGCAGTGAACCAGAATTTTCTGACAATCAATCAATCAATCAACTTTTATTTATATAGCGCTGAATCATATCAGAAGACATTTCAAAGCGCTTTACAGATAGAAAGCCAACAATGCCCTCCAAGAGCAATCAGTTTGTTCCGAACAGAAGCAGTATTATAACGTTTCCAGTTTTAATTTCCACCCAAGAATTGACATACCTGAACCGGTTAGAACAGAAAAATATAGTCCCCAAACTGGTTAATTACATTCCTTGTAAATATAAATAGGTAGGTAACTCTAGGACTTTTAAATGGCAATTAGGGCAATTAGTTTACATACTGTAGATGTGTCCCTACAGCAAACAGAACAACAGCACTGCTCCAGTTAATTAAAAGAGGATGGAGAATCAGAGGAAGATGGAGAAGTTGCAACAATTTATATAATGCTATGAAGTTTCAAAGTGTCAAAGCTTCAAAGTTTCAGAGCAGAGTCAGGGGAACGATGCTCTGAACGTGGCTGCAGCCAATGAGTTAATGTCTAAATGTAACAATTTTTTCAGATTGACAGACTGCAGTGTTTACCTGTTAGAAATATAATCCAGATTGGGAAACTGGCCTTTCCTTGACTGCTGGTGATATGTCTGTCCTTCTCTCCGCCATCATCACGCATTGAGTTAATGACAGGAATTGAAACATGAGGTCATATATTTTTTGCAAAAACGAAAAAAAGGTATTAACCAGTTACTATTACCGGTATTTTAAATAACCGATTCTGTTCCAGAACTTTAAAAATATAAAAAGTTTTTGGTTTTGTTTTAATTCCTGGCAAAATACCAAAAGTTTCTGGTTTTTGTTCCATGAACTGGTTCAAAGCCCTGGTTATTGTCACTATTACCATTTTAGATTATTACTACAGATTTAGGAACTCAGACCTGAGACCAACCTTCAGCAGGGGAAGAGGATTGACATATTTTAGAGCTATTTCACATAAATTTGTACACCATGAAATATTTGTTAATCATAATACTTAGATGTCCTCTAGATATCAAAACACTGTGATGAACGAATACTACTTATTTTTATGACTGCATCAAGGAGCAACAGTGATATCTCAAATAATGTCAGATGGAAATGTAATCATACTGTGACAATGGAATAAGTAATTAAGGAGTCATTACTACGTTTAGGAGACAGGCATTAGGACAGATATGAAGTAAAAACGGCGCCTGGTTTGCAGCCAACTTAAAGCGCATCATGAGACTCCGTCCTGTACGACTCTAATTACATTTAACTGAACACCAGAACCAGAAACTGAGCGGATGTGTTTAAACACAAGCACCGAGCTGCTGCATTCAGATAGCTGTTGGCTCGATGGCTCTCTTTGGCAGCGAACAACGACAAAATGCGGCACTGAGCGACAGGCATCATCCCCGACTCCACCAGCAGACATCGAAGCCCTCCGCCCGCTGAGGGAGGTTTATAGCTCGGGCAGCTCATCGACAACGTCGAGGATACACATCCAAGACATCTCAAGTCAACAACAGGGTCCGAAGACACCCGGTTTTTAGCAGCTAATGAAATCAAATGAAAAGAATGGTTTTGGTAGCTGAAGCGAAGGGAACGGGTCGGCGTAAGAGGAAGGAAACAATGAAGGTTTGAAGCTTAGCTATGTAGTGCGACATATCACAATGGTGCACATTTTTAATAGTGATGCACAAAGCGCTGGAGGGTAAATCTCGTTTTATCTGCCCACAGTCACATCACAGAGCCAGCTAACCGGGGTGGTGGTGGCAGTGAGCTAGCGCCGCACACTCATTAACTGTAGCCGCATTGTCTTCCGTTCTATCGTTGTCTGCGACTGTGATTCAAATTCAAAAATCAAAATCGGGGTTTTTTTTTCAAAAAGAACACATAGAGCACTCTAATCACAAAACACAGATCCAAAAAAAAAGTATTTAAAACGAAACCCGCGGCCCGGGGCTAGCAAGAATCACACACTCACCGCTGCTGCTGTCCCAGTTCTCGATGTAACGGAACTTCCGTTTCGGGCCTCACGCGAGCAGGGGACGCAGCCAACGCGCAGTGATGACGTCACACGCAGCCAGCCCGTGAAGTCAGCTTCTGATTAGCTTTCGTTACACTTGGAGATTCTACAATAATAAGAATAATAATAACAATAACAAGTTATAGCTCTCTGTGCTACCTAGTACAACGTGTAAAATATTATAAAGTCACTACATAAAATAAAGAGCTGATTATAAGAAATTTAAGTAAACTGGTAGATATTTAGTACAGTATTTATTTGATGTACAATATTATAGGTTGTCATTTGCATTGTAAAGTAAATCCAACATCCTATCAAACGTATTGTTTTAACTTGCATGAACATGAAACTTGTAATTATATTTACAAAACCATATTCAGTCTATAAAAAATCAATCTGTTTATGCAGAGAGCAATAGCAGAAAGACAGCATTAAAAAATAAGATTTGGGATTTTATGTAATTCATTAATCCCTGTCGAGATTAATACATCAAATACACATACAGACCCAGGACCATTCACGTGTAAATAATGGCTGTACTGTATCTTGGAATGAAGGGCAGCCACATGGTGGCACCTTGTAAGAGGTTTTCAGGATTTGGTGTCTTGCTTAACGGCACACTGCTCAGGAAGTGAACTGACACCTTTAGTAAGTGCTTAATTGAATTAACCAGTGTCTCAGTTTGTTTTGTTTGCATTGTGTGGATTCTTTGAAGAGGATGCAATTCTTATTTTTATGGCATTAACAGCTGCAAACCCCAGTACAGTATTAAGGTGTTACTGCAGTGAAGCTCAGCTTGTTCATGCTATTGCAAATGAAGTCAAGGAGTAGACGTCCACTGCAGGAAGCCTCAGATGTGGTTCAATCCTGAAACTCAGTACCCTCGTACCGCTCTATCAGCTCCTCACCATGCTGCTGCTGGGAATTTCTCTCATGACCTATAGGAAATACTCAGTAGTAGACAGCAAATGATGTAAGCAATAATATGCCAAGACTTTCAAATTTTTAGCATGTATCCAGAAAATCTTAGAAGATGTATTTTTTCATTGAGATATCTTTGTTCTGCAGATTCTATAGCTAAACATCCTTGGGAGAAGCTACCTATGAGTCAGGAAGTAAACATGGCAAAACAAATCATCAAACAGACACTTCATTTACGTTCAACAATAAGTGCTTTATTTTTAGAGTGGCTGACACATTATTGAAGTGATGGATATTCTTAGACATACGTATATAAGAGTGTACAGGTTGAACTGATGTGTTTAAGTTATCGTGCATGTAATAGGAAGAATTTGCCCATATTAAGCCTTTACTCTTTATTGCCATAGAAAACAGAGCAACATCTTGGCACATCCCAACACATTGGAGGTTCTCTGTCCTCACAATTCCATGATCAGTCCTGGTTAAGCTTAACCGACCTGTCGGTACGCAGAGTTGGACTCATCCTTGACTCTTTGACAACTGTCAAGCAGACGCATCTGTATCCTCATCTTCCCTTCTCCTCTTCCTGCGACTCTTGAAAGCATTCAGGAAATAAAGTTGGTTTGAGGGATGATGCTCTCCAGTTTATGATCGGCAGGATTTGCTGCTGCCTCGTAGTTACAGATGGTCACTTCATGTCTGTGAGCCTGGAAGCACAAAGGGAAAAGTATGTAGACTTGAAGCAGGGACAATTATTCATAGAGTAGGCTGAGATTTTTAACAAAGCAGAAGGCAAAGTTGTTTGTACTGTATTTCAGTTTTGAGTTGATTTCCATTTGTATTTTATTACAGTTTAATTTTTAGACCAAACTTTTCTTTCAACAGTGATAATGTGATAACAACATTCACTCATTAACAGCAGTGAAAACAATGTGACTAAAAGTGGCATATGAAATTTGAATATGTCAGTTCCTCTCTCAAGATAAAATACCGACATTAACTGCTTTGGACACAATAATTCAGAATAATTCCTCTGAAGACCTCGAGCCTCAAGCGCAGACTGACCTCAGAGTATTCTCCCCTCAGACCTATGTAGTAGATCCTGGTGCAGTCTGATCCGAAGTTCTTTGAGATGTGAATGGAGAGGTGCTGGACACTGGAAAAACGAGTAATCCTGGGAGTCATGACAGAAAAGAACAAACTCATACTCACAGGGAGAAAAAAGCCACTCCTGAGAATACTTTGACAATATGATTTCAACACATGCATGTAAGTGTTGTCAAGTATGACATCCTGGGACAGAATAAAAAACCCTTGATTCCACTTTTGTTTTACAAGCTTCTTTGGCTAGATCACAAATATTGGATTTCTTTGCATCATATCAGTGTCAGTATTTCAAATTCCAATCTTATTTTGTCTCTTTATGTGGAAAATCTTTCAGACCATCAGGAATATTAGTCATGAGCAAATCAAAATGTTCTGAAGTTTAAAAGATCCACAAATCAGGCAGTTCATTGGGACTGAGATCCATCCACAGATAAGAGCATAAAATCAAAATGTGCTCTCACTGACATTTAAGCATTACTGTTAGTCAACAGAAAAGCCTTCAGGCTGGAACCGAAAGTGATTGATCACAACACTGTTAACAAGCAAAAAACATTATCATTACATACTTTACCCATATAAATCCATCTTCTCAGATGTCATGTAGCGAAATAGTCAAATGGATAAAGAGATTACAACACTCCCTTTCAGTGGGAAGAGGTTTAAAAACAAGTTCAACCACACCCACCGTCACGGATTATGAACTACTTTGTAAAAACAAGAGTTTTGATGATGATAAGTCTATCAGGTCACTCAAAACTATTGGAATTTTTAAAATCCCAAACGGACATGAAGCATTAATTTGGGATCCTGATGCAACCACCGAAACTGTGTCTATGCTCACTTTGTTGGGTACTCCAGCTCGGCGTGAGGATCTCTGTTGAGTCTGAAGGCTTGTTCAGGTTCTCTGCCGGTGTCGTCAAAGGACATCTGAGGGATGTTTTTAAATCTGGGGAGTAAAATATTCATGAACACGCTGTTCGTGAGGGAACAGACAGCACTTGAACTGCTGATCAGTGACAGCATCTGAAACAATAATTTAGATTCATGCTTTTTGTTTTGACAGAAGCTGCATAATCAGCCCGACACTTGTTTTCTGTAATGCTGACATTGAATTTATGAATTAAAAAATGGGGATTTATAAATGGGGAGATGACCATATACATTTAAAAGTCAGTTCACATCTGTGTCCTCCCTTCTTAATGACAAGACACTCACAGTCGTATTTCCGCTGGATGAGAGTCATTGTCTTCTCCAGAGATGATGATACCCTTCAGCTTCACATTGCCAGTAAAACTGAAATCACACCCATCACAACAACAGCAGGGTGGAAAAGGAGAGAGACATGATCAGAAGGCTGCGAAAGATTAGAAACAAAACATCGGCGCTTGATGAAAGTGGCAAAATTAAAGTGGAACAAGAAACAAAAGACTAAAGGTTCATCTGTTCATTATAAGAAAATCATCCTGTATCTTTACTTTTGTGTAGTCAACCTTCCAAATATACTTTAATTAATGTGTATACAGGAAGCAAAATAAATATTCAGGGGAACTACGATGGTAATAATGTTTAGAACTTACGGAATATTGAACAGCAGCTCTTCATCGGTATCGCTCTCCACGTACTGAAAGAAATGAAGGAGAATCTTTTGAGTTTTCACAGAAAACCATCCCTGGAAAAACCAACTCAACCCACATCCAGCAGTTCAACAATTTAATATCAGCTTATTTTAAAGCCACAACAACTCATTTATACATCACAAAAATAAAAAATAAAATCTAGAGGTGTAATAATGTTTACTTCAATATGTACTGATATCGCCAGCTCTACAGTATATCAGTACATAGGCGGCTTCTTGCCATCTTATGGGACCAGTTTTTAACAAATTTTGTCTTCTAACTAGGAATGTATTGCATACATCTAAACACTTCCTATGTCATATCTCTTTCTGGACTCAGGTGTCTCTCGTTAGTCAGTCTGATCTTTTCTGGTACAACTCCCTCAACATCTCCGGTACTTCAGTAAATGTCCTACGTTTCTACCGAATTCTTCTGTCGTCCATCCCAGCCATAGAATGTAAATAAACAGATTTTTTCCAGTGTAATTCTTAAGTACAAGTCTGTAGTACTTGACATGAGTTGTATCCTATGCTACTTTATAACTATACTCTAGTCGTTAATTTGCATATTTGGAGAAATAAATAACAAACTCTAAAACAACAGAGGACTGGTGAAAATGAAGGCGTGGTGTCACTAATAAAGGACTTAATTATTATTATTATTATTATTAATTTTTGAAACTTGTAACAGCTCAGGAGAATTATCATTTGCAGGAAGTCAGATGTGAGGCTTCCTCTTTCCACCGTGAATTAGCAAAAAAAAATAAAAAAAATTCAGAACAAAACGGGCCATATATGATTAAAATTAAAAAAATGACACAAGGGGTCTACGACCTCATTGAAATGTAGCATTTTTATTTTACCTTGTATACTATTGTGATCCCCTGAGGGAAATTAAGACAGTACACTCTATTTTGTCACATGTCTCGTGTTCATCATGTGTTTCTGTACAATAGCCTCAAATTCAAAACATGAATGAAAATGTAAATTAAAACCCAATAAAATCTAATACTAACGAATCAAATCAAAAATGGCATGACCCAACCGTTAAAATTAAGACCTTTACCAACATTTGATGAAGACAATAAAACACTATCTGGTCGTTCACTGATTCTAAACTGTAATGTTACACCGGTCTTCTTACTTTTCCTGATTTATTTTCATGCTAACACATTTGTAGTTCTTTCAGCAGCTTCCTGTTGTCTCGCGCGCTCATAAGTAGATGATTGTTTTTGTTTTAATAACTGCGTAGCTGCAGCATGGCCGCCGCGGACCCCACAGGAGCTTCCGCTCCAGGGGACTCACAGCTGATAAACCGCCACCCCACGGACATTACCTTGTCCCGTTCGTTCCGCTGGTCCCACGGCTTAAACACCAGCTTTCCGTCCCCGTCTCTGCTCTCGTTCAGGCACTGCAGCTTGTCAACGTCGATCCGCTGGTACAGTCCGTATTCCAGGCCCCTCTCTGCCGGCTCATGCTCAGCTTCGCACACGCAGCCGTGGCTGTGACCGTGGCCAGACATCACGGAGCTCAAAAACTGCTTTCTGTCTCCGGTGGAGCGGACAAGGCCAAATGCCACAAGACCCTTCTTTGAAAGTATTGAATAAAGTGTAAGTTTCCTCGATAGTACTTCAGGAGACAGTATCAGACTGCATGGAGAGAGACGGGAAACACTTCCGGTTCACGGATTTCAAAATAAGGTGTCGATGAAGGATCTAAATTAAAGCTGTTAAACATTACGAATACATATACTGGACCGTACATTAAAATCTGATACACTCCTATGTGCACATATTGTTCCGTAATGTTATGACATTAAAAGTGACACCTCAAACTATGCAGTGCGTGGACTGAGAGAACGCCGGCCGGCCTCAGGGCTCACAGTACGAGCTGCAGCACAGCCTTCTATGTATTATTCATCTATTTTTTTTATTTTGGAAGGATCCCAAATCTCATTATACCATGTATAGTGACAATAAAGGCTTTCTATTTCTTTTATTTCATGGAGGCGAAGGTGGAGCCTATCACAGTCGACTTCCGTAGGAGGCGGGTCCAACGAGTCGTCACATGACCAAATACAATCAAAGCCCCTCACTCACGACCCAAACGCTGTTAGACACGTGACATGCTCTTTGTGACAGTAAGTTAGCTTAAAAAAGTTTGTTAGCTCCTCATAGTAACACTGAAAAACTGATAAAGCTGTTGTTTACTAGAAATACAAACCCATATTGAAATACCAGTCGCAACAGGTCAATGTACTCAACATGGAGTGTAATTGCAGTTAATTCTATTACTGTTATTCATATCATATTTATGATGGTGTTTATTACTCATCTATATTTGCAATGTAAAAACCAAACAAATGTTGACAAATCCATGCGGACTAAAATGTGCAAAAACTGACTTCAAAATGTAGCAACAGTATAATTAGAAAATCATAAAGGTATAATAAATATAAGCATTTGTGTACTTTAAATGTGTTCTGTCATTTACAGAGGAAATCATTTTTCAAGGTTTCACAGAATGTTTGTATTGGTTGATAAATAACAAAACAATATTCAAGGGCAAAAAGTCAATTTTAATAAAAATGACCATATAACATGTTTTAAAATCTAATAAAATTACAATTGTGAATCTACTTTCTTTCAGGCCCATGTTGGGCGCCAGGTCCCAGTGTTGAAAATAAATACGTCTCATGATTGTTGCAGACTTCCTATCAAACTTCTTATTATTAAATTTCCATGTTGGCTCTTTGTTTTTGTCACAGTGAAGCAGATTTAAACAAGGACACACTCAACAGCAGGAAAACATGTATGAAGCCACAGCAGGGTTAAAATAAGTATAAAATAACATGTTTTTTTGCTTGTTTTGATTCTTATAAAGTCAAAAATTATGTATCTGTCGGCCACATAATTCATCATCTCATGAGCATCATACAAGCCGTTAAAGGAGAAATCATGAGCAAAAGATTTTTCCAATATAGTGTATAATTTTGGTGGAACTGAAACATTTTTATATATAAAAAGTAAGACTACCTGATTCATTGTCAATTCCAGTTTAAAAGGAAATTCATGTGCTGGAACATGTATTCTTTTGTTTCTTCTCGCTAAAGTGAGATGATAGATGATAATGAATACTGCTCTCAAGCCTGTATAATCACCATGAAGCTGCACCCAGCATCTGGTCAGCCAGGTAACGTCTGTCAGGGAGCCCCTCTAATGCCACTCTCGCACATTATTTACCAAATTACTAAAGTTAAGCCTTGTTTATACAGACTTTCATCTGATTCACATAACATCCATGACCTCTATGACACACAGAATTATAAGTATTACTTACAGTCTAAAATGTTTTTTATGTTTCAAATATATGACATGTTCATTAAAAGCTTTTTAAGTGCTGGCAGGTGAAATCTGTTACTAATGGAAAGAGTCAGGCTCATTATTGATGTGTTTCCAGCCCTGATGTTGTTAGGTAAGCTAACAACACTGCTGCTGGCTGTAACTTCATGGGGTGTACAGTTCATTTCATCTTTCTATTCCTGCTACAGAACAAAAAAAGATCAAGTGTTTGTGTGTGCATCCTTTGCGTCTTATATTAAAACAGTACCGTTTTAATTTTCCTCTGACAGTCACTGAAGATTTAAATACATATATGAAAACCCCCCTAACAGATACCACCAATTAAATAAATAATAAAACCATTTTTCCATTGATAATGAAAATTAATTTGATATGCTTTCTAGGTAAACTTGACGGTGGTGTATGTATGAAGGGACGAAGGGATCTTCAATAGCATGGTTCTAAAGTTAAATTAAAAACAGCTGGAATTCATAAAATACATTCAGTCTTTTTCACACTATCGGCGGGAAAATCTATTCTTGAAAGCTTTGATAGTTTTGGCCATCATGGGGGCAATTTCTGCAGGATGAAAAGAAACAGAGGAACAGAAGAACTCAATATAATTCTAGTTCTGTTTACAATCCTGAAACACAGTTCTGCACCGTCAACACACTCACTTTTAACCTGTGGCTTGTCCCGAGCAGCATGCCCAACTCCTCCTCCACCTCCTCCTGGTGTTAATGAGCGAGATGAGCTTGGAGGAGGCTCATGCTGTGAGGAGGAGAAGCGGCTTGATTCACCAGAACACACAATGGTCGCTGGCCTTATCCTGAAAAACACGATAAGAGGCAAAAGCAATCGTACCAAATCTAAACTTAAAGTAAATGCAACAAATTATTGATCTAAATCACAAAACATAGAAAACAACAATATATATTCACTCATTTATTGTCTACCGCTTCATCCGCTGTCGCGGGGAGCTGGAGCCTATCCCAACTGACTGAGGATGTGAGGCGGGGGAGACTCTGGGCACGATGCCAGTGCACCACGGAGCCACACAGGGACAAACACGCATACACTCACACCTATGGGCAATTTGGAACAGCCAATTAACATGAAGTGCATGTTTTTGGAGGTGGGAGGAAGCCAGAGAACCTGGAGAGAACCCATGCAGACACGGGGAGAACATGTAAACTCCAAACAGAGCGGGACTCAAACCCAAGAACCGCTTTGCTGTGCAGTAACACTACTACTCACTGCGCCCCACTCAATATTTCACAAATGTATATTTAAATTATTATGTGAGATGATCAAAAAAGGAAGCCAGGTGAGTCCTGTCATTTTCATTGAAAACACTTCAGGAGGTTTGTTGTGTTTCGACCCGTCAAGTCATCTTTTCCCCACCTCTCATTTCTGATTATTTTAAAAATAAAACAGTGCCACCCTGTGGGGAGGATGTGTATGCAAACTCCACCACCATGGAGCGGCAGGGGGCCTAACCATCCATTTCTCTTCTGCTACTGGAAGCTAAGCTGTTGTGTGTATAGTAATGTATACTGACAAAGATACTGATATGAACCAAACGCTTCGAGTTTGTGAATCAAACACTTCAGTTTGTGAATCAAGCTTGTTTTATAAACAGCTGGTCAGGATTTTTGGTTCTGGAGGTGTCGAAACGTGAGAAATCCTGCCTGACACTGGGCTCACATGGTCCATCGGTTTACACTGTGTATTTATGTTGTATTGTGACAGCGTCAGCTGGTGTGTACTGACTTGATGGGAGCTGCAGCGGCTGTGGACGCAGCTGTAGACGAACCACTTGTGGTGCCAAACTTCTCCTGCCGGCGGCGGACGTCACGTGGCGGTTTAGCAACGGAGTTCACAAATGCCATCTTAACCTGCCGCCCTGCCAAGACAGCAGAATAAATTTTAAGTAATCTGTGTCCTTTTTAAAGATTAAGAAATATTAGCACATACCAGATCTTGATTAATGTAAAACAAAAAGCCATTAAACCTGCGATAAACAGGAAGGAGAAATGTGACAAACATTTAGAGCCAAAAAACTCCCGCCAGTAGTTTCCTACCTTTTGGCTTGTTGGCGTGCGCTGAGGAGATGTTCTGTGTGAGCAGCCGCAGTCGTTCCTCGCGCTCGTCGTGTAGCCTCAGATACATCTCCCTCCACGACTCGTATTCTTGAGGAGACTCTCGCTTAAAGTCACGCTGACAGTGACGCATCCACAGCTCGTCAGAATCCTCAGTAAACCACTGAAAGAAGAAGGACCAATGACGAGGGACCTCACTATTCTACTCTTCCTACTCATTTCACTTCTCAATCTATAGGTTGCGGATGGACGGTGAATAACTTAATGCCTTGTAAAACTAAGTCAATCAGAAAGATTCAGAGGTAAAATGTAGACAATGCATAATGACAGAATAACAGGAATGTATCTGCTGCTCTGAGAGGGAGAAAGATGTCATTTCATCAAGGCTGTGCAGCACATTCACCTTCAGGATGTTGGCTGATGTGCTTTGAAGTTTTTATTTGAATATTTTAACATGTTTATCAAATCAATGTTTAGCCTTTTGAGTGGCCAGATTATAATTTTAAATGTACAGCCTACCTGTGGAAGAAAGGATTACTTTTTCCTTTCTTACACCAATGGTTTTAATGAGAACAGTTGTCAGGCACAACCTTTTCTACTTTAAAAATTGCACGATGAGGCACAAAAGTCTGAAGGTTTATCAACTCTCAACACTTTGTGACATGAAAATCTGATCAGACTGTAGTGTTCATTTGGATGAAGCCTTCATTCAAGAAACACTAGGGTCAAATGTTCTAGAGTGTGAGGAACACTGACGTTTCAGACTTGGTTTTAACATGAAGGTTAAAATTACATTTAGGTACAGAACAGAGTGCAGGTTAGAGATACACTACACTCTTCTCTGAAACAGACTGTTATTTGTGTGTGTGTGTGTGTGTGTGTGTGTGTGTGTGTGTGTGTGTGTGTGTGTGTGTGTGTGTGTGTGTGTGTGTGTGTGTGTGTGTGTGTGTGTGTGTGTGTGTGTGTGTGTGTGTGTGTGTGTGTGTGTGTGTGTGGTACCTGGTTACTCTGCTCAATGCGGTACAACTGCTCTGGTGTACATCGCTCTAGCACAGGTTCTAGGATCTCAAATGGGACTCCACCCACCTCTGCGATTGCTAAAAAAGCACAAGAATGTGTTTTAGCCAACTTTACATACCAGCTGAGTAACAATGGGGGAGTACATGGCTGTCAGGAACTATTCAGTTGATTTTTAAGACTTTCTCCTTGTGTTTGGGTTTTTGCAGAAAGCCTTGCTCTTTTTTTTCTACACATGACATAAAACTCTTGAGTGGCATTTAATCTAAAAATTAAAATAACACAAATACCACATTAAATCCACATCGTATGGTGTGTAAAGTTGTTGAACTTCTCTGGGCATCAACGGAAGTTCTTGTGCTACTTACTGGGATACTCAAACTGCGACAAATGTATTGTTCCTGGTGTATCTGCACAGAAATAATTACAAAGCAGCTCCACTCACAGTCAATGTTGTTCTGCAGCACACGGATACACTGCTCAAATAAGGTCATCATCTTGGGCAAGTAAGAAGTCTTAGCGCCTGAGTAGACCGACATCTTAGAGTTGAATCGCTTCCCTGTGAAGCCAGCATCCTCCTCGTCATTGTGGAAAGGAACTGAAAGTTAAGGTTGATACCACAACAGAGAGTAGGATGAGATCCTGGTGAGTGGACTTAAACAGCTCACAATCACAGAACAAGAACAAATAAAACACAGATTCCAAAACTGCTGCGATGCTTTAACATGGTTCATCCTCGAAAAAGATTAAGTCGTTCACAAGCACAAGGTTCACTACCCACGATTCAATATAGGATCTCACCTATGGGCTAATGTTGGGACACACACTTTGTAAATAATCACGTTTTGGTTGTTTTTCAGGGCCTGAGGGAGACACGGTGGTGCTGCTCCACACGTAGGGAACGCTTCCCACTGGTGGGCCCCAGGGAGGCCAGACCTCAGGACCTTAATCAGTCTCTGAGGTTTGTTGAGCTTCAGGTTATTTTGCTTTGGATACATCACCATGGTAACATTTACTGCACACCTGACCTGGTCCAGAGGTTATGTTTAGTTTTTCAGGTAAAAGTCTGCACTACTTTGACTCATTCTTTTCTTGGTGATATTCTCTATGAGCAATGTCAGTAAAGGGAATATGTTTTATATACAGTGCTTTGCGAAAGTATTGGCCCCCCAAGAACTTTTCAACATTTTGTCACATTTCAGGCTTCAAACTTTAAGATAACAAACTGAAAATATTTTTCAAGAATCAACAACATGTGAGACAATCGTGAAGTGGAACCAAATTTATTCAACATTTTATATTGTGTTTAGAAATAAAAAACTGAAATGTAGGATGTACAAATGTAAGACCAAATAACACGTAGGTGCACTCTGTGTGTCATTGTTAGTCATTTAGGTCAACATTGGAACATTCAGAAGTCATCAGGGAACTTCTGGAGTCGGTTAGCTGAGCTGAGAGAACAGGGGGCCAATATTTTTGCACATCCTACTTTTCAGCTTTTTTTTAAACAATATAAAATGTTGAATAAATTTGGTTCCACTTCACGATTGTGTCTCACATGTTGTTGATTCTTGAAAAATACTTTCAGTTTGTTATCTTTAAAGTTTGAAGCCTGTAATGTGGCAAAATGTCGAAAAGTTCTTGGGGGAGGCCAATACTTTTGCAAGGCACTGTACCCTATACTGATGTCACCAAATTAAACTCTGTAATTACAGCAAACAATCTGTAGACGAAGCATTTTCGCACACCCTTCATTATGGGACAGCATCGAGTCTAGAACAAGTGGATTCTCACAACTGAAATACTTAAAATGGAACAATAAAGTGGCATAAATGTGACACATTTTTGAGGTGAGGCAGTACCTTTCCGTCTCTGAGGAGACAGCGGTGTAACGTCGATAGAGGGCAAAGGTCTGTAATTTGGTTGAATGGCTGGAAGAGGAATTTCAGGAAGCGCTGGAATGACCTCCACCACCTGAAAACATTGAGTTTATTACTGAATTGCAACAAGAGAGATCTGCAAAGAACTTCAGTAAAACTGTTTGTGCAAAATACTAGTTCTTAGAGAAAATGTGCAGATAAAGACACAAACTAGGGAAATGTGAGGTCACACAAGTGCAAAAGGTTTGGAAATAAAAAGTATAATGATCAAATGTTTTATATCATTCTCTCGAGATTCGTACCCTCTTGCGTTTTTCAGGTGTTGCTGCTGCTTGACTGTTGACTTGTCCTGAAGAGGGCTTCTTGTTGCTTTGAGTGCCGTTAGCTTTGCCCCCTTTAGAGGAGGAGGACGAAGAGGAAGAGGAGGTGGGCACAGGAAGAGGGATGTGTGTATGATGGGAGGACAACATGAAAGATGAAGACTGAGCCGTTCCGCTGTGTGACATGGATGATGATGCCTTCTTCTTCTTTTTCACGGACATTGGGGCGTCATACGTGAGAAAAGACTCGAAGGACATGGTGGGGGTCTCAAAGTCTTCTTCCTCATCCTTGGATGGAGAGTCTTTCTGCACCCACAGTCTCACTGGAATCAGAACCATATAGAGTGCGACATGGGAATTCAAAATTTGCATTATATTCTCTGTATCGAAATTACTCAAAGCACCAGAGATGAAAGATAGTCAAACTTCAAAGAGTCCTTTGATTGAAGTAGGACTACAATTAATGCCTCCTCTGACGTCTGAAAGTCTTACATCTACAGTATATATATGATATCCATTTATCTATCTGTATATAGATCGATTGATACCCTTCAGGAATCTGTGCTTGTAATAAAAAAACAGGTGAACAAAAAGGGAAATACCCTTAACCCTTGCTATCAACAGAATAGAGCAGCCCTCTTCCATCACCCCAACACACTCACCATCTCCTCCTTTCTTCTTCACCTCCTTCTTACTCTCATGTGTGGTGGACTTCCTGCTGTGCTTTGCAGTCTTTTGACCTGGACTCTGCTGCCTTTCTCTTGGTACACTTCGTTTCTTCCCTTCACCGCCTCCTCCTCGACCATCAGCTGTCTGTGCGTGGCGTTGCCTCTGCTCCTCTCCTCGATCCCTGTTTCTGTCACTGTGATGGTGGTTTTTGGTGGGGTCTTTGTTTGATTTGGCGTGACGAACCTCTTTGCGAGGAGGAGGAGGTGGACTAGGTTCAGGTTCAGGCTCAGGCTCAGGTTCAGGTTCAGGGCTGTGGTACTCATCTGACTGATAGCGTCCGTGTTGTGGAGAGCCGTATTGTTTATGTTGAGGAGGTGAAGGTGAATAATTTGAGTGGTAGCCTCTCTCTTCCTCCTCCTCTTCCATGTAAGAAGTGTCTTCCTCAGGGGAGGGTCTCCTAACGTGTCTGTGGACTCCGACTCCGTCCATCTCTGAGCCTCCAGAGTGTGTGTGGGACCGTGGAGCCTCTCTCACATGGCTGTTGGTGGATCTAAGGGTAACACACAGTAAAACACTGTTAGGTTTCACACAGTTTATCCGATGCACCTCTGGTTTGTTGGTAATACTGAGTACAATCATCATCCTTCATTGACTCTACATCACCGGTTCTTAGCCTGAGGGTTGGACGTTAACTGGAAGCCGGACAGAGACTCAAGAAAAACTGCTTTTTCCTCTAACATTCCTCTCACTCCCTCCTACAGTCCTACTGGTGCAGGTCATGGCTCAGTAAAGAAGAACGAACCTGTCAGCAGATTGAGGAACCAGTTTCTTCCACTTTGCTACGAGGTTTTTTGCCACCTCTCCAGCTACTTCATGTTTCCTGAAAGAATTCACAGTCTTCCCGATTCCAGTCTCCTACAAGAGAACACACAACTTAGTAAAAAAAAAGACAGTGATAACCTTTTCTTATATCAAACAACTTGGCAACGTCAGCCATTAGCAGATGCTCAAGGATAAATTATATCCTTACCACCAGTATGTCAACAGTCATGGGAAGTTCACCCAGTCTTTTGAAAGTTTTTAGTAACTGTAACAAAAAAAGAGAATAACACAAATTATCACAATGATTCAATATAATCATGAATCCTTATTGTCACCTTCACAATGGTGACAGTTGTAGGTTTCAAACCCTATTTGTTCTCTTAAAGCAGAGAAGTTGCCATGAAGTTCTTCATCAGTTTCAACTGGACTGTTGGGTCGGACCACACGGGTCAGCCTTTGATCTCAATCTGCATCAAAGAGGCCCGGACCCCCATGACTCTGTCTCTGGTTCAGTGCTTCTCCTCCCTTGGACCTCTTTGATAGACACCGACCACTGCAGACCAGGAACGCCCCACGAAACCTACATTTCTGGAGATGCCATGACCCAGTCATCTTACACCACAATTTGGTCTTCATCAAACTCGCTCCAATCTTTAATGCTTTCCAATTTCTCCTGCTTCCGACACGTCAACTTGAAGGAAAAAATATTTGCTTGCTGATGAAATCCTCAAATTGACCGTCAGGCCTTGTGCTGGAGCAGTGGTCCTGGGTTCCTCCTGGTGCAAGTGTGTAGGATGATCTAAATACAGCAGGGGCCACTGCCACAGACACCATCCACTGAGTCATCAGGAGCTGCCCAGCCAATGTCAGGAGTGCATACTGACACACATGACCCGCCTTGGTAGAGGGATTGTAAATTGAGGGACACTTAGCAGATAAATAAACTGATCAGGCCGGCTGGAGTCAGTGGTGGTGGTTGTGGAGAAAAGCACTCGTGGATGGGGTCAGTCACCCTCAGCACACTGTGTCTGTCAGTGGCTGACTCTCCACATTTCTTTCATGATCAATGAAGTAATTGATATAACTATATGTTTCTCTGACTCACTTGACGTGTTTACGTTTCAGTTCTAACCCTGGTTCTCCCCTCAGGTATGACTGCATGACAACTCTGCCATATGGCCAACCTCTGCTCAAATTATTTTGGCTTCATAACACCCCTGAGCAAAATAAACCCATGTACGTGATTGTAACCGAACCCTTCCTGACATTTAGATTGACACAGCAGCAAACACTCAGGCCTGCTGGGGGACAGGTATTGAGTACACTGGGCCCCATGTAATACTGTCACTGGGGTTTGTCAGCGCATCACACTGGACTGCTTTACTTTGGAACCTCCGACGCATTTCAGAAAAAGAAGAAAAAAAAAAGAAAAAAGAAAAAGAACAAGATAATCTCCAAACAAAGCTTAAGATGGACGTAGTTTATTAAGATTTATCTGCATTTAAACGTCAACATTTTAGAGCGGATCTTAGAGCAGTGATAGACAATTGAACTCAGTTTGCGGTGAGGATCGCAGCCCTTTGTGCGTGTACTGACGTCCGAACCAACGTTAGCTAGCTACAAAGCTAACGGCTACTAAAGCCTACCACATAAAGGTTGTCTTTATTGATTTTTGTCAGATAACCGATAGTGCATCGATATACAGTACATACACCACACAGGTCTGACGGCTGTTAAATGGTGACTAAAAAGCTCAAGGAAAGACAAACAGTGAAGAGAAAGAACCGTAAGTGTTATGACGTCACATGATGCGTTCAGAACTGTAGGAATGTCTAAAGCACCTCAGATGTTTTCATTTGTTTTCAGTGAATCATTCTGAAGGGATCAGGACGTGACAGGATACAGCTCACGACTGTGACCAAGAATAAACGAATTTGATTTGAACAGTGATATAAATTCTTTTGCAAACTACAGTAGATAGTGAGAGAAACATCTGATTCCGTCGCAAACAGCTGTTGGAAATGCATGTAATAATACTTTTGAAAAATTCAAATATGCAGCAAATCCCAAATACACGCATACATAATATGTATTGGTACTGACGAAGAGAGTAAACTGTGATTTATTAAAGCCTAGAAGGTTTGAAAAGAGTCTAGCTAACAAAAATGCTACTATTTCAATGTTTTTGCAGAAATTTTAAGAGCAGGAATGAAACCACAAATTATTTATTTTAAATGGAATTAATGTACGTATTCTATTTATCATGACTAAACTAATTTATTCATTACAAATTTCCCCACTGTGGGACAATTAAAGGTTTATCTTGTTTATTCTGATCTGAATTTAATGTTTTTATGCTAAGCCACTTCAAAAGGACCTTGCATACATTTCTGCTGCCTTGATTCATATACAGTACTATGTACTGTGTGTGTATATATATACATATATATATATATATATACATATATGGATGGATGGATTGATTGATGGTGAAAGACAGAAAGAGAGAGAGGTGTTCTACCATTTGGAAAACAAATGCACGTTTTGCTGTTTCTGGCATCATGCTGTGCTACTGTAACATACTACTGTAACATCTTCATTTTCAAGTTGGGGATGAAAAAAATCCAATATTTTATCTTGATATCATCGATTGAGGGAAACTGAGGAAAATTTCATTTTTCTATGGTCACTTTTCAATTCATTAATTTAGCACAAAAATAAAAAATCAGAGTGCATTCTATCTCTGTACATTTGAGCCCCATTATCCTACCTTGTTCATAAACTTTACAGATGTGACACATTAACACAGGTCGATTTTCTTCTCTACAACTAAAACAATTATCAATAATGAAATCCAACGGTTGTATTTTTGAATTTAATTTTTGATATTTTCAGTATTGCACATAATATACATTGATAATATTTTTTTAGTGTAATGGAGACATTCTAAATGAGTCTAAATACAATGTGAGGTAAATTGACCTTTACAAGTGAAAAATCTAAGCAGGTCTTCATGCAATTGTTATTTGTGCTCGACAGTTGTTTAAAACAACTCAAACACAATCGAATCCAGGGTGGTGGAGGAAACTGGGAGGACGGAGCTGACAGCGGGCCGCAAATGCAGCGTTTAAAAAATGGATGCGACTTTTGGAGAACCGCTGACTGTGGTTTCGGTTGGTTACCACAAACAGACAGACACGTTTCTGTAGACAGTTGTCTAGAACATCCGAGCTATCTACGCTACATTTAACCAGTCGTTACCTTTCGAGGCTCTGGATTCTCCTGAAGGCGAGCCTGAAGTCTGTCTACTGCTTCCAGCAGTTCCTCCGCCATGTTTACTGCTGGCACCCTGTCGCCCGGAAGCGAGCCGGACCTGACCGAACAGAGGAAGAAGCAGAAGGAGGTTCCGCTGGGAGACTCACCTCCACGGCGAGGTAGAGCGGCGTCACGGCTATTCACGGTTTAACTAAAAAAAATAAAAAAATTTAAAGTTTCGTGTCTTCAACATAATCCCGCATCGAGCGTGTCACCAAGCTTTGCTCAGGGCTGTACAGACTAAGTTGAAGTTTGTAAACAAAGCCGGAACTACGTCACGGAGCAGCTGACGGCGCACGCGGGGGACGTCATCTGTCAATTGACGTACGTGAAAACGCTGAATTGGCGTTTTTATTGTCATGATACATGGAAATCATTGAGCGTATCAAACGTCTTGATTAGAATTAAAAGGTTTATTTTAATTTAATGGTAACTTTACAGCGACGTCAGACAAATAGGCAGTGATTACGTAGCGACGCTGAGAGGCTGTGATTCTTGGCTGTTTGAATTGATCTATAGTATCTGTAGATCTCCAATATAATAAGGTTTTTATACTCTTAAAATGATCAGTTATAGAAAATTTACAATTAATCACTCTGTAACATACCAAATCCGAGTGAAGACAAATCATTTTCATTGTCAATTAGTTATTCTTATTATTCATTAAATTTTTTTGAGTGAGTGATCATTTGTGTAAATGTTTATTCTTTAAAATGTAAAACATACAACATCTCAATTCCCTGTAACCAGCGCTTCAAGATCAGCAGATAAACTACACTATTTACACTAATATATTTAGTAAATCTTCTACACTTTGAACCTTTAACTTGAAGAATTCCTTCATGAAACCTTGGCAAGTGAAAACAATTACAATAGTTGTTTCCAACATAGTTTCCAAGTGTCCTGTCCTTTTTCTTCCACAGTGATTGTCAGATTATTATTTCTACATGTGAATTATTGTGTCCTCTTCCTTATTATCTCAATATGTTTAAAGTGTGTGTTTTCCCTGTTTTGTTGCCAGTTTGTCAATATTTAACATCACATCTTGTGAAATGTTCCAGCCATTATTCCTTGTAATTTTTGACTCTTTTTGGTTTTGCAGGTGTGTGTTTTCTTTCTTGGTCCTTACCTTTTAAATTTGGGGTGTTTCTTTATGTTTGGATTTTTTTGTACATCAATATTATTTTCCCTTCTTTTGTTAAAATGTATTTATTAAAATTTATTTTTTTTCCCAAAAACAAGCAATAACAATCTCAACACCCAAAAAAAGACAACACAAGAGAATATGATAAGTTTACTTTGTGACAGAGGCTAGAGACAGTTTTTGAGACTAACTGTGTAACACACACACACACACACACACACACACACACACACACACACACACACACACACACACACACACACACACACACACACACAAAGATTGCAACCAGCTCCAAAACCTGAAACCCCGAAGCCATTGGAGGGTGAGGTGGGGTTTGGGTGAGCAGAAACACGCCTCCTACGGGATATTTTTGGAGGGGAGGGCGACACAGGGTGCCTGTATTTGGAAGTGTAGATGAATGTTGGAGGTGGAAAGAAGAGGGTCTGATCTGATCTCAAGTAGGTGTGGTTGGGTAGTGAGTTTGTCATGCGCTGCTCTCATCAGACTCGGAGTTCCCTCTGATACTGAGGGACGGACACACACAAACACAAACACGCACACACACCACTCGAGCAGACTGAAAAGACAGAGGGACAAATCAAAGTGGAACTCAAACCAGAAATAAGGGAGATTTTGAGAAAGCAAAAGCAAGAGAAGGACGGGAACAAGGAGAGAGAGGTAAACTAAATTATCTTACACAAGTAAAACTTGTTTAGTTTTAGTCAGTTGTTTCAACACACACATGTCATTTAAGCAACGTTTTTGTTCCCTTGTGTCTTTTAATCTCTACTTGTATACTTTAATATTTAAACACGCTTCATTCAAATGAAACCCTTTCCATCCACTTTGTTTGGGGGATATCAATGTGACTTTTCATATTACTATATATTTCCTTCACACCGCTTTCAAGAAGCAGTACTTTAAAAGTACAATATTTCTTGCACTAACCCGCTATTTTGTTGTCTGCTTACCGATAATATCAAAATATTAGACTCCAAGAAAAGAACACTATGTTGAAGTACGTTTTGAAACCTTGTAAATGATGGTTTTGCATCACTTTTTAGGTCAAATTCTGTACTCGTGTTTTTACTTAGGACTTTTTTTACACACATAACATAGAACAACTACGACACAGTCTCAACTAGTTATTTATAAGAATAATAATTTTTAAGTCCTGTGTGGAAACAATGTTAAGCAGTTGCCAGATGCCATTGGGATATTGCTGTACAGCAGGGGGTTCGAATACCTGTCTTCCTAGGCCTCGGCTGTGAAAATATAAACACACACACACACATACACAAATGTTGTGATGGTCAGTGCCTATAAATACCCTCCTGAGATAAGTAAAGGAATTTAGCTCTAGCTACAGAATGATAGAGGTGTTGGTGAGGCCTGTAGGGTAAGAATTGTATGAAAATATATCCAAATGAATATGTGTATATACAGTATGTGTGTTTGTATATATATATATATATATATATATATCACACACCCACTTCTATTTTAATGCTGGACTATTTTAATGCTAGACCTGTTTTTAGAGGCCAAGCTGTTCAGCTGTTTTCAAAGAAAAACCTGCAGGTTACTTGACCTGTTCAAGAAAAAAGCATCCAGACGTAGTCTACTAGCTGGTGACATAGACTATTTGTACAGTATCAGACTGAAGTGACCCGATTCTGACTATTGTTTTAACACACATCGTAATTCATTGTGTTTTTTGAAAACAAAAAATCAAATACTTTCAAATGAAATTTGTACTACTTTCACTTGAGCTCCAAGATGCGTACATGTATGATTTGTGAAATAATGGGACGTTTTGCTGTTCACCACCTAGAGTATTTTCCGCACTATAATGTGTACCTAAAACCCTTTAATTTTCTCAAAAACCGACAGTGGACTTTATAATCCAGTGGGCCTTATTTGTGAAAAAAGTTTTGAAATAGGCCATTCATTGAAGGTGCACCTTATAATCAGATGCACCTTATAATAGTTGGTTAATACATTATAAGCATAAAGAATTTTATGTAAAATCAGGTGGACATAAACTTCACTTTAAACCGACGGTAATGTTACTCTGTGACTTCTCTACCTACATGTTGGCTAATTTACGGTAGTGTTAATAATAATATATCAAGTTGAACATCATGCCATGTCTGGTCTTTGGTGTTGAAAAGTTTTTACACCGTCCTCAAGTAAAACTTTTAAAAATACATTATCAAGTTTGGCTGTTGAGATTTTGCATGTGAGTAAGAATCTCATATGAGCTACAAGGTATTTAGCTTAGCAGTTTGTAGACTGGAAAACTTGAGCCCTAGCCATTTTTAAATTTAAAAAGAAAGTTTACTTTGTTTTGTAAATCTGTGATGTAGCATTATATAAAAACAGGTGAGTTAAATGTGAGCTGCTGGTTACTACGTTAAGGCCACAGAAATAAGGAATAAAACCGCAAATATGTTGAGCTGAGGGGCGACACGGTGGTGCCGTGGGTTCTCTCTGGGTTCTCCAGCTTCCTCCATCTCCAAAAGTATTTAATTTAGGTGGGTTGATCTGTTCCAAATTGTTGGCAAGAGTGCGTGACAGTAGTTGTTTCACTAGTGGTGAGAGGCAGGGTCGACTCTGGACGTGCCCCCAGAGTGGACCCCGCTGGGAGCCAGGAAAGGCTCCAGGAACACCCATGACCTGCACCTGTGTATTTTCATTTACAAGAAAATAGATAGACGGATGTTGAGTGGAAAAAATGGGAACATCTTGTCTTATGGATTCTTTCAGATGTTTGTGATAGTATGAAAAGTGCCACTCCAGCCTCTTTAGTAATCATCAGTGGTTCTTCAATCAGTGTAATACACACTCAAGGACACAGTGAGTCAAATCTAAAGATTCAGCTCTCAGTTATGTCATGAATTATTGAAGGACATCTGTTGTTTTGTTCAAATACTCGTCTAAAAGATACCTCAAATAAAAGCATTCCGAAGCTGCAGTCGATATCAGCTGGGCAAAATGTTTTAAACATGCCGAGCAGATTTGTACTGAGGTTGGCATCTAAAAATAAAAATCCAGGACCAAAGCAGGGCCCCATGGATCTTAGATTACCACTCTTCCTTTTCTTAAACACTAAAAACAGTCTTGCTCTCTGTCTCAATAACGTGCCCCAAATAGTCACATGCATTCACCTGGTAACCACAAAATACTCTGTAGTCGCTTTAACAAGATTTTTATCTTTATGAAACATGAGTACAGTTATTGGATTACGTAGGAGACTCTTCAAATATTAGTACTACAAATTTAAAGTAAATCTCTTGCAAACAGATATAATTACAGGTTGAAATTGGAGCCACTCATGTATCTTCATCCTTAAATGAGGGCAAAGCTATGCTATTATTATACTCTGCTATTGTTATGCCATGCTATTATGCTTTTATGTGTTATCATACAATGAAGTCCATAACACATTTTGACGAGGTTTCTAATAATTTCTCAAAGGTCCTGTAATCTGGCAGTCCATTAATCATAGGAATGAGATCTCTAATCTCATCCACACTTTATGACACACATAAAAATTTTGTAATGTGTGTCTGACATTTTCTTTGTAATTATTATATAAAAAAGCAGCCATTCCTTCAATAAAAATCCATTCTCAGCTTATAAAGGTTTGTTGTGTTTAACATCACACTTGTGTAATCGGCATATTCGACCAAAATTGGCTTCCAAACAATTTCTAATCCCAAAAATCATCCTAATAGGCCCACTTCTTGAAAAATGGACACTTGAGCAGTGAGAACATCTTCCTCGTGACAGACTACACATCTATCATCCGGCACATTCCTACAATCCTAGGAACAAAACCACATTATTGACTGTAGGTGGGCTTTCGCTGTTATTTTGTCCCAGCTATTGAATTTCACTGGTCATTTATGATTAATTCTTTTAGCGAATCTTTATTGCTTTTTATGTTATTAACAGAGCAGAAAATGAAATAATAAAACTAAAGAACACACGTCACAGAAAAACTGAAACAAATCAGAAAGTTCAAGAGAAAGCATTAAGAGGGAAGGACATTCTTTATACATTTAGAAAGTGCTTGTTAGGGGTGATCCATTCATTCATTCATTCATTCATTCATTCATTTATTCATTCATCCTAACTACTGTTTCCACTTTTGCGGGTCACAGGGGTTGCTGGAGCCTTTCCCAGGGACACAATTTCCTCCGGGATTAATAATCAATCTATCTGTCTGTCTGTCTGTCCATCCATCCATCCATCCATCCATCCATCCATCCATCCATCCATCCATCTACACTCCGGGTACAATGCCAGTGCACCACGGAGGGGCAATTCAATTTAAATAGATTTTAGCAATCAAATCAAACTATAATATGTGAAGTGACCACTGAAAATATATCTGATTTACACAGACTCTGTCTATGAGTGAAGGAAGTCAACATTATTGTTCATTACATCAGATAATATCTGAGAGTCTTTTCATTCATAGAGCATCTTCCTTTAGTGGTGACAGGATATGTATCCTCCCTTTGTATTCCAGTCACTGGTGGTGGAGGCTGATGACTGTGCCAAAACTAATGATTTACAGTATTAACCTAGTGAATCTGTAAATCCAGGCAGCGGTGGGGAGGTGGGAAATGGATGACAGCAGCATGAAACAACTAGCTTGAATGAACAACAACAGTAATAGTATGATAGGATGAATGAGAGCAGGAATTGAAGGCTGAGTATGTTATGGGTAGATTCCAACCTAGTGTGAGGAAGAAACGACGGCGTAAGTGTCAAAGGTGAAGTCTTCTGGCTGAGCTTGGTTAGAGCTTAATTCAGGAAAGTAAGTACACTACCTGTAGAGTAAAGGAAGTTATTTACCATATTCAGTGGGTTTTACTCTAGTTTATCAGTGACATTGTGTTGATGTTTGTTTGCTTGCTTGTTTGTTATTTGTCAGAGGAGATACTGTTTATGTATGTGTTGTGTGTGTGTGTGTGTGTGTGTGTGTGTGTGTGTGTGTGTGTGTGTGTGTGTGTGTGTGTGTGTGTGTGTGTGTGTGTGTGTGTGTGTGTGATGGGGAGGTTGGGGGTGGGTGGTATGAGGTCCAGTTCCCAGTATGGTGGATGACGGAGCAGCTGCTCTATGCTGTAACCTTGGTCCTAGATATTTCTGAAGGTTGAGCTCACAGAATCACTTTAAAACATATTGAACATATTGGAGGTTAATTACGGTGGTGCAGTGGGTAGCGCTGTCGCCGCACACCAAGGGGGTTCCGGCTTTGAGTCCCGCTCTGTGCGGAGTTTGCATGTTCTCCCCGTGTCTGCGTGGGTTCTCTCCGGGTTTCCTCCCACCTCCAAAAACGTGTGCTTCAGGTTAACTGGCCATTCCAAATTGCCCGTAGTGTGTGAGTGTGAGCTTGTATGGTTTTCTGTTTTTGTGTGGCTCAGCGGTGCACTGGCGTCATACCCAGAGTTTACCCCGCCTCACGCCCTATGCCAGCTGGGATAGGCTCCAGCTTCCCGCTACGGCGGATAAAGCAATGATGAGAGGATGGAAGATGGATGGAAATTAATTACATAAATAACTTACATACCATATTCCACTATAAATTATTGACAACTTTAAAATGTGCTGGAACTTTGGAGATTGAAGCTCTTGATAATTGTTAACATATCATAAAGTAGACGTATTGGAAACTGTCTTATGAGGACCTGATGATGATAAAATATTTTCTACCTTGTTGTTTGCAGTTGTTCCAAACAATGAATTGCTCATCTCTCCATATGTTTAAAGGCTCTGGGCCTCTGGTACCGTTACACAACATCTCACATTCACAGAAAACCTTGGCTGGGGATACAAAACCTCCTGATGCTGAAACATCCTTGGTTATCCATGACACTATTCAGTTCATTTGCAAAGAGGTTGTGGCTCAGCGGTTTCAACTGTTTACAGGGTGATTGCAACGTCCCAAATAGCCTATGCAGTCTGTAACAGCGAGTCCCCCTCTCCTCTTCACATGACACCAACAGCTGCTGCTGCCCCGTCCTGTACGATCCACTCCTCCTCCTCCCGTCGGTCCATGTGTGGAACGTGTTGACCAGCGAGCCACTGGATGCTATTTAAAAAGAGCCAAGTTGAGACTCAGAGTTAATAAGGATGGCAGAAGAAGTGAGCAGAGAGTCATATTTAAAGCTGTGATGGTGACGCTTCACTGTGTTTGTCATTTAGATATACTGTATGTCCCACCAGGGTAACAGATTATTACTACCTTCAGGTAATAATGCTAACTCTAGGATTATTAGTATTGTGTTGACTATTTTTTAATATGCACAAGATTGGAAATCATTGAAATAGACAAAATGAAGCACTGATCAGAAAATTTTCTAATATAAATTAAACGACACTAATTATTAATAGTTTGAATCTGAATATTTAGATGGTGTATTCTTTATATATTTCCATTAGCTTCCACAAAGTGGTCACTAGTGTTACTGTGTCTGATTAAATCACATGAAACAATAGAATAAAACTTGTTATACTTCTAAGACTAGGATAGAGTTAAAAACAAACTAAAACAAGAACCACAGTAGTCAGAGACTGAAACATCCCATGACTTACCCTGACCTACTTCCAGGGTCAGGGTAACCTGAAAGTAATACCTGACAAGCGCATAACTTTGATTTTTCAGGGTAGGTCAAAGCAATGCACTAGCTCTGACCAAAACTAGTACATAGGTACATCAAAGCAATAGCTTTGATCTATGGCCTTACACTGGTCTTCTCCCTCGTCTTTCTATCTAATCTGGTTCCTGAGTGTACAAAAGTTTGAATTTGACCTTGACCTAGCTTTCTCAAGGTCAAGGTCATCGTCTCATTTTCATCCCGTTTGCCACCTGAGTAATGTGCTTTTTGTCTAATCTTTCTGTCTGCAACGGTTGTGAAGATATTTGGTGGACATACTAATGAACGGATGAACAGACGAACAAAGGATGAACACACGAACACTGACAATTACAATACATCACCGCTTTGAAGCGGGACGTAATGAGTGGATTGAAAACAGATGAAAACACAAGAAGTTTCAGGATTAACATAAACACGGATATAGATTAAAAGCAATGCAAAGCACATGATGACAAATCTATCGGACCTGCAGTTTGGAGTGAGACCAATGTCTGTTTGGAATTAGTCTGGAAAAGTTTTACTAACTTTTGACAAATAATGCAGCTTCTACTCGTCTAACATAACATGTTGGTGGGTTCATTCATTCATTCACTCATTCTTTCGTTCGTTCATTCATTCATTCATTCATTCATTCATTCATTCATTCATTCATTCACTTTCTCCTCCGCTTCTTCCTCTTTTTGCCGGTCACGGGGGTTGCTGTAGCCTATCCCAGCTGACTTATGGGCGAGAGGCAGGGGAACTCTACTCTACTGTTTGATAGCATGAGACACATCTAAATACAACTGAGGTTGAGCAGAAAGTAAGTTTTTTAACACATACTGTGTTTTGAACCAACCAACCAACCAACCAACAAACTAACTGGAAATTAGACCAGACTTTGTTTGAGAATCGTAAATTTACAACGTCTGACTGCGTCTTGTGGAGGCTGAGACTGCTCCACTGGTCGTTTCAGTTTCTGCCATGCACTCGAAAAAATGATTCAAGGACCTAGTAAATGTGACAGTAATGTATAGTTATGCATGCTCAATAAAAATTCTGAATATCATCATGATGAGTATTTGATTTGACTATATCAAAATTAATTAGTAAAACTCCAACAGGAATATTTGTGTGAAATAGACACATGTAAATTAAGTTTACTTACTTAAAATAAAGTATTATTTGACTCACAGATTACATGGTTTAAATATTTGTAATAATAAGTGTATGTTTCACCAACCTTTTTGTGAATATATTAACAAATATCAGTTTTAATAAGCACAATTATTAAACAAGTCAACTCAGTTTTATTGGAGGCATAACTAACAACTTAAAAACAGCAAGTAAACAGAAGGGAACCGATTCTGGCGTTTTATGATTTGGGGGCGCTGGTCACTCACGCTGGCAGTGGCTCATCGATAGAGCAGATGTCTTGAAGACAGATCGGCCAGCCATCGGTGGTTCGAATCCTGCTCCCACCAGGACATCCATTGGAGTGTGAGCTGACTGTGGGAGGTGTCAGCTCACCTCCCAGGCAATGTTGAGGTGCCCTTGAGCAAGGCGCCGTCCCCCCTCATTTTGGGGTGCGACTCCCCCAAATTCGGTTACATTTACTCAATTTATGTAGGTAATTCAACCAAATCAGTTCGTTCAGACGTACTAGAAAATATTACTTAGATTTTACTCATGACTCAAGTTTTGTTTTAACAGATTTGAGAGCTTTCATATCTACTCAATATTTGTAAGTGTAAAAATGTTTCACTGATTGAATTAAGTAACATGCAGTATTATTTTTTTGAGTGTGGGAGTTTCAGCTCAGACTCGGATACGGTGAGGAGCACAGACATCTGTGGACCTACTGCTACATTTCTCCTGATTCTGTTCATCTCATGCTCATACAGTACAGTAGTCACGTCATCTCCCCTCTACTTGTCTCTTATTACCACATCAAGGAGTTGCAGCTCATTGAAATCAAGAATAAGAATAACTTCCTCTTTTATAGCTGAAGTATCCCATGCATGCAGCACTGCTTACAGGAGGTTGTAGTAATAGCCTTCCCAAAGTGTGTGGAGGGCATCTCAAAGGACGCTAGCACCTGTCAATCACACAGCTACTGACTCACAGAGGCAGAGTGTTTCACTGTTTCAATGTTTCAGTGTTTCAGTGATCCTCATTGGGATTTTAAGAAGCTGGTAGCACTGAGTCAATGTGTGTTTGTAATGTAGAGATTAAGACTGGAATGTGCACCTGTCTGTGGGTTGAAGTTGTCCTCCACGGGTCATGAAACAATACCATGATTCTATTTATCTGTATGTCTGTCTGTCTGTCTGTCTGTCTGTCTGTCTGTCTGTCTGTCTGTCTGTCTGTCTGTCTGTCTGTCTGTCTGTCTGTCTGTCTGTCTGTCTGTCTGTCTGTCTACTGTATTTCAGGTGCTGTGTGCTGTGTTCAAGTGAAAACCACCAAAAACATCAGAGCCACTCCATCTCACTGTTCTAAAACAAAGAACTATTATTTATTTCATTAAATAATTCGGCGCTCACCTTCACTTATTGATCCGGGTTTTATAAAGGGATCAGCCTTCCTGTCAGTCAAGAAGTTTCTAAACTTAACCACTTTTAAGGAATCTGTTTACGCAACTTATCTTAGTACAAAACCTAAAAAGACAGTTGAAATGGCCCCCAAGAAGAAGGCCTCCCGTCAGAAAAAGACGTCAATGGAAACCGTTCCTCAGGTTTCCATGGAGACCCCTCCAGTTCAACTGAAGATGGAAAGCAGAGGCGATGGTGTGGTTGTGGTGGAGACTGGCGTGAAGAAGATTGAGCAGATGGCGGCGCTGGACATCGCTCAGCTGAACAGCCTCAACCTGCCGCTCCCACCCCCGGTCATCAAGCCTGGAGAGCGAGGCCTGGGCCTGGGCAGCGAGCTGACGCGACCCCTACACGGCAACGCCCTGCTGGAGGAGCTCAGCAAGATGCGGCAGGAGAAGTAGGTTCTGGTCCTAACGTCTGTGGTACAAGCTCATTAATTTGTAACGTGTACTGCACACTTTGGTATTAATGTTAAGTTATGATGTAATTAAGGTACAATACTGACAATATGGCACAAAATTCTAAAACACAGTTGTATTGATTTGATTTTTAAAAGCATGTTTATTCACAAAACGTTCTTACAAAATAATCACATTCACACAAAATCCAAAAGAGATTTACACAAAAAGGAACTAATAAAAAATAATAATAAGGACTCAGTTATTATTACATTATTAATAAGCACCCATACACTTCACGTTCATCTTTTGTATTGATTAGATGATGAATAATGGATCGTCCTCTAAACCACCTCCGTGGCGCTTCCAGGACCTCCAGGGCAACCTTTACCTTGACACACACTCACCAACCGTTTTGATACTGTTCTCTTATTCACCTAAACCTGTATTTTTCACAGTAGTGAAAGTAGCCTTTTATTGTGTAATTACGACATGTGCACATCATCAAACGATGGGTTACTCTCTCAGGTTGGTCATCTGTCCGCTCTGCTGTGCTCTCCTGCTCTCCTCAGGTTCCTGACTGACCTGGAGTTGGCCTGTAAGACAAAAGCCTTTGACGTTCACAAGCTGGTCATCTCCTCAGTCAGTCAGTACTTCAGAGAAATTCTAGCCAAAGATCCCAACATGAAGCGCCTGGAGCTGCCCTCCCTCTCACCCCTAGGTACCCCACCAGCTACACTTATATTTTATTAACCTGCTTTATGCGCTTCAGATGAACTCATGTTATGCAGTCGTAGAAACACCCCAGGATTTGTTAAACTTCTAGTCAGGAGTCTTTAAATCTCCCAGATTTAAAAGGTTAGTCAATAACTGCAGAATATTTGAAATATTTTTTCAAGCAATAAACATCCAGTTCAAACTCACTTCTAAGTTTAGGATAATAAAGTTGAGCCCCTTTCCATTTCAGACTGTTGGTTGGACAGAGGAGCTCTATGAAGATGAATGTGAAAGCATGGTTTAATAATTCTGGACATCGCACTTATTGATTGATTAGACCATTATTTGGCCTAAAAGACATGTGAACATGCACATGATGTAAACTTTTTTTTATTCTCCTAATGGTTCTTGAAAATAATTAAAAGAAAAAATCAGAATGAGTGAATATACCTTCACTACATCCCGAGATATCTATCCCTCCAGATAGAGTCAGAGTCAAAGTTTGTCTCACCATCACCCTCAATGTCTGCAGGCCTGGCCAACGTCATCACCTTCGCCTATCTCGGCCGCGTCCACATGTCCCTTTACACCATTGGTTGCACCGCCTCTGCTGCCACCACCCTGCAGATCCCTCAGCTCCTCAAGATGTGCATGGACTTCCTGCTGGCTGAGCTCAATGTGCAGACCTGCGTCTACGTCTGGAACATCGCCGCCGCCTACGGCCTTCTTCCCGTGTGTGATGCTGCCCGCCGGTTTGTCCTGGACAACTTCGTGCAGTTTGCCGACACGCCGCTGTTCACTCAGCTGACACTGGAGCAGGTCTCTGCATTCCTGCAGGACGATTCCCTCCTGCTGCCTTCAGAGGTCACTGCCTTTCAGGTCAGAGGTCAAATTCATCCTTTAACATCAGAATATTGAAATTTATGTGGAACAGAAGTTGCTGTACTTTTCCTTCTCCAAAATAAATTCAAAGTTTAAATTCAGAGGTTTCTTCCACCAGGTAGTAAGAACACGTTATTCAACCCTGATTTACAAACTGAGGATCACTGCTAGCTTAGGCGATTGCTCTAACTGTTAACTTGTAGATCCTCTGGACCTCCCTATTTTCATCCAGACCTAAAAACAGACCCCAGACCAGCTGTTGAAAATGTAACAGCTCCATGAGTGAGTAAACAGCAATTTGGCTGTGACTAGAAACTAAGTATAAATTACTGTATGCAGGACGTTTATTAATACATCACTGCATTACAGGATGAAGAAGAGAGGATGGTGACACTCAGTGTCTGACTGAATAAAAGATTATGTTAAATTAGGCTCCAGTTTCTCTTATCTCTTCACTAAATCTGGTTTATTTTATTGTAAAATTAATATTAATATTTAAGTTTTCAAATGTACTTTTCCTAACATTTTGTTTGATTTTGGTGTTAATCTGACAGGAAGTCAATACACTATATGCAAAGAAATAGTGGCATATAGGACGCCCATAAGTTCAAGATGAACTTTCTTGTCTTGATTTTTTAAGCTGCTCTCCAGTGGCTCTAACAACGCCTCACCCGTCGTTTTTGTCCTCTGGTCGTGTCTGTCTCTCCAGCTGGCCATGAGGTGGCTGGACTTTGACGCGTCTCGCCAGGCCCACGCCGCCGACCTCCTGTCTCTCGTCCGCTTTGAGACAATCCCGGCCAGCGAGCTGGTGAGTCAGATCCAGCCGGTGCCCCGAATGATGATGGACCCTCAGTGTCACCGTCTGCTGGTGGACGCCATGAACTACCACCTGCTGCCCTACCAGCAAAACACCCTGCAGTCCCGACGCACGCAGGTCCGCGCCGGTCACCAGACGCTGCTCACCGTCGGAGGCCGGCCGTCGCTCACTGAGAGAGCTCTGAGCCGTGAGGTAGGTGATGTTGGAGTGATGTGTTTTACTACATGAAACGAAACAGGAGGGAATTCCTCATTGGTGTTTGACCTTGGTGTCAAGGTGTTGTGGAGGGACCCTCGTGAAGGAGGAGCCACCTGGCGTCACCTCACCCAGCTTCCGGCGAAGAGCTTCAACCAGTGCGTGGCCGTGATGGACGGCTTCCTGTACGTGGCCGGAGGAGAAGACCAGAACGATGCCCGCAACCAAGCCAAGCATGCCGTCAGCACGCTGAGCAGGTAAGGGGGTCAGGAAGGGTCAAAGGCTTCGAATGGGAGCCAAAGTACAAGAAATGAACACAAAATTTAACGATATGAAGTGAAAGTGAGTTAGTGAAGTAATCTTGTCTATGCAAGAACTATTTTACCCATTAAGAAATGGTTTATTTCAGAAATAGGTAAATGGTTAAAAAGCACTGTCAAATAACAAGATATCGTAATGTCTATAACCCGAGGTGTTGTAACATGAGATATTTACGAAGATTTTTAAACATTTCAATTAATGGTTTTTTCCGAACTGCGCCTGTAACACAGCAGCAAAATGACGCTACCGTCTCTAAATGTCTCGCCATCAATTATTTGCAGCCAAACTTACATTGCAGCAGCTTTCCCACTTCAACATTCACATCGATTACTTTAACTTAAAAGTTTTCATCGTGTGTTTTCCATCAGAAGGGGTGTGCATGATGTGTAAAATGTCTGTTCAAAACACAATCAAAATACGGTAGTGTATTCCTCGGCACATTTACTCTGTCTCATGCTTGTGTGAAAAAAGTAGTGACTTATAGTCCAGACAATACGATAAATCAATTGATTCTTTCAGAATGCAGTTTTTAAAACCTTGGCAAATAACAATAATAAATATTAACGCAATTAAATGGTTTAATTTAATGACGTTTCCATTAATACATATTTTGTATGTGGGTTTCATGCACTTTCTGCTGTGAAACGGAAAAAAAACCCATCTATCTGTGTCAGTTCTTGACTTGAACATGTTTGAAATTTCTCTTCCTTCTGCTTTTGGCGTCCACCAGATTTGACCCCCGCTTCAACACCTGGCTCCACCTGGCTGGCATGCGTCAGCGGCGCACCCACTTCTCCCTGGCAGCGAGTGGAGGCCGCCTGTTCGCCATTGGCGGCCGCAACGTGGAGGGCCTGCTGGCCACCACTGAGAGCTACCTGCCCTCCTCCAACACCTGGCAGATGCGTGCTCCCATGGAGGTGCCCCGCTGCTGCCACTCCAGCGCCACCCTGCCCTCTGGAGACATCCTGGTGACCGGTGGGTACATCAACTGTGCCTACTCTCGCTCTGTGGCTTGCTACAAAGTGGAAACCGACACCTGGGCCGAGAGCCCCCCAATGGAGATGCCCCGTGGATGGCACTGCTCTGCCACCCTCGGAGGGAAGGTGTATGTAGTGGGAGGAAGCCAGCTGGGGCCGGGCGGCGAGCGAGTGGATGTGCTGTCCGTGGAGGTCTTCTCCCCAGAGAGCTGCACATGGAGCCGAGCCGCCCCTCTCCTCCTGGGGGTGAGCACCGCCGGCCTGTCCCCTCTGGCTGACAAGCTGTACCTGCTGGGGGGCTGGAACGAGGCCGAGAAGCGCTACAAGGCAGCAGTCCAGAAGTACGACCCAGCCACAGACAGCTGGTCCATGGGGGAGGATCTGCCCGAGCCCACGGTGGGAGTGTCCTGCTGTACTTTAACCCTACCACCCCGATACACACAACGCCGCCAGCAGCATCGAAACACCCCCAACCACGAAGAGCAGCAGCAGAAGAACCGGAGCAGAGAGAGCAGCGTGGCTCCTTCACAAACCATCACAGCGTAGAGAGACGCGAATACAGACGAGACTAGAAGATAGGAGAACATCGAGATCATGTCTGCTTCTTGTAAAACTTAAATTTCCTATTTCTTTTTGTCTGCACACAGATTCACCAACAATGTGGAAAAAAATAGAAAACCATCCAACTAAAAAATTTTTCTTCATTTCTTAACTAAAATATATACATTTTAATGTAGAATTATGTTAAATATGACAATCCGTATTTGAGCTCCATTGTTATAACTGAAGGAGAAATGTTACAAATAAATTTTAAGTTTAAAAGCCAACCAGATGCAGACCCATCGTGTGTGCAGATTTAGCGAGAAATAAGAGCATTCATGATTCGAATGATCTCAGGAGGAATGAAATTGTCCTGTGAAAAGAAAAAAAAAGAGGTGATTATACGGGAGGAGTTGTAGCATTGAGCAGGTGGCAATAGAGAGGAGATGGTTGGTGAAAGATATGAAAGATGGAGAGGTGAGAATAGTGGTTTTCTGTTTGGGCTGGATGGAGAAGAACAAAATCTTGCTGCAAATCCACTGGCAGTTTGTGTACACGTGTGTTTAGAGAGTGTGTCGTCCATCTGTGAAAATAAGCGTGGATGGGTTCCACAGAGATGAATGATGGGTGTACGTGTCCAAGACTGCAGCAGTCAAGGTTTCTCTTCAGCAACTGGAAATATTTCTTACAAAGATGGAAGTAGGACGGCAATTAACACGTCAACGTTTATTGAGTTTTTCCGTCACAAGTAATATATTCCAATTTGAACTAGATAAATACAGCACAAAGATAAAATTTGATCTGAGGATAAACGCCAGAGGAAGGCAGTGTGAACTACACAACACTACATTTAAAGAGTTACACTTCAAAAAAATTTTTGAAAAACAAATTTTCAACAAAGAGGCAAATACAAACGTGATGAATCCAACTCATCTTTATTTTTATTTTCAGACACCTGACATGTAATTTATGTAACTCAGACAAGCAGCCCTGTGAAGAGCCAGTGACTCCTGTAGATGGAAGCACAAACCGCTGACAGCTGTGGAGCGTATTTAGCTCCGTGTTGGTCATGAGATACACGAAGGCTGTTCCGGCTTGTGTGATTGGCTGAATGCCTTTGTGTTTATCTCCTTGGCTGGAGAGGAGCTCTGTGCTGGTGGTTTTTATGGAGTTTCACTGAATAAAAACAATATTATGAAAGTCTGATGAGTGTTTGCCTTTCATTTCCATTTAATAGAGCTGATCGGCAAAATGACTGATCATGAGCTAGAAATAAAGAGATTTAGAAATTTAGTTGAAATGAAAATGAGCAGTGAATTCAGTGAGAGTGGTTTAGTGTGTGAACATTAATCTATCAACTCTGCTATGCTATGTTAATAAAACAAGTAAAGTCATGTCACACTATGGTTGCGCATGAATGAAGTGATGGCATCAAGTTTCACTCATGACCTTTGACCCATCAGAAATGTGTGCTATTGTCTGTAGGGGTCCTGTGTGGACCTGACTGGAAGCTATGAAATGTGTCGCTACTCGACTGCTGCTTTAGAGCAGCATTTCCAAACGATGGGGCATCACCTCCAATGGGGGGGTGGGGTGGGGGGTGGGATGAGGTGCCTGGGGGGCTAGGTGTGTCTCTGGAGAAAGTGCATGTTTGCTTGTTCACTGATGAAATATTGTAATTACACATCCACTACAATAGATGGCAGTGATGCTTTCACATTTACATGAAAGCTATCACTAAGTGTAGTAAAGTGCAGGGAGGATTTACAGGTACTCCTCTGCTATGATGTAGTTTTTTTTCAACGAGCACACGCGCACACACACACACACACCAGAGGTTGTTTTTTTTAAAAATGGTTTTAAAATTTGAGTTGCAACTATTGGTAACTTTCCTGTTGAGTTCTAAACTTCCGTGGAACAGTCAGGATCACTCACCACATGTGGCTATACTGAATCAACAAAATGGGTTCATGATCTTGCACTGGTTTTTAATCGCATTTATGAGGAAAAACATTATTTTCAAAGAAAAAACACAAAGCAACTTTTGCTATTTGGGACAGTTGGTTCTATTCTTGACTCTGTAGAACCATGAATGTCAATTTATGTTGCAGTTAAAGTCAATCCCTGTTCCAGCATTTGGTGAGTAATCCAAAATTTGTTTTGGGGTAATTGTATTGCGTTTAATAACTGCACTCAATTTCACCCACGCACTCTGGATCTGTACAGCATGTAGCAGCACTATTGATCCTCCTCTAGTGAAGACCCAGTGTATTCCATACTCATTTTTTGTGAACTGTCTTAATGCAAATCAGGAACAACACCAGACCACCAGAGTCATTTTACCCTTTTTATTAAACTGTTATAAAGATCAAAAGGTGGTCCTTTACTTGCCGGGCAGGATGATACCGTCATACTGAAAGGAAACAAGGAACAAGCATTAGATTGCCATCAAAATTATCTAAGCACTAACAGCATTCTGCAGAATAAATGTAACAAAGTGGAAATCAGCCAGAACCTCCCGAATTCACACCGAAATTCTGGAGGTTACAAGACTACAGCAGGAGTTACAGTATTTTCCGCACTATAAGGCGCACTGGACTATAACGCGCACCTTCAACGAATGACCTATTTCAAAACCTTCTCATATATAAGGCACACTGAATTATAAGGCGCGCTGTTAGTTTTTCAGAAAATTAAAGGCTTTAAGGTGCGCCTTATAGTGCGGAAGATACTGTACACAACTCTGAAGAAAAATGAACAAAAATGGAATTTGCCCCTCTCAAACCACTCACTCATTTATCTTTATATCATGTTTCTGTTCTAAATCTTGAGCAATCACTAGGATGTAAAACTGACTACAGCACAGTGTTCCCTTCTTGTCTCTCACATGTTCAATGTGACTTTAGCAGCTCAAACATTCCCACATTTGCCACAGTGTGTGTGGAAACCAGGCCAACACTCACTTTCTGCTGGAACCAGCGCATGGCCTCCTCTTTACGAATGCGATGTCTGAAACCAATGCGGCCAGTTTTGCGTTTCTTGTCAGCGATGCTGAAGCCGGGTCTGCCCAGAACCTGAACATAAAGAGGGTAGAGATGGTCAGACAAGCATCAACTAAAAACCAAGGAGTTTCACCATTGCACATGTTCACACCAGTAACATACATCGTTATCTGTTTAGCTTTAGACTTTATGCAGAACCAGTGGCAAGAGTTCAAATCTGATTCTACACATCACAAATAGGCAAAATGCATCAAATTCAACATGATCCACACACACACACAAAAGTCCCAGAAAAGTGGGAGAAAAAAGACCGTAGGAAAACAGCCCGTCCTCTCATTTGAGAAACTAATGGAGAAATACATGACTTTCAAGAAAAGCTCTTTGGAATTGTTCATACTTTAATCAAATGGAAGTTAATCAAAAAATCATTTTCAGCACTTCATGAAGGCAAATTCTAACTACGAACAGTAACTCAGAATGTGGAACATGTGTGCTATAACCTGGCCGAGGCAGCCCTGCAAATGGATAAGGCTGTTATCTAAACCTGTGACAGTCTCTGGTATTATAAGATCAAACTCATCAAGTTAGCCGACAACGCATTCCATTTTACTTCAAACTGAGCGAAAATTCAAAATTAGGACAAACGGCAAATATTTCACCGTAGTGTCAAGCAGAGGTTAAAAATCTACATAGCCTTCAAAAAATGTCACGACCACCACAGAAAACATGAGAAACACAAATCCTCAGTTTAAGATTATTTACCTTAATTCCACCACCATAAACCTCAAAAAGGATTTTAAGGGACACTTTAGTGCTTAACATTCAGTGTGATAAATCTAATTAATCTGACGCCAGCATCTGCATGTACTCCATGGCCTACAGACAGCTTTATGTTCATGTTTTCAGCCACTTACCACGTAGAAGTCCAGTCCATAGATGCCAATGCTGGGGTCATACTTGATGCCCAGATCGATGTGCTCTTGGATACCAAAGCCGAAGTTGCCGGTGTCGGAGAAGTTGTTCTTTCTCAACTCGTACTCACGCACCTGGAAGCAACAGCAGCAGAGTGAGGCCTCTTCAGCAAAACAAGCAACATCGCAAAAATATCAACACGTTCATTTTATTACCATTACATTGTTCATTTGAGAGTTGCTCTGAAGATAAATTACTCCTACACACACGCACCCCTCTTAGAACCCACACAATCTGACTAGAAGCGTAGAGGAATATTGGGTGGAGGGCATTCCTGACCTTGAGTCCCTTTTCCAGGATCTCCTCTGCTTTGGCTCCACGGACAGTACAATGGACAGCAATCTTTTCATTTCTGCGGATACCAAAGGATCGCACAGTGTAGCGGGCTGCAGGTGGAGAAAGAAACCTCAGTTAAAGATAACAGAACCATAACGGACCTAAACCCTGCTCCATTTTCATGGAACAATGAAGTCTGTACTCGTACGACTAATACAAGCAGAACCTCTGCCAATAGCACACACACATCAACACCTGCAGTTTGAGATGTAACATCAGTCCGAAGGCCACACTCACCCTTGGAGAACACGGGCGTCTGCCCGGTGAGCTGCTCCAGCACCTTAGCGGCCCGGGTCAGTCTGTCTCCGCTCTCCCCCACGCAGATGTTCAGGCAGAGTTTGCGAATGCGGAGCTCTCTCATAGCATTCTCCTTTTTTTCACCTTGGTCCTGCAGGAGACGGTTACGGATTAGACCTTTACAACAGCTCTGTAAATCAGTTGGTCACATTCTCAACTGCTGAATTCCATGTTAATTTTAATTTAAAGAAGTGAAATCATCTTTATTGATCCCCGAAAATAAAGATTATTTGTCCACTCTAGTGTTTGTCTACTCAGTCAGCTAACAGGCCAGTACCAATGCAGGATACACATTGACACACAAACTTGACAGTAAAGAAGGGGTGGAACATTAATGTTTAAACACTATTCTTCCCGAACCTAAGACGTCATGTTGGTACTGGGCACGGCCTCAACAGTCGTCAACCTATCAGACCAATACATGCCGGGTGGGGGACATGTCCGTACGTATCTCTGCTGTTATGCTCGTCAGTCACACGTCCAGGTCTCAAACGACTTAGACGAGGCTAAACGAATGTCATTTAATTCGGATATAGTGCCGGAATATTACCAGTATATGGTAAACAATGTTTCCCAAGACTTAGCCTATTAGCGCCACTCGATATTTAGCTAAATTGTTTTCCGGTTATATTTATTGACAAAATAATGTCTTAGATTAATAATTTGTGGTGACTTCTATGACTATAAATATCAAACATCGGTTAGTGTGACCCTCCCGCTCAGATGATTGCGGATTTCTCGACCAACTTCACGTTTAATCGGCTCGTATGTTTAACAGTACACTCACCGCCATGTTGGATCACTTGAAGAGGACGTCACATTTCCGGCGGAAGGTTTTTATAGTTGCGTGTTCCTCGTAATTGAGCTCGAGGAAACAATGGAAGGAGCCAAACTGTTCCGCTTTTTGCACACAACGCCATGATCATGGTCGGGGGTTTTAGACTCATTTCATTTCAGGGGCCACACACAGCGCAATTTGGCCTCAAGTAGGTTGGGCCAGTGAAAATTATAGTACAATAATCTAAAAATAACTACAACTCTAAATCAATGTCTTTGTTTAAGTGCAAAGAAAATCTGAAATTTAAGTGAAATAACTGAAATGTTGGCAATATCATGTCTCCATTCATTATTTACACATGTTCATAATAATTTATTGACCACAGTGGATTTCTGTGTGCTGTTTTTAACCAGGCAAAACAGACTAAGAACCAGTGACATACAGTGAAGTTTGTGGCTGTGAGGTTCTGAAATTAAAGTCAGATTCACACAATTACGAACCACGTTGGCGTATTTGCGGTTTCTTAAGGCGTAATGTCTTCTATGTTTGTTTTTCATCTGGAGCAAATTCTCAGAGTGAACGGACTACAGCTGCGCACTTCATTTTGAAATTGCAGCGCCACTTCTTTACGTGGTAGCACAGCAGCAGCAACCTGAACCTGCCTGCTCTCGTACACAAAACTATTAAATGCATGAGGCTGGTTGTGGACAATTAGAGTGCACATGAGAAGTGTCTGAAAACATAAACAAATTCAGAAATTTTGAAATCACAGACATTATTGAATTCACAAAAGAAGTCAATAAATCACAAACCAGAAAGCTAAAATTTTATTTAAAAAAATATTATTTTTATTACATCCAACGTCAAAGCGGTGATGTATTGTAATTGTCAGTGTACGTGTGTTTGTCTGTTTTGTCCACTCAGGAACTGGATAAGATAGAAAGACTAGGGAGAAGGACAGCGTGAGTACGACAGTTGAAAGTAGGCCAGCTTTGATCTTTAACCTCTGCAAGTAGGTCAGGGTATTTTGACCTATGCAAGTAGGTCAGAGTGAAATTTTGAATTCAGGCGTGTTGCGGGATGTTGTGGTTCTTATTATTATTATTACATCCTGCTTCAAAGCAATGATGTATTGTAATTGCCAGCATTTGTCCGTTCATCTGTTTGTCTGTTCGTCCATCCGCCCGTCCGTCCGTTAGTCTACCACATATCTTCGCAACCGCTGCTGATAGAAAAATGAAACAAAAAGCACATTACTCGGGTGGCAAAGCGGATGAAAATGAAATGATGACCTTGACCTTGAGAAAACTAGGTCAAGGTCAAAATTAAACTTTTAAACTTTTTTAACTCAGGAACTTGATAAGATAAAAAGACGAGGGAAAAGGCCAGTGTGAGTAAGACCATAGATCAAAGCTAGTGCTGTTTTATCAATGTACTAAGTGGTGTCGTGTGTTCTAAAAAACAAGGGATGTAGTGTCTACTGTAACCACGCAAACCGAAAAATGATAGCATGTCTTTTATTGTTTCAGTTTTCTGAATGTGAACGAAAGCAGAGCGATGAGCCGTGGACATTGCCGAGCTGTGTGCTGACACAACACGTCCCAGGAAAGCAACTGACTTCCTGCAAAACTGTAATTTCTCTTTGGACACTTTGAAACCACATGAGAACAATTCCCTCAACAAACACTCAGTGGCTTCTGAACAAATTTCCGGTGTCTCACATGCCAATAAGAGATCGTCCACGTACTGTACTAACACGCAACCTTCTGGTAACTGCATATCAGACAACATTGTTTTCAAGACACGGGGGAAAGCATGCAAACTCGCATATGAGCCTAATATTCCATCAAGTCTCCACAGCAATGATTTTATGAATTTCTTCAATAATCTTCAATAATACGATCCCGCTCATCAGGGGAAAAGTTGATGGCATCCTGTCCTCCACCAACTGTAGTCCTTCTTTAGATTCCTTAGATCCAGAAAACATTCATCTGACTCCTGAACCCTTTGGTTCTATGGATGTCTTTTCTTCAATACAGATCAGTCAGCTGATTAAAATAGTCTCCTCAGCTAAACCATCCTCCTGTCTGTTGAAAATTCAAGGGCTGTTCTTAAATCCTTGCGGGATGAGTATAGTGTATTGCAGCTTGACTCCATGATACCAAATACGCAAAGCATTTTCTGGAATCTGGATGTAGAGGTAAGCAAAAAAAAGCATTTGCTAAGTCCACAACTGTAAACCATTTGAATTGAGGTGAGAGTGAAGTCAATAACCTATGGGGATCAGGTAGAACTGGAGTTAGCGTTACATCATTTATGGCTTTCAAATCATGGGCCATTTGATATTCCAACAAAACTCCTCAAAGATGCCTTATCTTTACTTAGCAACCACTTCCTTAATATAATTAGCCTGTAATTATCAACTGGATATGTACCACGGTCTTTTAAAGTAGCTGTAATCAAGCCACTTCTCAAAAACCCAAACTGTTCTAAATAATTATCGACCCATATCACATCTCCCATTTTTATCTCAGATCTTGGAGAAAATAGTCGCTAATCAGTTATGTGATTTCCTTAAATCCAACAGTTTATCTGAGAATTTCCAGTCAGGTTTCAGGGAACATCATAGTACAGAAACCGCACTTGTCGAGGTTAGCAACAACCTTCTAACCACTTCAGACAGAGGACTTGTTTCTATATTGGTTCTCTTGAACTTTAGTGCGGCTTTTGACACAATTAACCACAATATTCTTTTGGCACGACTGGACAAAACAATTGGTATTAAGGGATCAGCATTGATGTGGTTTAAGTCCTATTTAACTGACCGTTCCCAGTTTGTTAATGTTAATAACGACTCCTCCCAGTCCACGGCAGTTAGCTATGGAGTTCCTAAAGGCTCAGTTCTTGGTCCAATATTGTTTATCTTATACATTCTTCCTCTAGGTAATTTGATAAAGAAATACTCCATCAACTTCCATTGTTATACAAATGTATCTCTCGATTAAACCTGACGAAGTCAATCGTTTGGGCAAATTACAAGTGTATATCAAAGAGATTAAAGATTAGATGGCCAATTACTTTTGGCATCTAAATTTTGGTAAAACCGAGGTCATTGTGCTCGGCCCAAAAACCATTAGGGATGTAGTGCCCAGTGACGTAATAGCCTTTGATGGCATCACTTTTGAAGCCAAAACCACTGCGAGGAACTTAGGTGTCATCTTTGATCAGGATCTGTCGATTAACACACACATAAAACAGGTTTCTATAGAATGGCCTTTTTCCATCTCCGAAACATTGCTCAAATCAGGCATATTTTAAAATAATGATATAAGAGAAATAAATAAGAGAAATTAATCCATGCTTTCATCACTTTCAGACTAGATTACTGTAACTCACTTTTTTCAGGCTGTCCCAAAGAGGCACTGAAGACACTTAAACCAATCCAGAATGCTGCTACCAATGTTTTGACCAGGACCAGTACCTGAGACCATATTTCTCCTGTGTTGGCCTCTCTGCATTGGCTTCCTGTGAAAGCTAGGATAGATTTTAAAATACTCTTCCTCACTTACCTATCTGAAGGAACTTTAGTTCCATATAATCCATCTAGAGCATCAGTCCTCCAACCTTTTTTATGCCACAGACTGTGTCACAGATGTTGGTCACAGTTATGTAACCAGTGTGCGTGTGTCACTAGTGTCACACTAGTGACACGAACACACCTGGTTACACATCGCCTTGTTGTCGGCAACAGCGCTACCCACTTCGCCACCTTGCCGCCCGTCTAAGGTTGTTGCCCGTCTTAAAATACACTGGAATCTGGTGTCTATTGAAAATCCTCCTCAGTTTTTCAGACACTCCAGACATATGGGATCACTACGCTGTTACGCGTGCTCTCCTCTTCCATTCTCACTGGGTCATTTTCCGTTTTGGATCTTGTGTGAGCTTTCACAAAAGTCCAGTCAGGCTATCCATAACTTTTTAGTGCCCCTTTCAGGTGTCGGTGTTCTTTTGCCTGGTCTGGGGTACTGGTAACTTGTCAGCCCTGTTTTGCAGGGTGCTGATGACGCCAAGCTTATGCTCCAATGGATGGTGAGAGTCAAAAAGCAGGGACTGGTTCATGTGTGTTGTAGGTTTCCTGTAACACACAGGTTTCTGTCATGTTTTGTGTAGACCTGACAATCCAAAAAGGGGAAACTGTTGTCCTTGACATCCTCTCTGGTTAACTTGTTGCTGTCCACTGAGTTGATGTGTTCGGTGAAAGGTTGCACCTGGTGGATTTTGATCTTGACCCATGTGTCGTCCACGTACTGGAACCAGTGGCTTGATGTTACCCCGTTGAACTAGGTCAGGGCCCTGTGTTCCACTTATTCCATGTACAAATTGGCCACAATAGGAGACACTGGCGAGCCCACGGCACATCTGTGTTTCTGCCTATGGAAGTTCCCTCTGTACTGGAAATAGGTGGTGTTCAGGCAGAGGTTGAAACGTTGGCAGATCTGGTCAGGGTTGAGGTTTGTTCTGTCACTAAGGGTGTTGTCCTGTAAAAGCCTTTACCGTACTGCTTCCACCGCCTTCATTGTGGGAACACATGTGAATAGGAAGGTGACATCGTAGAATACCATGATCTAATCTGTATCCAGTCTCAATCCTCTCACCTTTATTCAAAAAGTCCATGGAGTTTTGTATATGGTAGGGATTATTCCCCACTAGCGGGAATAATCACTAGATGGTGGCACCATGTTTTGTGATGTTACATGTGACCAAGTTGATGCTGCTGATGATAGGTCTTAGGGGAGCTCCGTTATGAATTTTGGGGAGGCCATATATGCATGGAATGGCTTCCCCAGGGTAAAGGCAATAGTATAGCATATGGTTTATGATTCCCTCCTTCTGTAGCTTCTGTAGGCAGTCCACAATCTTTTTTTTGTAGTTGCTGGTTGAGTCTCGCTACAGGGTCTCATAGGTGTTGCTGTCACTGAGTAGAGACATAATGTTGCTGTGGTAATCTGTTGTGTTCAGGATTACCGTGCATCTTCCATCACCATCCTTCTGCTGGAGAGGTTGGAAGGGGGGACCATTAGCTTAAGAAAGCTTAAGAAAATAAAACCAGACTTTGCTGGTAACATAAAGTTAGTTGTTCATACAAATCCTGAAAATCTATCTTAGGAGACAGGGCCTATGGGTCCTGCTCAACACCATAGAACAAACAGAATAAAAGACGACTCACTCAGTTGGAGCTGGTAATTATCTGGGAATTCCTCAAACAAAGAATAAAGACAAGGGGGTGTCAGCACCCCTGTGCCTGGTGTGTCTAAATAGGTGGATAAACATGACGTGAGGTTATATTTATCACTAGTTTCAGACTGAATCCTTGGCCCAGTCTCTCCTCAAAGCTCTCACTGCCTCTAACTGAGGCAGTAGATTACTGCAATTCAGAGAGGTGCATATGAAGAACTGTGTGTCCAACTGTCAGCCACCCTGATTGATGCGGTTAAGTAGCCTAAGCCCCAGGCAAATGTCAGTGATTGTTGGATGAAGGACAGCATCAATCAGCAGGTGGAATGACGGCCAGGTAGTCCATGCCCCCTTCTGCTGGAGCCAGCCACGAGCTGGAGATCAGATGCTGTAATTTCCATGAAGCGAACTACACAAAATAGGGTCACACAACAAGGATATGGTGTGATCCATTTTTATCACTTGTAACACAATGCCTCATAGTACAAAATAAATTGAAATGTCTTAAAATCATGTCCTCCAATACTCTGAATATTGTCACAACCCCTTTCTTCCTGATAATTGGTGCACCATCAGTAGCCAAGTTGACAGCACAAGACCAGCCCACATCTGGATGTCCAAATGTGGGCTGGGAGGCTGATTGTGGCCCTGGTGGCAGTACGTTTGAAAACCGTGGTACAGATGGTTTGAAAGGAAAACAACATTCCTAGTGGTTTACGATTATAAGACGTGAACCTTTTACAGCTGATCGTAATCTTTTCAACACAACAACAAATTTTTTGTTATATCAGCAACTCAAGTTATTTGTTTTCTTCTACATTCCTGATTCCAAAAATTTTGTGGCTCTCACTTAAAGCTTACTTAAACAGAATTTCTAATCTCATTAGAAAACAGGATTTTTAACTGCTGAAAATCTGATGATTGGATATATGAAAGGAGACTCCCCAAAAGAGTCAGTCATTTAAAAGCCTATGAGGACATTGTGACTCTTTACATTAAAAACCAACATGATAGCTGCATTTTGTCATGGGCTCAGGAACACACTGGAAAACCAATTTCAGTAAACACTATTCATCACTGAATGTACAAATGCAAATCCATATATCTACAACATTCAGAAATGTGGCCAACATTTCTGGATTTCAACTCAGTGAAATGGACGAATACAAATTGGAGAAGTGTACTTTTCTTTGTCTGGTCCACATATGATTAAAATTATTGACATTGTTTCCTCAAGGCTAAGGCCAACAAAACAACATGGCTGTTTCAGCAAAACATTCAGATAACTAACTTCCACATTTGTGAAGTCATGTGAAAACCTTCCTGCTGCCCAGAAAATTTAAAAATGTTTGACATATTATGAAAGACTAAATATGCAAACTGAGATCTCAGACTGCTGAGTCGTATACAGTGGATGAGAATAAATCTACACATCCCTGTCAAAATTCCACAAAAAGTATGTAAAATAATAATACCAAAATAAATCATTTCAACATTTGTCACCTTGTACACAAAGTGTACCTGGGCACACCTTGTGTACAAGTAAATTACTGACAGGCCATGTGAATGTTTTTTTACTTGAAGTGCTTCAAGCGCTTTGAAATGTCTGCTGCCATGATTAAGCGCTATATAAATAAAACTTGATTGATTTAAGTGTAGGCCTTCAGTTCTTTAGGCTGGGATGTCTTTAATTTATGAGAAAAAAGATTATTCAGCTCTTTTAGCACTTTATTTTTAATTCTGCGTGTTCTTCAATCTGACATTAAATCTTGAAATTTATTTGCCTGGGTCTACTTTTATTTATGGTGAGGTAAATGAGCTAGCTCTGCACTCACTTAAACATAATATGCATTGAAAATTGATAATAAATGGTAATGTGGACATAGGGATGGCTATAGGACACAAACTGGACTTGGGTTCGGACCTTTTACTAAGAGGAAATTTTTATAACTGGACCTTTATGACTTTTAATTGAATACCCCTGGGTTAGACTAACGGCTAGGGCCACTAGCCGGAGGCGAGTTAAGCCCTCCGTCCCCTCCGTCATCGTGGGGAACGTGAACTCCCTGCCGAACAAGTTGGACGAACTGATGGCGCTGTGCAGGACTGAACAGTACTACTGGGAAACCAGCTTGTTTGTTTTCTCGTGCCAGACGCTAACTTTGGACTAACCGGCTTCTCCTCCATACGAGTGCACTGGGACACAAACACCACTGGTAAGAAGAAAGGAGGTGGATTAATTATCTATACCAACTATAGATGGTGCCATCCGGGACATGTGACGTTGAAATTGACGCTGTGCAACCGCGATATGGAGCTAACAGCTGTTGGCATCAGGCCCTACTACCTGGTGCGTGAATTTTCACACATTGTTGTTCTCGCTGTCTATGTCCCTCAACGTGCAAACCCAGAGACTGCACATGAGACCATCTGTGCAATCCACCTCTGCTCTTCGGACCAGGCACCCGTAGGCACTCTTCATTATCACCGGTGACTTCAATCACGTCACCTTGGACTCATCTCTCCCCACAATGGTCCAGTGTGTTGACTGCCCCACACGGAAGAACATTACCATCGATCTGTTCTACACTAGTGCTAAGGAGGCATACACTGCCACCCCCCTCCCCCCACTAGGTAAATCGGACCAGGTGCGGGAGGTCTGGAATGTAATGAGAACCATCACGGGACCAGACACGGGAAACGGGGCAGCACTGTGGAGTGGAATACTGTAGTGAATGAGCGAATGAACTAAACAGCTTTTTCAATCGGCTCCCCCATTACTCCCGGCACCTCGTCCCAGGCGTCTCCTGCCCCTGTGGACCGCTCCGCTGATGCTCTTTCTTTGTGCGCATCCTCTCCTTCCACCCCTGCCACTCCTTCTGAGCCCACTCCAAGAGCTGCGAAGCTCAATGCCCCCACCTCAACCACTGGACTGCCAACCTCGGCTGGACCAGATAAGGTCTCCCCAAGACTCCTCCCAGCCTGTGCTTCGGAACTAGGGGACCTCCTGCAGCAATTGTTCAACCTCAGTCTGCGGCTGGTGAGGGTCCCGTCACTGTGGATGACCTCCTGCTTTGTCCCTGTAACCAAGAAAGGACGCCCTACTGAGCTTAACGACCACCAACCGGTTGCTCTTACTTCCCACGTAATGAAGACCCTAGAGCGTCTAGTCCTGGAGCTTATGCATCCACAGGTGAAGGGTGCGATAGACCCTCTCCATTTCACCTATCAGGCCAAGGTTGGGGTGGATGACACTGTCTTGTACCTCCTCCACCGTGTGCTCTCCTACCTGGATGCCGGTAGGAGAGCACTGTGCTGTCAGGGTGCTCTTCTTTGGCTTTTCGAGCGCCTTCAACACCATCCAGCCCCGGCTCCTGCAGGATAAACTGACCTCCATGGCTGTGGACCCCTACCTCATGAGCTGGATCACGGACTACCTAACAGACAGACCCCAGTACGTCCGTATGGGGGACTGTTTGTCTTCTATGATGACCAGAAGCACGGGGGCACCACAGGGGACCTTGTTCTCCCCCATTCTCTTCACCCTCTACACATCGGACTTCAAGCACAACTCGGATACATGCCACATACAGAAGTACTCTGATAACGCTGCGATTGTGGCATGTATCCGGGAGGGTGATGAGGGAGAGTACAGGGCATTGGTGGCAGACTTTGTGGAGTGGTGCCAACAGAACCAGCTCCAGCTCAACGTCTCCAAGACAAAGGAGATGGTGCTGGATTTCCGTAGGGCACCTCCTTCTCCACAACCAGTGATCATCAAAGGCAGTGTGATGGAGGTTGTAGGAAACTATAAGTACCTGGGACTGCAGCTAGACAGCAGACTGGACTGGTCACTCAACTCGGACTGTGTGTACAAGATGGGGCAGAGCAGGATGTACTTCCTGAGGAGGCTGGCCTCCTTCAACATCTGTCCTGTGCTCCTCCTCATGTTCTATCAGTCCGTAGTTTCCAGTGTGCTGTCATACGCCGTTATGTGTTGGGGTGGCGGGGCCAGGAAAAGAGACATGGACCGTCTGAACAGACTCATCCACAGAGTGGGCTCAGTGGTTGAGCTGGGACTGGACTCTGTGGAGATGCTACTGGAGAGCAGGACCATGTCCATACTCAGGGCTATCATGAACAACACCAGCCACCCCCTGCACACCACGTTTTCCCAGCAGAGATGCACCTTCAGCGGCAGACTGCTGTCACACAGCGCCTCCACAGAGAGGCTGAGGTCCTCCTTCGTGCCCTGTGCCATCATGGGGTACATTGAATCTCTCAGGAGGAGCAGGGGGGAGGCGGCGAGGTCAGGACGCGGTTGAATGGAGGGAAGGAGATGGGATGTCAGCCTGTGCTGCAGTGTAGTGGAGCCAAGAGGTTGTGATGTTGTGACATTAGATAGTGACATGCCTTACAATGTAAGAAGGATGTACCTTACCCACCATGTGTGCCTCCTGCTATCTTCACTTTCACTTTTTATTTTGTTATTTTATTTCATTTTATACTGTTTATATTTTAGTTTTAGTTTAGTATATGTCCTGTTAGTCTATCTATCTATCTATATATCTATCTATCTATCTATCTATCTATCTATCTATCTATCTATCTATCTATCTATCTATCTATCTATCTATCTATCTATCTATCTATCTATCTATCTGTCTGTCTGTCTGTCTGTCTGTCTGTCTGTCTGTCTGTCTGTCTGTCTGTGTCTGTCTGTCTGTCTGTCTGTCTGTCTGTCTGTCTGTCTGTCTGTCTGTCTGTCTGTCTGTCTGTCTGTCTGTCTGTCTATCTATCTATCTATCTATCTATTTATCAATCCATCCATCCATCCAGCCAGCCAGCCAGCCAGCCAGCCATCTAAATGTAAATTTAAATACCAGTTTATTCATCTACTTACTGTACAGATGCACTATGTCGTATCTCTCTATTGTTAAATTGGACCATCATTTTGAGTCAAGGCATTATTTTGATCAAGATTTAAAATGAATTTGGAGCCAGAAATTTCCTAGGCCTCAACAACAGTGGTTGCTTGATTGTAGAGTGTATGGCCTCTTAGTCAGTGGTATAGTTTTTATGAGGTCTTATAAATTTGATTAATTCTGAGCTCTTGTCTCACAAAAACATTTGAGTTTTATGTCATTTTATAACATTTAATGCGAGTAATAATTGTTTGATTTGTCATAATCCACTAACAAATGAACAAATTATACTGTCACTAAAAGAGACAAGAAACAGCTTCACTTTTAGATTTAAAATTTTTATTCAATTGGTTTCAACTTAATTCTCATAGAGTATTTTCCCCTAAAACACACAGGCCTTCCTTTCCGGCGGAGACTTTTCCGATGGATTTTCATTAACAAAAGATGGATTACAGCGTTGAGAGGAAGACTTGGTAGTTGATGGCACATGACTTTTGGTTTGCCATCCAGCATAAAAATTCATTTCTTCATGGCAGATTTGGTCATCTTTCCCTTGCCTTCAACCTTTTCTACTGATTTGATTACACCCACGGCTACGGTCTGCTTCATGTCACGCACAGCAAAACGCCCTGTGAGAAGGAGATGGAAAAGAAAGAACATGACAGACAGTGAAAAAGACAGGATTAAAGGGTACCCTTTCCATCTTTAAGGAACATTAGGCTCACCCCCCTGCTCACAAACTTCTATTTGTTGAAAAGAGAGAGCCTGCTGACCTGCTGCTTAATGGAATAGTTTCTTTCATAGTTTCATTCATACATTCATTTTCCACATCCGCTCTGTCAGCTGCCACGGGTCGCAGGGTGCCCGAGCCTAGCCCAGTATATATACTGTATACGTTATATGCACCACGTTGTCTCGTATTGTTTACCCGTCTTACCTTATTGTTTATAAAGTATACCTCATTCTTTTTTGTATTCTCAAGCTGCAAAATTAGTTGAACTTAATGAAGTTGTATTCTATTCTATTCTAAAAGTGTACGTAATTTTTGTAGGAGATATCAGCTAGAAACAGAAATTGTTCATATTCTCCATATATCATTATATATATGGAGAATATATATATTCTCCAGTGGACATCATGGATCAACCCCATGATGTCCACTGGTGTCACTGGTGTATCTGTAGAATAAATGTGGGGCAAAATACACGCTAGATTGATTGATTGACTGATTGATTCACTGATCGATTCATCCATCCATCCATCGAGTGTTCCATGGACCCATTATGTCACCACCAACAGGAGGTTTGGAATCTAAAAAAGTGTGGAAATGAAAGGAGTGTTTTACTCACCTAGTGGAGGGTACTCAGAGAAGGACTCAACGCACATTGGCTTTGAAGGTATCATATTCACAATGGCAGCATCGCCAGTCTTGATAGACTTGGGATTATCCTCAATCTTCTTGCCAGAGCGACGATCAATCTTCTCATCAAGCTCGGCGAATTTGCAAGCAATGTGAGCAGTATGGCAATCCAGCACAGGAGCATAACCTGAACTTATGTTACCGGGGTGGTTCAAGACGATGACCTGGAGATGGATTCTGATTTAGTAATATGCCTAGACAGACAGTCCGACAGACAGACAGACCAACAGAGAGTCAGACAGTCAGACAGACAGACAGACAGACAGACAGACAGACAGACAGACAGACAGACAGACAGACAGACAGACAGACAGACAGACAGACAGACAGACAGACAGACAGACAGACAGGTAGACCAACAGACAGACAGAGAAACACACAGACAGATAGACCAAGAGACAGACAGATACCCATATAGACAGACAGTCGGACAGAGAGATAGACCAAGAGACAGACAGATAGACCACAGACATACCAACAGATAGACAGTCAGTCAGACATACAGATAGAAGGACAGTAAGATGGAACGGTCCACACCAGTACATCTTTCCCCCAAATGAGGGAATAAATTATCTCAATAAAATGCTTCTTTATAAAAGAAATTAGATTTATAACTGTACACCTCATCCATACAGCATAAAGACAGAGCACTATAAGAAGGGAAGATATCTCCAGAATTAAGACAGCTGTGTGTGTGTGTGTGTGTGTGCGCGCGCCTGCGTGCGTGCGTGTGTGTGTGTGCGTGCGTGTGTCCGTGTTATACTGTACTGTATACTTTTGAACATGTTTACTTTCAAAATTAAATTGTAAAGACAGAGTCACTTGTCAAATCCAGCAACAGTTCCCCTCTTTTCTTTAAATCTTAATGTCTTTGCCCATTGTACAGACATACTGTATACTGATGTTTGTGTCCGCAAAGTCAGCATAAGAAGAATGTTTAAATACAGCAGGACTAAAAAAATACTAAAAGGGGCCAGCTTTCTTCTACCCACTCATTCCTCACCTGCACAGAAAAGTTTGCAGCTGCTAAAGAACACCAAAAACAAGCCATTCAGACTAAGTTCACTACACACACCTGGGCTTTGAAGCTACCAGTTCCTTTAGGAGGATCGTTCTTGCTGTCGCCGGCCACGTATCCACGACGGATCTCCTTGACAGACACGTTCTTGACGTTGAAGCCGACGTTGTCACCAGGCAGAGCTTCGGGCAGAGACTCGTGGTGCATCTCCACGGACTTTACCTCAGTGGTCAGATTGAGGGGGGCAAAGGTCACAATCGTACCAGGCTTCAAGATACCAGTCTCTACACGACCGACAGGGACAGTTCCAATACCTGACAGAGGGAAGGAGGCATATTACACTTTCTGAAACAGACAACATGGAAACAGCGCAACCCTCCAACAACTACATGCTAGTTTCCCAATAATAATTGTTCGACCAAAAGCAGTCATGATTTGATCTTCTTAATAAGACCCTTGGATCATGAAAACCTCCTTCCACATTTGGGTATCAAATTGGTATTGTAATCATTTTAACTGCTATTTTTTCATGAGTAACTCCGAAATTTGATGACTTTTTCCATGAAACATGTCCCACCTGTGTGTGTGTGTGTGTGTGTGTTTGTGCGTGCGTGCGTGCGTGCGTGTGCGTGTCAGAAAAATGGACGAAGAAATCATCAAAAGAGTTACTTTAAAATCCTATTTTCACAGAGAACTCCGAATGTTAAAAAAGTATCAAATTCTATTACATATTAATCGTATTTAAATTAGTGCTTCAAGTATGGTGACATGAGAAAATCCAGATGGGATGACCAAAAATCAAGAAAAGAAAATGTTTGTAGAAAGTTCTACATGTCAAAATGCACAACTGCTAATCATGATTAATGTATGTATGACGTTTAGTTTATGCACTTACAACTACAGTATATATCCCTGACATAAAAACTATGTTAAAATATCACACAATTCTCTTTTTGTCTAAATCATGATTCTAAAAATAAATTTTGACTTGTAATGATAAAGTACTCTGCAGTTTAAGTTTACTTAAACACACAATTCAATTTAAACACATAGCTATTAACCCATATGTCATGACACTCAGCGCTTGTCCCAATATAAATTCCCAGTATGAGAATCAGAATCAGAATCAGTTTTATTTGCCATTGTTTGTTGAAAAACAGACAAGGAATTTGTTCCCAGCAGGTGGTGTCTCAAACTGTACATTCATACATTAAATTTAACTATTCCAAATACAATAAATAACTATACTAAATACAAAACACAAGACGCAAAACGCAGTAGGTGGGGGGGGGACACAATGTACAAGTGCTGAGTGCATATGTAAACAGGTTGCAAGGACTGGAGACAAATAATTTAACATTTATTGTTCAAGTGTCTTATGGCTTGGAGGAAGAAACTGTTCTTTAGTCTGGTGGTTTTTGAGAGGAGGGCTCTGTACCGCCTCCCAGAGAGTAGACTTTTAAATAGTCGGTGTAACAGATATGTATGTATGTATGTATGTATGTGTATGTATCTATGTATATGTATGTATGTATATGTATGTAACAGATAGACCCCCCCCCCCATATGGAATAATTATACTGCAATCAGCTCTAATATAAATATACCCACAATGTGTGGGCTAAAAAAAGGAGCTGATATTTCTAGACATGTCAGATTCTGTGCACTTCAATAATATTTTTTGTTGTACAATCATAGTCATATCACATAAGGTGAATGTATAGTAGTTAATGATTCTTACCGCCAATTTTATAGACATCCTGCAGGGGCAGACGGAGGGGCTTTTTAACTGGGCGTTCAGGTGGAAGGATGGAATCAAGACCCTCAAACAGAGTCTTTCCACTAGCATTGCCCTCCTTGCGCTCAATACTCCATCCCTTGAACCAAACCATCTACAGAAATATTCAAAGTGGGACATCAGTACTGCACATGTTTTCTTATCAGATTTACACATGTTGGGAATATCCTGACCTTACTGCTGGGCTCCAGCATGTTGTCTCCATGCCATCCGGAAATGGGGATAAAAGCCACAGCTTTTGGGTTGTAGCCGATCTTCTTGATGTAGGTGCCGACTTCTTTGGAGATTTCTTCATAACGGGCCTGGCTGTAAGGGGGCTCGGTGGAGTCCATCTTGTTGATTCCAACAATGAGCTGCTTCACACCCAGAGTATAAGCCAGCAGGGCGTGCTCACGGGTCTGTCCATTCTTAGAGATACCAGCCTCAAACTCACCAGTTCCAGCAGCAACAATTAGGACAGCACAGTCAGCCTACAAAGTGTGAAATGATTTTAGATTTTTGCATATTTGAATGATTTTTTTTAATTTGTTTTTTTCAAGAATACAAAGTACAGTGAAATTAAGTGGGTAGTTATAGATCTTGGGGATGATTCAAACCCAGTATTTGGCATGCACATGCATTTGCCATTTGAGTTTTGTTAAAACTCAATGCAAAAAAATTATCAAGTGACTTCTTAGGACTTCTTACAACATTGTTCATAGGATGATAATCATAGAAAACCATTGAAATATCTCATACCTAACCATGGTGATAGTATAAATGAAAAACTTACACCTTGACCTGAATGTGATTAGACAGTGGAAAAAGATATAAAGGTTTGCCTTTACCTGAGAGGTACCAGTGATCATGTTCTTGATGAAGTCTCTGTGTCCAGGGGCATCAATGACAGTTATGTAGTACTTGGTGGTCTCAAACTTCCACAGAGCAATGTCAATGGTGATACCACGCTCACGCTCTGCCTTCAGTTTGTCCAGAACCCAGGCGTACTTGAAGGAACCCTTGCCCATCTTTGGAGGGCAAAATAGCAAGAAAGAGAGAATAAAAAGACATGTGAATCAGTGATTACAGTTGAGCAAAACACATTTTTATTATTAAGCTAAAAATATTTGCATCATGTAGATTTTATTTTTACAATTGTATACTGTAATTTCTTCTTTGACATAGTGCTGAAGACTGCAATTTACTTTTGCTCCAGAATGTGAAAAATGTTGCACATTTCTGAATTGATGAGTTCGCCTGGTGTGTCTTAAATATTGTAATATCCAGCTACCTTGAAGGCTGCTGAAAATATTTCAGTTTCATGTTTTAAGTTCTTTATTAAGCAAGTATTCAACATATGATATGAACAAAATAATAAATTCACTAACTGATCTCGGTTCTACACCTTTTCTTGTTAAATTAACTTTTATAAGATAAGATCATGTGACTTGAATAAAAATAGATTTTAAGACTTAGACAGTATGTTGTGTAACGACTTTGAGAAGGACCATAGATACATTCCACCAATAGGTGGCACTAGTGACCAAATCAGTAACGTTGGCGCGCGTACATCCGGCACACCTGTGCTCCACACCTGTATTACCTGTAACGCCACGTTGTAGGCCTCATTGTGTTAAGTTAAATGCATAAAATAATTGTTTAAATTGATGCCTTTCTTCCCAAACCAACCTCAGCGGCTTCCTTCTCAAACTTCTCGATGGCTCTTTTGTCGATTCCTCCACACTTGTAGATCAGGTGGCCGGTGGTCGTGGACTTGCCAGAGTCCACGTGGCCAATGACCACGATGTTGATGTGGATCTTCTCCTTTGGCATTTTGATACACTGGATATACACAACACTTGCCATGAAAACCTTATTTTTCACTATGCTAGTAAAAAATGAAACTTTTTAAAAATTTAATTAAAGGTTTACCCTAAGTAAAAATATGAATGAGCATTAAATTTAAAATGCTTGAAAAAAACATTATCTATCAGTAGACGATACAAATTTTTGCCAACATAACGACAATGTTAAAACTATTATAATCTCGCTAGAAAAGCAGAAAATAATTCACCCTATACAATGGAATCCATGATGGACACTAACACGTGATTACAAACCAAAGTTGTAATCAAAACCATTTGATAATGGTGGCATGAAATGAACTGAATTTCCTGTAGAAACATTTTTTTTAAAAACAGCAATGTGTTCACATATAAAATGAAGCGTAGTGAAATTTACTATCTCACCTGCTTTAAGAGCTGTAGAGGTGCTGGTGGGTCGACGTCTCCTGATCTACGTGTAACCTCAGTGGTATTTGGCTAAAAGTACTGTAGAACAACGCGTTTGCCTCCTCCTACTTCACGTCTTGTCTGAACAGGATTCGGTGCCTCCAGCTCTAATGCGTGTTTGTTGCACAACTCCACCCATGAAAGGTAACAGAATCCTGTCGGGTTACATGAATACGTAAACGTCTACTTGGTCAACCAGTTTTTTAAGTTTTCAAAGGACACCCTTCTATCAGCTAACTCGCCGTATATTTTGTACCTAGACTTAATCCTTGTTAACACACATCAATATGAAAAGTGTCATTAAATTATTGAAAGGAAATGAGAAACGATCTGAAATTGAGAAATCATTTATGTTTTTGCACTTCATTGCCATGAGACATATTGTGCTCCGTTGGTGTATTTTAGCTTTTGGGCAAATAAATGCTTGTAATGAAACACAACTGAAACATTTTCATTTGACGGTGAATAAGGTATTTATTGTTTTGGTTTCAACTTAGTAGTTTCCTCTAAAAGGCAGAAGCCTTCCTTTCCTGCGGAAGCTTTTTCGATGGGTTTTAATCAGCATAAGCCAGTCTTTGAGTAGACAGCTCTGCCTCAGAGAAGATGGCGTCGGGTGGTGGGGGAGGGACGGGGCCCGCTGCTGCTGAGACATAACTTCTTGTTGGTCGTCCTGCACGAGTATTCATTTCTTCTTGTCGGCCTTTTGTGCCGACTTGGTGACCTTTCCGCCGGACGGCGCCTTTTTCTCTACCGACTTGATGACACCGACAGCCACCGTCTGTCTCATGTCTCGTACAGCAAAGCGACCTGGGAATAAGCGATAGAAAAGAAAAGAGAAACAGAAGAATGTCAAACCATGAATTTTGTCTGCTTTTAAGGTGCAAGTAGCGAGCAAGTGAACATCAATGACTCAACAATCATACTGTAACAGAAAAAAAACCCACTGAGGTGGAGACATCGCTGATGTTATACATTATCGCTGTGGTTATGTCTGCCATGAAAGAGTATATAAAGCCTAACAAATATGCCTACAGATAAAATGATTTTAAACTTACCGAGTGGTGGATACTGGGAGAAGCTCTCAACACACATAGGTTTCCCAGGCACCATGGTGATGATGGCAGCATCTCCAGATTTGAGAGCCTTGGGATTATCCTCGAGCTTCTTGCCGGAGCGACGGTCAATCTTCTCCTTGAGCTCGCTGAATTTGCAGGCGATGTGAGCTGTGTGGCAATCCAGCACAGGAGCGTAACCCTGGGAGATCTGACCGGGGTGGTTGAGGATGATGACCTGTGGAGGGAGAGACGTGGATGGAGGTAAAACTACAACATCTACGGTTTTTTTGTAAGAATATGGGCTAGTTGCTGCTGGATAAGAAAAAATTAAGTTGTTCAACCAGATATTTGGGATGAGAATTCATGATAACATCAAACGATTGTTTCTGACGTCAAGAATAAATTTTCACTAGCAAGTACAAAACAAATAAAATATGTGTGAGGAAAGCAGTCAGTTTTTAAAGAAACACTAATCTACTAAAACTTCAGTTGTACACAGACTGTAGATTGTTGGAATTTACAGTATATTTACAACTAATGGTTCTTTTTTTAATTTCTAGTTCTGACTGCTTTCCCCTTCCTGGCTGCTGCCATATTAAAATGGAAAACTTGTACAATGGTATAAGTCACACGGGAACTTTTAGAATCTTGACATTATTGCTCGTGATTTCGGATTAAGTTTCTTCTGGAAGGAAAGGCGAAAATTCACGAGGAAAAATTGCTATTTGATGAAGGAGAAATGGTCTGAAAGTCTAAAGTACATAAACTACATGCTCACCTGAGCAGTGAAGTTGTCAGATGCCAGCGGAGGATCGTTCTTGCTGTCGCCGGCTACGTTTCCACGACGGATCTCCTTGACAGACACGTTCTTGATATTGAAGCCGACGTTGTCACCAGGCAGCGCTTCGGACAGAGACTCGTGGTGCATCTCCACGGACTTGACTTCAGTGGTCAGATTGGGGGGAGCAAAGGTAACAACCATACCAGGTTTCAGAAGGCCAGTCTCCACACGGCCGACAGGGACAGTTCCAATTCCTGAGAGACAAATAACGAAATGCGGTTTAGTTGGATCTCAAATCGACTTCAAAACAAGAATAAATCCAAGAAATTTTGATAGACTTTGCGTGTGTGTGTATGTGTCATTTCAGACAAAGACCTTCATGAAGGCCTGTAGGCATTAAAAACTGGAGGAAAGTGGGCTCAAAGACATCTTGTCAGGTTTTTCTGTCATCTTTTCAGCTGGGGCATTTCTTTGAAATTTTCTAAACAGTCTCTGAACAAATAATGTAAATCTTCATAAAGCTACACGTCACCAACATGCACATAGTTGCAACTTTGGTCAGGTATACCTGTCGTTGTTAGCCTTGTCAGAACTTGTTTTATGAACTGGTGCGTCTCTTGTAATCTGCCCTTGAGCAGTTTTTCGTTGGGCTGGGTCTTTGCTGGGTGTGACTCATAAATCGCTCCTCCAGTTTCACTAAAAGCTGCTGTTCCTGTTGTTGGTGTCTCTTTCAGGATATCAAGTAAGCAAGTGTTCCTCCGTGGATTTATTATTTTGTAACTGTGCTTTGGTTTAAAGTCTCCTATATGTGTTCATCTACATTTGCAGCAACTCCTTCGAAACAGGGATGACGACTGGCATTGCATTTCATCTGACAGGTGAATTAATCTATTTTCTGACTTAATATGTGACATCGCAGGCTTTTGCCGTTTGTTACAAGTAATGACATATTATACAGACTTTGTTATGATTGTTGTTAACACACACTAACACACATTAAGAGTTGATTGTCATTTGGTGGTCCGGGAGCAGCTGCATGACAGCTCAGCTGAGGTTAGCTAGAGAACACAGCTACGAAAGACGAGGAGTCCAGTCTGTTAGTCACAGACTGTCTCTGCTGTGTTTGAAATGTTTGAGCCTCACACCAAAATATGTGATCACCGAGAACAAGAGGGAGGCTATAACTCGTTTAAAAAAATATTAAGCTGTCCAACAAGCATAAACAGATGGACTGTCAAGACTTAATTTAATTCCTGTATGCTTGCTTGTCCTACATAAAGCTTTACTATGTATATTCCTAGACTACAGAGGGAGTGATGATTTTTTGTGATGCTTTCCTTGCACAAATCTGACGATGTTCATAAAAATGAAAGTCCGCTCATTCTCAGTGTTCTCAGTGGTTTATTAACCTGTTGGTCCTTTCTGTTACGTTCACCTGACGCTGAACTGGTGCTCTGTTGTGAGTTTCCTGTGCAGTCGGGCAGGAGCTTGTTAAAATGTCTGCAGACTAGCAGCACATCCGTTTGTAGAGTAGTGACTTGTTTACTTCATGTAATGCTTTATAAAGCGATATGACCTGATAATCCTTACCGCCAATCTTATAGACATCCTGCAGGGGCAGGCGCAGGGGCTTGTCAGTGGGCCGGGATGGGGGCAGGATGGAATCTAGCGCCTCCAGCAGTGTAACTCCAGAGGCAGCGCCTTCCTTGCGCTCAATCTTCCATCCTTTGAACCAAGACATCTGAAATGGACAATATAGATTGAAGCAAAGTCATAGGACAAGAAAAGAGGGGAGAGAAACTTTTGTTGACTTCAGCATGTGATGTCTCACACCTTGTCGCTGGCCTCCAGCATGTTGTCTCCGTGCCACCCAGAAATGGGGACAAAGGCAACCGTGGCAGGGTTGTAGCCAATCTTCTTGATGTAGGCACTCACTTCCTTTGTTATCTCCTCAAAACGCTTCTGGCTATAAGGGGGCTCAGTGGAGTCCATCTTGTTGACTCCAACAATGAGCTGCTTCACACCCAGAGTATAAGCCAGCAGGGCGTGCTCACGGGTCTGTCCGTTCTTAGAGATACCAGCCTCAAACTCACCAACTCCAGCAGCAACGATCAGGACAGCGCAGTCAGCCTACACAGTGAGAACACACACTTTAACACAACAAACATCAAGATCAGTGATCAGAGGAGAGCTTAAAGGTTTGCCCTTACCTGAGAGGTACCAGTGATCATGTTCTTGATGAAGTCTCTGTGTCCAGGGGCATCAATGATGGTCACGTAGTACTTGGAGGTCTCAAACTTCCACAGAGCGATGTCAATGGTGATACCACGCTCACGCTCTGCCTTCAGTTTGTCCAGAACCCAGGCGTACTTGAAGGAGCCCTTGCCCATCTGTGGAGGTCAGGCAAGCATAATTTAAAACAGTACAAAGTCATGGCTCTCCTACAAATATCCTCTGAAAGTTTCTTCACAATAGACAGATTAGATAAAATTCAAGTTAATTATAACTGGACTTGGAACAGATTTAATCTAATTTTTGGACATCACTAAGAAAACTCTAACTGTGTGTCCTCCTGGACTCTTGTCCACAGCTACACGGTTAACATGGCTATGAGAGAAATATCCCAGACTGCTTCATCCTTTAACATAAACGTCTGATAGCAAAATGATCAAAACATTTTCATGACATGAAATAATGAAATTGATGCATGATGATGATTAAATCTAAAGACTGTGCTGTCCAAAAATGTTGGACAAGGAGGTAATATTTTCTTTTTTTACTTTTAATTTGTAAGATATAAGGACTCCTTTTAACGTTATGAACATTTTGTAGAGGTTAAGGTTTCATCCGAGGAACAAGCCGATGGTATTTGGTGGGGGTCTGGAAAAGGAACTGGATCCAGAATCATTTAAAGGATTCTTTATCATTGTAATAAAATCCACATCCCAAGAATCTTAGACAATTTACAAGTTAGTGCTGAATGTTTAATTTTACAGGGCTAATGGAAAATTCTTCAGAACTTTCTGACCTTCAGCCTGAAGAAACCTGATATTTTTGGAACACTGTTAGTCTTTGGGAGCTTAAAAACCGACAATGACACCAAGATATTTTAGATCTTCATAGGTTTTCATATTAGTGGGACAATTGGTTTTAGTTCATGGGGAACCTGGGCTGCTTTATTGGATGTTTGTGTTCTGGGTGTGGTCTAGTTTTAAACTAAAGAGTTTTTTATATTTCTTACTCAGCTATTTTCTGTGTAAATATGAATGATGGTTGCATGTCAAGTGTGATATTTTAGGCCTTGAGATATTGAAACAGATGACTGTTTCATGTACAGGATTGGAATCCAACCTGACTTGAATGAGCCTAACTAATCAATAAGGTTTGGCGGTTCCATAAAGATCAAAGAGATTATTTGTGAACAAGTTTAGTGAGTTCTAAGTGATGGTGAGTTCATTCTATTGTTTAGAAACTCGAGAGCCAAAGGCAGTCTAGGATGAGCTGTGTTTGTTATAAACCGTAGAGCTGTCTGTTGCACGTTTATTAAGTATACAAACAAAATCTTGACCGACTGAAGACAACTGAAACAGAAATTAAATATTAGTGGACATATGATGTCTTACATACCTCTAGTTTAATTTAACACATACATTGGTCTACTTGTGTAATTGTATTGATCAGTCATTTCATTGCACATTATTTCCCTGAAGCTTTACTTTTCTGACTAATTGAGGTTGAAAAGAGTCCGTTAATAGGTAATGAAATCCTGTCTTCTCTCAGGTCAGTGTGTCGGAGCTTTGGTTTAACGACAAACAGTCAGATAATCAACCTGCTGTGGATCAGAGCAGATTGCCACCGTAAGACTCCATAAACCCTCAGGTTCAACGTGTCTTGACTGGACCTCAACCAGTGGAACCAAACCAGGCTGTTCAGAATAATTAAAACAGGCTGTTTAGAATAATTGAAAAATGTTGTTCATAATAATTAAACCAGGCTTTTCAGAATAAATAAACCAGGCTGTTTTGAAGAAATAATCCAGGCTGCTCAGATTAAACAATCCAGGCTATTTGGAATAAGGGAATCAGGCCCACGTGTTAAACTGAGCCTCATACTGTGGACCTGAGTAATTCTGACAGGACACGTTTCTCACCAGTAGGTGACGGTTTAAACCCAGAAATCAGAGCTCAGATAACGTCCAGGACTGAACTCTGCTGCTGACGTCAGCGTCTCACGTGACTTTAGGACCAACCTCAGCGGCTTCCTTCTCGAACTTCTCGATGGTTCTCTTGTCGATTCCTCCACACTTGTAGATCAGGTGGCCGGTGGTCGTGGACTTGCCAGAGTCCACGTGGCCAATGACCACGATGTTGATGTGGATCTTCTCCTTTCCCATGTTGATTTACTGGGCATAAACAACAATTTACGTTACTTAATAAACATCTCAGATTGACGTTATGAGCAAACCGGGCTACCAATGACGTCAATAGTTCTGAGTTCATGTCGGCCTTTAAGTATAACAGAGCCTAAACACCACGATTCAACATTTAAATGGCGGGCTCCGGCCGTGCTGCTGATTCACCCCCAGGCCACTCAGTGACACGTGGTACGTTGGTTTTATTTCGGTGACCAACGCGGAACGCTCACACACTGGCGGCAGTTAAAAGTTTCTCTTTTCGTTTTCCTTCCAGCCAAATTCGATGTTGCAACACGAGACCGGAAGAAGTGAAAGTCGTGGCCGCCGCCACGCGCGGCAGCGCCGGCCGGCCGGCCTCCATGTTGCAGCGAGGAGCCGCCATGTTACCAAGCGGGATGCGCGCCCCCGCGCCGCAGAGAAGCCTCAGGGCGGAGATGCGCGTTCACGACGGCAGAGACAGACTGAGGTGGATTTAACCCCGTTCTTCAAGGTAAAGTCTAATAATATATATATATACAACCTACTGGATGTTAAGGTAATAAGAAACGTGCTTCATTCACGTCACTTTGAGAATTTATTTTTTTCCCACTTTTTACCGATTAACAGGCATCAGAATAATTTAAGAAAACATGCTGTGAAAGCTGGAAGAAAGTTCTGATTACCGCCTTTAAAAAAACCCATTTATTAAGGCCAGCCATTGAATCCAAACTACTACCCCAGCTACATCAACTCCTTCAAACACACAAATTCAAATATTTTTACCAACCTGTGCCCAGCAACAAACTTAACGTCCCTTTGATTTGGACCAGAGGAAAAAAGGACAGAACGTGATCTGTCCAGAGTATATATACGGAACCAGAGATGAGGGAGGGCTGGAAATGCTTTTCTTGCTGCCAGACTAAAATAAGAGGTGCCATTGGCTGGGACGACATAACTTCTATGACAAGTGAGCACAGGACACCATAGCATGGGTAAGAACAGCTGCCCTGGTCTCTGGTCTGACAGCTAAAGACCCCACACCAACTGCAACAGGAAAGGATCAGAACAAGCCTTATTTTCCATTTTTTCAAAGACATTTTATTAATTACCAGCAGCTTTCTTTCCAATTAAATGTGGCATTTAAACATGTCGATGCAGTTCTAAACCATTTTCCAACTTAAATCTCAACTGGGAAAAAGTACTGTCATGCGAGTCAGGTGAAGTAACAATGCCACGTTGTTCTTTTTCCTGCGAAAACTTTTGCGATGGGTTTTAATCAACATAAGCCAGTCCATGAGTACAGAACTCTGCCTCAGAGATGACGATTCGGGATGGGTGTAAGGGGTGGCCCGCTGCTGCCGGCACGCATCTCGTTGCTTGATGCCACGCACGTCCATTCATTTTTTCTTCTGGGCCTTTTCTGCAGCCTTGGTCATTTTTCCACTGACTTCCTTGAACTCTACAGCCTTGATGACACCAACAGCCACAGTCTGCCTCATGTCACGGACTGCAAAACGACCTGGAATAAAAACAAGAAAAAGATGGGGGGTGAGTAGGTCGGTCAACTGCTCTTACATTTGCTGCAAATTAACAATTTCTCAAGTAGTGCATTTAATTTTGTTCCAAACATACCAAGGGGAGGGTAGTTAGAAAAGGCCTCCACAACCATGGGCTTCTGTGGGAGGAGCTTTACAATGGCAGCATCTCCAGACTTCACAGATTTGGGCTGGTCCTCAAGCTTCTTGCCAGAACGACGGTCGATCTTCTCAATGAGCTCACTGAACTTGCAAGCAATATGAGAAGTATGGCAATCCAGCACAGGGGCATAACCTGCGCTGATCTGGCCGGGGTGGTTCAGGATGATGACCTGTGGACACATTCTACATTACTATACCAATCCAAACATGGACCAAGACAAGCCATTCAAGCAAAGTTTTCTACACACACCTGGGCGTTGAAGCTTCCGGCTCCCTTAGGAGGATCGTTCTTGCTGTCGCCGGCCACGTATCCACGACGGATTTCTTTGACAGACACGTTCTTGATGTTGAAGCCGACGTTGTCACCAGGCATAGCTTCGGGCAGAGACTCGTGGTGCATCTCCACGGACTTCACCTCAGTGGTCAGACAAGGAGGAGCAAAGGTGACAACCATACCGGGTTTCAAGACCCCAGTCTCCACACGGCCGACAGGGACAGTTCCAATACCTGTCAGAAACACAAAATTAATGCAAAACATAAGGAAAAATGTTTGCTCAGACACCGAAGATGTTAGAAGGTATAAACCCCTGTCTTATAGCAATCATTCATTACAGGACAACTCACCGCCAATTTTGTAGACATCCTGCAGGGGCAGACGGAGGGGCTTGTCGGTGGGGCGGGATGGTGGGAGGATTGAATCAAGAGCTTCCAGCAGAGTCTTTCCACTAGCATTGCCCTCCTTGCGCTCAACATTCCATCCCTTGAACCAGGACATCTAAAGAAAAATGTGAAAATCGACATCAGTACCTGTCCTCTTATATCGCATTTACACTTTCTACAAAAAAAAAAAAAAAGATTCTCACATTAGTGCTGGGCTCAATCATGTTGTCTCCGTGCCACCCAGAAATGGGGACAAAGGCAACCGCGGCAGGGTTGTAGCCAATCTTCTTGATGTAGGTGCTGACTTCTTTGGTGATTTCATCAAAACGGGCCTGGCTGTAAGGGGGCTCAGTGGAGTCCATCTTGTTGACTCCAACAATGAGCTGCTTCACACCAAGGGTGAAGGCAAGCAGGGCGTGCTCACGGGTCTGTCCGTTCTTAGAGATACCAGCCTCAAACTCACCAACTCCAGCAGCAACGATCAGGACAGCGCAGTCAGCCTACACAGTGAGAACACACACTTTAACACAACAAACATCAAGATCAGTGATCAGAGGAGAGCTTAAAGGTTTGCCCTTACCTGAGAGGTACCAGTGATCATGTTCTTGATGAAGTCTCTGTGTCCAGGGGCATCAATGATGGTCACGTAGTACTTGGAGGTCTCAAACTTCCACAGAGCGATGTCAATGGTGATACCACGCTCACGCTCTGCCTTCAGTTTGTCCAGAACCCAGGCGTACTTGAAGGAGCCCTTGCCCATCTGTGGAGGTCAGGCAAGTAAAATTAAAACAGGAAGTAGAATGTAGCACAAAGTCACAGCTCTCCTACAAATTCCCTCTGAAAAAATATTCATAATGGAGATCAGATTGAGTAAAATTCAAGTTTAATACCACTGTTACTTAAAACAAAACAAAACCCCAGACTATGAGACAAATTATTTTCCTAAATGAACAACACTAAAACATTACGAAGTTTAACTGTCACATCTGCATGTGAGCATGTAGAATAAGATAATCCTTAATTTTTCCCACGGTGGGGAACTTTTCAGTAATTCCAACCAATCCATTAAAAGTTCGTTCTAATGTGTGGAATCTGATTGGTAACTTTTCCACATAAGTTTTCAGCTGTCATGTTGGGGCCTTCTCCCACTGCGGGGCCTTCTCCCACTGCGGGGCCTTCTCCCACTGCGGGGCCTTCTCCCACTGCGGGGCCTTCTCCCACTGCGGGGCCCTCTCCCACTGCGGGGCCTTCTCCCACTGCGGGGCCTTCTCCCACTGCGGGGCCCTCTCCCACTGCGGGGCCCTCTCCCACTGCGGGGCCCTCTCACTGGCTGTAATGCTCAGTCACCGAGCGCCGCTCGCGCCAAGCTCCACCCAATGCGCGTGCGCGCACACCCAGCCGAACACGCTCGCGCTGGGCAGCGGAGCGCTCGGCGGTCACGCTGACGCCGCCATCTTGGCTAACGGTTACAGAAAAGATAAAATAAAGCCTCACCTCAGCGGCTTCCTTCTCGAACTTCTCGATGGTTCTCTTGTCGATTCCACCACATTTGTAGATCAGGTGACCGGTGGACGTGGACTTCCCGGAGTCGACGTGGCCAATGACCACGATGTTGATGTGGGTCTTTTCCTTTCCCATTGTAACGGTTGGTTTCTGTCAGACGACACACACCCGTTAGCTCACGGTGCTAGCACCACCGACAGTGTAGCCGCAAACCACAAACTGTACCGTTAAATCACGACATCCCTTATCCGGCTCACTCATTATAAAAATACCATTGTTAAGAACATTTCAATTTAAGTTTGGACGTCAAAATTCCCTTTAATCATGAGGACAACTGTCGGGCTGGCCCGCTAGCAGTGGTGACGAGCGGGCCGCACTCGGCCAAGGGCCACGCAGACACGTGTTACTCCTGGAGCCAAGTCGGATAAAGTTACCGTGGCTGGCGAATACCCGCTGCTCCCTTGTTCCCACCCGAACTCTGGACACTGGAGGGTATATTTAGTTCCACGGAGGGGAGAGGAGGGATGCCGTCCGAGCATCATCTGCCCTCCGCCCTCGCAGCTCCCTCTTTGTTCCGTCTCCCTTCCATCTCATCCCGGCCCGTTATTATTTCGTCATTTCGACCCAGTTAAATTTAAACCATAATAAATCACCTTGAAAGGGATTCAAGGGATCGATAACTAACCAAAACCACCTAAAGTGTTGTATTTATTAAAAAAGAAAAAAAAGCCACAGGTTTGCTGATGTAAACGTTACATAATCACAAAAAGTTGTGTTTAGCTTGGAATGCTAATCCCGATTAAATCCTCCCATCGATTATAATCCGGTGAGATGATGTCCTGAGGGCAGGCTGGTGAAGGACGGATAAACTTACCGGTGTTTCAGGTTTTCTCGGCCGACACTGCTGCCCCTCGCCAGGTGACAGAAAGAGGAAGCGCAGCCGTGGACAGGGAGGTTTTATACCGAGTGGAGGCGGTCTGATTTCCCGTCGCCCTCTTCGGCCCAGACCCGCAAATCACACACATTCCTGTGAAAAACGTCACCACGTTACCGGATGAAGCCACCGCGTCACGCACGCTGTCAATCAACACAACGAACACAGGATCAATAACCCACAAAGATAGGGAGCTGATCAGTTTTAAGGCAACTCTGTCAGACTTTCTCCATCTTTATTCATCATTTATTCAGTTCTGGTTACTAAAACAGTATAACAGTATCCATTACAGTATTATAAAAGGGATGAAACTAGTGAAAATGAATGGAGACTAAATAAAGACAAATTATAACAGAAAATATATTAAGAATGCGAATATTTTTTAAATCTAACCATGAAAGACTGGTCTGTTACTGTAGAGAAGTTGCCAATACATTTTTGTCATGGAATGCTTGAATGAATACTGAAGGGATTTTTTGAAAAAAATGCATGCAAAAACATGCCGCACTGAACAAATAATGACATCCCGCTTCAAAGCGGTGATGTAGTGTAATTGTCAGCGTTCGTGTGTTCGTCCATCCATTTGTCCGGCCGTCTGTTTGTCCGGCCGTCTGGTCGTCCAGCCGTCTGTTCATCCGTCCGTTCAATAGTCCACCAAAATCTTTGCAGTCGTTGCAGACAGAAAGATGGAACAAAGAGCATATTACTCGGGCGGCAAAGGGGATGAAAATGAAATGATGACCTTGACCTTGAGAAACCTAGGTCATGGTCAAAGTTCAACTTTTGCACACACTCAGGAACCGGATAATGTAGATGGACGAGGGATAATGTCAGTGTGAGTAAGAGCATAGATCAAAGCCACTGCTTTGATTAATGACAGTAGGTCAGAGCACTAGCTTTGATCTTTGACCTTTGCAAGTAGAAGTAGGTCAGGGTAAGTATTTTTTCATTGTGATTTAAGAATTAGTCTGGGTTAGGGTCACAGGGTTTGCCAGGGTGGATTTACACAATCATCACAAGGAAATTTCATTCATGTTCTCATTCCCTACACAAGTGTCATCATGTATCATTAATTTATTATTCAAACTTAGTGTTCTATGTGTACGACCATCCCCAACTCGTCCACACTGGATATCCTCCCCATCACCCACTGCTAACGTTAGGCCTCCTCAGTTTGGTGGGATCTCAAATTAGCACAAGATTTGCATTCAAACGGCCCAGACGAGCTGAACAGATGAACTCACACTGTTCTCCAGACGACCTGTCTGATTGTTATTCACATAGTCGGGAGACACATCTTCAACTATCTGATTGAATTAAGTGTGATGTTGTCATCATCATTAGGCTGCATTGTGTTGACTAAAAGTAGCTTTTAATGAGTGAATGAACTTTAGTTTTGTTGAAGTCGTACTACTCAGGGATAAAGACGTGTGATTCTGTTTATTCCCCTATCCCTGGCTCCAGTATTGAGTCAGCTGGCATTCCGGTACACTCACACACTCACACACGCACGCACGCACGCACGCACGCACACACACACACACACAATTAACACTACATCAAATAATTACTTGATTATAGCCAATATTCCCTTTATTTCATCAAGATTAGTGTTACATCATGGCCTACAAGTAGGCACAGTAGGAAGGGAGGGTTACAACATGAAATATGGGATGAAACCTGGAAAATAACAAGGTATCATTTTAAAACAATTAAAAATTAGTGTTACATTAAAAAAAACAACTATGTTTTTCAGATACAGATATAGCAAGTGTCGTGTCTCATTTTATTAATAGACCTCAGGGCTTGTAATGAATGATGATGAAGTGATTTAATGCTACATGACAAAGACACAACTGAGCTTCATTTGGTGGTTGTCTAAGAAAATAGAAAGCCTCATCACACCCTTAGGAGGAGGAAGAGAAGGAGGAGGAGGAAAGAACATAGTCCAGTATGTTGCTGTTTCATATTAAATGTCAGATAAAATATAGCTCATTTTCTTTTCTTCCAATTTTGACATCAGACATTCACAATTTTCAGTGTTCTTTAAAAAAAACAAACCTCCATTCTTTGAAAACCGTGTTTAGTAAGGGGTGACTGGTTGATGTGAAGCCGTTTTGAGTTCACAGTCTTAGGTCATAAATATGTAGGGCGGCTTCTTCACTTGAAAGCATACTGTATGTCTAGAGTCTGAACTGTGAGTCGTAGCCCGGGGGTCTCAATTGACAGGCACCACTAACACATTCTCTATGTTAAAAGATTGTCATGAACACCTCCGTCTAGGGATCAGATCTATATCAGACTTAACCTGTCTGATCATTTTGAACCGGATAAATGGATGAAATTGACAGTGGAGATAATAGTTGTTTTTTTTTTATGCCAGCCTACAAATCATGGAGCAAAGAAAAACTACACTGCCCCCGCAGAGTTAACACAGCCACTAAAATCCTGAGCCTGATTTAACAGCGTTTGAAAAAAAAGTGTCTCTGTCCTCAGCTGAGCTAGAGAAAATAATGTCACAGCTAGTATTCTCTCATGTGAAGGCATCGCTCTCAATCACCTTGACTGATCTGATGTCTGAACAGAGCAAACGTACAACAGCTGTCCTTTTATTTCAGGCATGAACTACAAGAGGGAGGCAGCGTGTGTGTGTTTGCGTATATCTGCATGTGTGTTTGTGTGCGTATATGTGCAGGGAGGCTGATTCAATCGTCAATCCTTGGCAGCGCATCAGTAATGACTCATCCAGTATGAGTGGTGGCGATGGCAACAGGAGACATCTGAACATTTTACGTCAAATTTCAGTAAACTTGTTTCCATGGATCTGGTGATCGTTGCAGAGATTTTTTGTTTTGTGACACACATGTATTTCATGATGTAAATTCAGGGATAATATTTGATGCTTTCCCATTTATTTCAGTTATCTTACCATCTTATTTGATGCACTTTTAATAGTCATGAAAGTCATTACAGTACTTGTGTTCACACTATTACATCACATCTTGCTGACTGACTGCTGTCCAAATGCTTCTGTGTCAACCACCCATGTAATGACATGTCAGACCCCTCTTGAAAATATGATGCATCTGAATGAGTCACTTCAAAAACCCATTAAAATGAAATATTCTGTCGTTCAGCTGCAGGAGCCGTGAGGTGAAGTCCATGAGGCCCAGCTCGCAGTTCATTGTTGTATGGGCTCAGAGTCAGGAGTCATCGTAACTTCGACTGAGGGGAACCATCATGGACCTGAACGTCTGCATGGAAGACATCACAACGGTGGACAAACGAACCGAGACGATCAAATCGTGGCCACAGATCTGGGAGGACATTAAAATGGCTTACCACCTTTATGGGACATGTGATTGATGATGATGGTCACAAACAGACATTTCAGGGGGTCACAAACCAAAAATGTGGATTCCCCTGATCCTGATTGACAAGGACATTTAGAAAGTTCCTGAGTTTCAGGTGAGTCAATTGTAATAACAATGTAGGCCCACTTTATACATTTAGAATCTGATTCAAGGGAACGGTCAATGCAAATCATGTACATTTAAAAGATACAGCCACATTCACAGCTGAAGTGCTGTCCCATCCACTCACAAATCAGGTTCACACTTGCAAAGTGAGCACTGTTTTCACTCTCGACGTGCAAACTTAAGTCTGGATTTGTTTTCACACCCAGCGTGGGTGGGTCAGCTGTTTCTCACGTGCACATTAACCTTCGACCAAACAGTTACTGCATTAATTAAAATGTGTTTCAGTGGACTCACAGTTTCACTCATGCCATGTTGTGGCTTCACTGTGGAAGTGAAGGATTTTAAAGGACTTTTCCACTTTTTGGAGCGACATTCAAACAAGTGAAGTAGTCACAAACATCGTAGATATACTGGACCTCACAACATATAGTACATTCAAATACCAGCTTCCCAAATTAATATATTACTATTAATAGTAAGACCAAATATCTTGAGGTAAATGTGGGACTCCAGGATACTGTTGATAATCTGGTTATAATACAGACCTCACAGGACACCTAAGATCAGTCACTTCACTCCAGTGAAAATATGACTGTTTCTGTCGCACTCATTTTGATTTGAAGTTATTTCTGGCAACAATCCTACCTCATATGTGGATACAACCCTGACTTTATGACATTTTAAGGGTCTTCTTGTGGAATACAAATGTGAAACAGTGAAATGAATGTATTTGAAGACCAGCAGGTTGATAGACCATTATCGAACCAAACAAGGAAAGGATTCAGAAAAATTAAATTTCTCTTTTGTGAATTACAAAATTAAGTGTGTGTATCCAGGATAATGTTTGAACAGTTAGAAACATGTATCAATTGTCATATATCACAGTCAATCAAACTGTTGATAAACAATGACTGGAATCTATCATCGATCCATTTTCAGCTGCTTGCGGGTCACAGGTATGCTGGAGCCTATCCCAACAGAGCGGGGTACACCCTGGACTTGTCACCAACTTATTGTGGGGCCATATGCAAGACAAACAACCATTCACCTACGGACAAGTTGGTGTGACCAGTTCACCTAAGCTGCATGTTCCTGGAGGTGGGAGGAAGCCAGAGAACCCAAACAGACACGGGGAGAACATACAAACTCGGAACAGAATGCACTCAAACCCACAACCTCCTTGTTGTGAGGCTGCACCACCTAGAATCTATCAGACTATGACAAACACAAGAGTCCAGTCAGACAGATTCTTCCACTAAAATTGTAAAAAAAAATTTTAAAAAAAGGACAAAGGACTCAGATACCACAGTCTATATTTTTCCCCAGTAAAAAACAATTGATTTGTTTTGTATCATGTTCCACATACAACACAAAGCATGCAAATAAATGAATGCATCTGCTTAAAAACATGAAGTCTTACAGTCATTGTGCATTTTATCTCTGTTCCAACTGCAGTCGAAAGTTTCTTCTTTATGTCTCAAAAATGCAACTAATAACACAACAAAAATAATACATTATATAACCTGTACTAATTAAAACCCTGACAGTAGAAGGTGCTATTATATTTATTATTATTATGATTATTACTATTATTATTACTACAGTATTTTCCACACTACTGGACTATATGGCACACCTTCAATGAACGGCCAATTCTAAAACTTTTTTTTTTTCCTATATAAGGTGCACTGGATTATAAGGCGCATCTGATTATAAGGCACACCTTCAATTAATAGCCTATTTCAAAATGAGCACATAAGGAGCACTGGATCATAAGGTGCACAGTTGGTTTTTCAGAAAATTAAAGGCTTGTAGGTGCGCCTTATAGTGCAGAAAATACTGCATATAGTTGAATTAGCAAAATAAGGCTTTTGGTGAATTTTTAAATGTAAAGTGCACTGTTTTTGGTCCTCGTGGTTTATCCACAAGTGGTCACTAAACAAAGATGATAACCTTAACAGCTTATTCTGCAAAATATCTATAGATTAAATAAGGCTCCCATCTCACTCACTCACCCATCTCACAAAAAAAAACTTCCCAAAACTGAGAATGTTAATACATTGATTTGATGTAGTTTAACCTGAGTCGTTGCACAGTCATTGTGCAAATATCAACTGTTTGAATGCAAGTACTAAAAGATTTCAATGAATACCTTTTTTTATAAATCAGTTTACAGAGGTAGACCTTTAAGTGACTAGTTTTAAAATGTCTTTTAAAGATGTACAATATCTGGTACTTTGGTTTCTGTTTGGAGTATATTTATGCAGAGATGGAACTGCTACACTCTTTTTCAACTTCTTCTTTCTCCTCCTCTGTGATGGCCCACGTCTGTATTTTTGCGGTAGCAAATAAGATATAGATGAGAGCACCAAAGATGTTGATACCGCCTGACACCCAAAACACCTTCCTCCAGCCCGCCAGGGTGTGCTGCAAACCAGAGCAGAAGAAGTAGTAAAGAAAGAGAACAGGAGTTTCTGCAGTGAAAGGTTCATTTATAAAGGAAGTTGTTTGGTTGTGAGACTCCTCAACTTCACTTGAAGTTTAAACTATCCTTTTTTGTTCATATTTTTAATGTTCTGTCATACACTTGGGGAAAGCAGGGCACAAAACATATACTCCAGAAAAAAAGAAATTTGAACCACAATAGTTTTGTTTCATGTTTCGTACACTTAGTAGTCTTATGCTCTTAGGTACAACACTTCACAGTTTTTCAAGACAAATAAATACATACATTCCAACATAGAAACAAGATGATTCACCTCATTTAAATGAGAAATTTTGAGGGGATTAAAGTGAACAATCTTACATCTTCTGTAAAGTATCCAGTAGCAATAGGTGCCAGGACTCCAGGAATTGTTCCAAATGTGTTGGTGATTCCCAACAGTATTCCGGAATACCTGCAGTGAAAAAAAAAGAAAAGATTTTCCAGTATGTATAGGGGAATTAAGAACTTATTAGCTGAAAAGTAATTCACATGAATTACACAACCCTCTCAGTTTATGAAGCAAGAGGGACAAAACTGTCTTCTGTACTGTCTTCATCATATTCCTTATTACTCCATGTTGCGCTTGTGTAGTGTCTGAGTTACGCTATTATCATCTTCATAACCAATGCTTTGATTGCATAACAAGTGTGAGTACCCCAATATGTAGACTCCTGAGCATGGCAACCTTAAAATGACGTGTGGTGCGGTGCGATGTCGAGCCCTACGATCTTGAGACAGCACAATGCGACCAGCAGAACCACTGGTTTATGTCAGTGGTGCCCTGTTTCTCCTGTCACTCACCACCCACCCAATGAACGTTTTTCTGCTTCATGGACATCTAGTCAGGACTCGTTATGAGGACAGCGGAAGGTGAAGCCATTAATATTTTGATATCATTGATGATGAGACATATGATCAGCCCAGGGTCCATTCCTCATGCCTGTCCCGGGCTTTGAAGGGAATGGGAATGGAACTCTCATTTGTCTAATTTATATTTTATACTCAAAATTCACTCATGAATAATAAATACAGGTCCCCGGTTCGAGTGGGTTGTGATTTAAGTGAATCCGTTGCTGCAAATTGTCCGAAGGTGTGAGTGTTTGCGTGAGTGGTTGTCAGTCTATCTGTGACCCCGCGATGCACTGGCGACACGTTCAGGGTGTACCCTGTCTCTCTACTGTAGCCATTACTTTGTGGACATTGAGGAAGCCACCCTGGGCTTCTGGGAAGTTGGTAATGTCTTATCCAGAATCTATGACTGAATTTTTGACTAGGGACAGAGTAAGGATGGTAAAACCCACCGAGGAGCGATGTCCATTTGGTTGATGAAGACTCCGGTGGCAGCAGTTGCTCCAATAGTTGTGGAGAGTGTGAGGAGGGTTATGGTGTAGATATGGCTGCAGCCAACATAAGCCACACCAAGGAGGAATCCTGCACTAGACAGCAAACCTGCAGAGAGGATGTGGACACCAGTACAGAATCTGAATACTTCTTTCACCACTGGGGAGGGTTAACCACAGAGGATGAGAAATGAAACGGTTCCTCACCTACGGCTGTAAACAGCTTGCGTACCACAGTAAGGCTGAATATCTTCCGTCTGATCATGTAGTCAGCCAGGAAACCCGACACAATCGCCATCAGCCATCCACCAAGGTACGGCAAAGCAGAGAGGAATCCATTCTGACCAGAGAGATGATGCAGTGTATATGTAAACAGTAGTACCTCCAGGTACGAATTTAACCCGTTCTGTGGCGGAGTTCATAAATCAAACGACCTTTCCACATTTGAAATAACTTAAATCAATTTACTGCATTCTAGCCTTGTGAAAAAGCCCCAAACCCCAAATTATGAAAAGTTTTTTCTTTACCAAACAGTAGACATGCAGACGTCACCTGTGTATAATTAATTCTAAATAAGTTACATAAACAATGATAAAATATTTAAAGAAACGGAAACAGTCTCATTTTAAAAATAAAATTATATATATATATATACACACACACAGTATATATATATATACATATATATATATATATATATACCCCCGAGTGACGTCTGAGCCGGTATGACTCCGTCATTGTTGTGTTCACGAAAATAACTGAAGTAGGCTGGTATAGCATTAAGGGTCTTGCCTAAGGACCCTCAGTGTAAAGTGTTCGCCATGACTGGCGTTCGAAACCACACCCTCCTTCATTTGAGTAAGTTAACTGGATAGTGCTTTTATATTCTTCTTTTATTAAGACAATATACTCTCCTCTTAATAAAAGTGTAAAGAAACGTTAATTTGATTTGATTTAAAAATCCAGCTACATGAAGTTAACACACACACACAGATAGACATTAAAGGTAACACAATATTTTACAAAAAGGAAGTTAATTTTTCTTCTTCTGAAATTCTAGCACTGTCCTGCAGTCACACAGGGAAACATTTGCCACATTGTTGGATTTAATTACTGAGCTAAATCATCTTCACAGATAAACACACGATGACGGTAGAAACTGTTCTGTGTCCTTGAAAATACAAGATGAACTAGAGGACAAACATCTGCAGCATTTCTAAAGTGATTAAGTGATAAAGGTTTGATGTGGATGAAGGTCTTGTACACAGTATGATTTTAAGTCTTTTAATCAGTGATCCTCACCGATTTTAGGTCAAAGTGCAAGATGCTGTCCATGTAGGTGGGCAGAGAGGTGAGCAGTGTATAGTAAGACCAGTTGGCACACATCTGGGTGATGATGATGATCCACATCGGGACTGACATCATTATGGACAGCAGGGGCAGAGACCATCCATGACCAGTACCCTGTAACACGTCAGAGGAATGAACGGAAATATTAGAAAACACGACTCATATAATGAGAATAAGGGGGCTTACAGGCCCCTTGTGTGTCTGTTGGAGGGCCTGTACACACACTATATATATATGCATGAGTTTGACTAACATTGTCTGCTGGAGTGGATTAATAATTTCCCTACGGGGATAAAATAAGGTAAATTAAAAAAAAAATAGTGTTCTGGTTTTTAAAACTGTACTGACTTGCTACCATTATAACAATAAACAGATAAACAAACGGTGAACGGGAAGGGAAAGTAGAAAAAGACACAGAACAAATAAGGAACAAGGTTGGAGGGGGAATTCAATCAGAAGTACAGTCCTGAAGGAATGTGACCAGTTGTGTAATGGATGCCTCAGGCTCAGACTGATGATAGGGTCTGAGGCAGGGGCGTCAAAGTCAAATACATGGAGGCCAAAAAAACAATTTTCTACAAGCCGAGGGACTGGACCTCGGATAAGGTTCAATATTTATTAAAACGTATTGAAATGAACATTGCCTATTGAACCAAGAGCTAACACAGTGTATATTATTTAATAATTAAATAAATAAAGTAATTTTTCTTATGGCTCTGTCAGTAACTTCAAGGAAAAACATTTTCAACAGGCAAACAGCTAAAAAGTAAATGTCCTTCAAAAACAAAATCTGTTTCTTAATATCAAGGTAAATGCATAAATGAAATTGCATGCATTTTAAACTGAAAATACATTACAGAGTGAATACTGCTCCTGACCATAGTGGATCAGATTTGGTCCAGGTTTGAGTAGCACAGCAGTGGGCCTGTTTGGACTGATAGTCAACAGAGTAGCCACTGTTTTTCTCCCTGTAAAATCAGTTTACACCGTTGAGAACAGGTGAATAATCACAGAAGTGGCCAAATGTTGTGCTCTTTCCCCCAGTGACACAGACTTCCAAAGACGTTTCTGAGGGTGCAGGAGAATCCCCCCACATTGCACATAAGACCTCTTCCCTCAGGCCTAGGGTTACATATATCATGTCCAGCTGGAGCAGCTCACCATGTGGGTCTGACCCATGATGGGTTTGATTTGAAATGTGTGGGACTCACGTTGTGGCACGATAATGAGAATCGAGCACCTTGGAATTATCCACCAGGTCTCTTTTTGACTGCAAGACTAGAGTATTTAAAGAACTGTGTAGAGAAATTAATAAAAAATGTATAAGAAAGAGAAACATGTAATGTCCTTTGAATAACATCACTAACTCATCACTTAGTGTTGCACATTCACCTGATGCCCAATGGAGTTGATGATGTAATCTCTCTCCTCCTGACTGATTCGACGATGTGTGCGAGGGTCATCGGATACCAGACTAAACCAGAAGACTGACCAGAGACAACCAGCACCACCTGAAGGACGACACACAAGTATTTTACTGTTAGTGCTGAATGAAGATGTTGGATTTCATTCACAGAATGTTTCATGTCATAAGCAAACAACCTGCAGTTCAGTCTTTCTGTGTATTTTATCACTTAAAATGTTAAAAGGTTTAAGGCATTTACATTTGATCAGAGTATTATTGATGTAGTTGATGATCACGTATATCTTGGGGTCACCTTTAATTACAACTGTATGGTCTATGTTGAATTGGGAAAATTTAATGTGAAAAATATAATTGTGTAAAGAATGGTGAATTTCTGGTTAAGACTTTGCAAGGTAGTCATCGCAAATTCTTATATACTATATTTAGACTGGTAAAGAAGTATCACCACTGTAATATTTGAAGCACTAGATGGATAGCAAGCTTATATGCAATTGTAAATGATATAAGCTTTTTGGGATGGTATTCAGAACAATGACATTCAGTGGTTTAAATGTGTAATTAATCAAAGATTGGATAATATACTGTATATATACCCAAGACTTGCAAGCTGAAGTTAACAGGAATATACTCTACTCAAATTATAGAATTTTTAAAAGTAATTTATCTTTTGAACCAAACTTTAAGGTGATCCCTGTCGATCATCAAAATATTCTGGTTTAATTCCATTGTGTTATTCATTCCCTATAGCTAATCAACGGTATTTGCATAGTGACTACATCGATTCATCCTGTCCTCTTTGTCTTCACAGTTGTGGTGACGAATTTCATTAAATCTTGTCCTGCCCTGTTCGTGATCATCTCAGAAAGCCTCTAATTAAACCGTACTTTTGGAAAATTCCAAATTGCCAAGAATTCATGCGGTTATTCTCATCCTCGAATAAAAAAAAACTCTGTCAAACCTTGTTAAATTTATCAAAGTTATTTTTATTTTTAACTCTTGCATTCCTATTGTTATCTGTCATAGTAAATTCTATTTTAAAAATTATCTATTTTTTTCTTGTCATATTGTCCAATAGGTGTCGTATTTCTGCCATATATTCACTTTAGTTTTTTATAACAATCAGCTCAAATTCTTTGCAAGTTCTCTTACACCCCGATAGGGGTCTCTTGTGGGAAATAAAATCATTGTCATTTGCACAAAATTCAGTCACATCAAACGTTCTTTACAAGATATCCTTTAGGACTATGTGGTTTACTGCAAACACCGCTGACCCTCCACTGCGGCACCATTTACCACTGTCTTCTTTCCTGTGATGTACAGGTACTCCTTAACTTATGAACATTCGACTTACGAACATTCATAGATACAAACAAATGTGCCGACTTTTGTCCTGAAGCTCCCCTTTCTGCCACAACCCCATGGGGGCAGCACCGCTGCGTTCCTGCAGCACCGACTGCTCCTCTCCCCTCTTGTTGTTGTTTGTTGTTGTCTCTGTGAGCATCTCAGAGTGTCGGGGTTCCTACTTTGGATACTTTACTGTTTATCATGGATGATAAAACAAAGGCTAGTGAAAATGGTGGTAGTGGTGACCATCTCTCTGATGACGACTCTGACACTGACCAACAATAACTCCTCCCTCCTCATCCTTCACTCTACAGCTAAGCTGCATGCTACAGTATCTTACAGTGGATCATCAACATCGATAGCTGACTCTGGCTGCTGTTGGATGAGCTTAAAAAACTGGTTGGGAGTTCCTTGAAGTGTTTTTTTCTTCTTCTCCTCAATGATTAAGGAGCAAATATTTTAGCGTTAACTAATCTGAATTCAAAACAAACATGCGAATCATGAGTGATGTCTAAGGGTAGATATTGGAACTATACGTACATATTTTAATATGATGAAAAATGTTTTTATTCCTATCTATTGTACAGCAACACGGTATTGTGATAACCTGTGTTAATGCAGACTGTTATTGTGATGTTGCCCTGAGCCATTAGGCTGCGTTAAAGTGTTGGGGTGTGGGAAGTTTGCGAGACTTGGGGAAAAAGGAAAAAGAGTTAGTGGGTTAGTGATGAGCAGGAGTCGCTGTCTGTTCAGAATTCGGAGCCCAATAAAGCTGCTAGCTCCATCGCTACAGCAGATATAGTTAATACTCAGGGTGTAGGAGCCTAAATGCAGTTCTTTGATTTTTGGTTAAAAAGGTTAATGAATAATTTAAAATTAGTTGAAATTCATAGTAATATAAGTTAATTGATTTGGAAGGAAGTAAAAGGCCTATTTACAGGTATTTTCAGTTCATTTGTATGATACTGTAATTAGTTAATCGTATAAAAATGTATTTGGAGGGTTTAAAATGGATAAAAATGTCATTTATATAATATTTGTAATGGATGGGAGCATATATGGAAGTTTGGTGTTTATAAGTTACTGCGCACCTTTAATTACTTTGGTTGAGGCTCCCGTGAGGTCAGTCATTCAGTCAGTTGGGCAGGTGAGAGTGGAGCCACACAGTTTGTCGACCTCTCTCTTTACCTCGCTAACTCTCTACCTCGCCACTTCGTGGTTAATGTTTTGGATATGATGGATGGTTAATGCACAAGTTCGATATTTTTCTGTATCACCTTTTTTCTTGTTTTGCTTAAATAAACTGTTTAAACTTTTACGAGCAGTCCTGTGGATTTTCTCCTTGGCGATGTGAATAACGAGGGGATTATTGAGAGCGTCAAGCCAAGCTCCATGGTGTGGAAACCTACACAGGGTATTATGTGCTTTTAATTTTTTTCTAGTGATAATATGACTCCAAAAATTTGTGGCAGACGGAGGTCAAATGCAGTGAAATAATGTAAACTTGAATTTTATATTTCCACGTTTTTTTATTTAAACAAACGTATAATCGAGAACGACTGAACTCAAAACAACCTGTACCTGTATATAATTTCATTTTGTGTTGTCTTCATATCTTGTTATCATTTCTGGTAAGGGAATATTACTTTCATATTAAAGTACTAATGGAATATTTAAATGATCTCACATGGCGATTGTAGATTGAAAATTAATAAATAATGACTAACAACTCAACTCACGAACAACCGCTTGGAACCAGTTGTGTTTGTAGGTTGAGGACTACTTGTATTTGAGTTTCTTGATTTTATCTGAGTTTCTTTGTGTCTCCTTCTCTCACCACAGATATAGAAGACAGATGGCCAGCCTAAGGTCTGGCAGATGTAGGCAGTGAGCGGCAGAGACAAAAAGGCCCCGAAGTTGGACCCTGATGCTGTCAGGGTCATCAGACCAGAGCGCTCCAGAGGAGGAGCCCACCGAGACCACAAAGCCATCATGGCTGGGAATGTGATACCCTTGGAGATGAAACATGGAGACAGGCAGTCAGACAAGTGATGATGTAATAATAAAGATTACCAACAGGATTCTAGAAAAATGAGGGTTTGGCACATGGAGCAGATCCATAAATGTCTGTCACTGCAATCAACCTATTTCATATACTGTCATTTATGTTTCATAATCAGACAATAAATCACTCATCTATTAGTATATTGATTAAAAACAAAAAAATAATAATATTACAATAACATGTTAACCAGAAGCATTGAAGGCTTGTTGTTGAGGGGTTCAGTGAGAGACAGCTGCCGGCTCCTGATCAACACTCACTCACCTCTCCAAACCCCTCCAAGGCTCGTAGTGCAAACAGCCAGTGTGGCCCCATCTGTGCAGCCAGGGGGGTGAACAGGGTGAGGACGGCAGTGCCCAGAACACCCACACCCAGGAAGATGCTCCCCCCATAGTGACCAGCGAGGTAGCCCCCGGGGATCTGTGTGCACAGGTAGCCAAAGAAGAAGGCTCCCAAGAGCCAGCCCTGAGTCTCAGAATCCCACGGGTACCGAGGGATCTGGAGAGGGAAAAGAAAGAAAGAAGCATTCAAAAATCAGAAAAAGCCGGAACACAACCTCTCTTACTTACATCAGGGTTAATTTTTCACATGATCGCATGAATCACACCATTATTTCACGTGGTTGGGAGACACAGTAAAACTTTATATAAGAGTAATACACAATTTGTTATCAATTAAGCTATTATCTTATATCAGATGGGACTGGGTCACATTCTTGTCTTGTTCTCCTGTCTAATCAAATGTCCTCTCATGTATGCATAAATCTAGTTAAGAAAACGTACTAAAAAGCCTCTTACCCCCTCTGGATACTGAAAGCCATCACTATTGTTGGTGAGGTCTGGTGACAGTGGACAGTCGTAGCTTTTGGAGCTGTTCTTGGCTGGGTTGGGGTCAGTTGAATTTACCATAGCGATCATGGCCACACTGAGGTTGACCCGGAGAGCGTAGACCGCAACAAAACCGAAGAACATCAGGATGGCCAAGCCGAGGCGAACTGAGCAGCACTTGGAAGGGACTGTCAAAAAAGGTTTACGTGTATTCATGTTTGTTTATGGGTTGAAGAAATTTTAAATAAAGAAGCAAAGATATCTGAATTAAAAATCATGAAACATTGAATTATCTAAGATCGACAAAAAACATAAATCAGCCGTTTTTCGTGGTTCACAAAAAATTCTTTTGATGGACAGTGAAAGTAGTACCATTTTTCCAAGCTAATACAAAATGTTAAAATTCTACTTTCAATTCTTCTTTAGTTATTCCTTACATTATAAGATCACAAATGTTCTCTGATAATTTTTTTGATGTATTGCATTTTGAATTTCATGCCATTGCTCCTTTATATTCCCACTTGTGTCACAACAATTGACATGAACGCGCTACGTCTTCTGTTGTACTTTCAAATCTTATCAGTGCCGCTGAAATTTTAAAACTAAGTGCAAATGGAGCAAACGTTTACCAAAAGTCCTTGTTAGCAAGTCCAGGCATTACTAGAGCAAAATCTACTGCCTTTATCAGGTCCACTGAAGAACTACAGTACAGTATTTTCCGCACTATAAGGCGCACCTAAAAGTCTTTAATTTTCTCAAAAACTGACAGTTTTATAATCTAGTGTGCCTTATATATGAAAAAATAAAATAAAATAGGCCATTCATTGAAGATGAGTTCTCAGCTCTCAGCTGTAACTTCAACTCCCACGCTGCTTCCTATCTGGTCAGCAGCCCTCCCCCCCATAGTTAAATGCTGTTTTAGGTGTCAACCACGTTTGCAAATCAATTGCAGCATGCCAGACACCTTTGGCTAGCAGTTACTCTCTCCTCGTGAGTCATAATTATACAGTGATACCTCTACTTATGAGTGTCTCTACTTACGAAATTTTCTACTTACGAAATTTTCTACTTACGAAATTTTCTACTTACGAAATGCCACTACACCTCTGTTTGGAGATATAAAGGTGCTTATGGAGTGTCTCGGCATTCTGCACTCAACCCGTGAGGTAGTCTGATAGTTTTGCGCAAATATAATAACTTTGTCAGTACGTATTCGCTATGGACCCCAAGAACGTGACGGAGAAAAGAGGAAAAGAAAAGACGAAGAAAAAAGTTTTTTTTGTCCACACAAATAAAGCAAGCGGTAATAGAAAAGTGTGAGAAAGGGATGTGTTTGGTTGATCTCGGCAAAGAATGTGGCCAAAAATCTACAATCGCCACGTTATTAAAACAAAAGGAAGTTTAAGGAGTTTAAGGCATGGCGTGGGTGGTTGGAGATGTTCAGAAGGAGGACTGGAATTCACTCTGTTGTTCCGCATGGTGAGATTAGAGCGCATGAACCAAAGAGGGCAAAAAACAATGGGGACAGCTGTTAAAAGGTAAAAGACCATCATTTTTATTCCTTATTCTTTGTTTTTTACGTTATGCACAACTCTCATTTATTGTGTAATAATCTAATCGTAACATGTATTTGTTACATGTTTTGATGCATTTTTATGCTTTATAAAACATTTATGTCGGAAATTTTGTGGGCTTGGAACGGATTAGGGCATTTGCATGGAAAACACGTCTCTACTTACGTAATTTTCTGCTGACGTAATTTCTTCCGGAACCAATTAATTTCGCAAGTAGAGGTACCACTGTATATTTATATATTTATTCATTCATGTTCCTCGCCAAAGACGCTGACGCCAGTGCTGGGTCGGACCGGGATGCGCTGCCTGAGGTCGTCCTCCAGGAGGAACGGTGTGAATTTCCACATGTCCCGGTCCTCTCTCCTGTCATTCTCGCAGTTGTTCTGCTTATAAACGTGTTGATCGACGTACTTTATGTGGTTACGTGTGGACAGAGATTTTTTCAAAAACGCTGTTGTGTGGACGCAAATTTTTTGCTATGTGGTGTGAAAAAAGTTGCTTTTTCAAAAAAATCCAGCACAGTGTGGACATGGCCTTATAATCCAGTGCACCTTATAGTCTAAAAAATGCTGTAATGTATTTGCCAGCGTTGGTCTGTCAGCTTGAGAAGGTCTTATTGGGTTTTGATGATTGTTCCGAAACAGCGTATGGCCAAAGGATTCACGTACTATCGTAGAATAGGAACAATCATAAGACTACTGCATCTAGTCTTATGGCTAATGCTGGAACAAAGATTATATGATATCTCTATAAGATCTGGTAAAGGACAGTAAATAAATAAAGTAAGTAAGTAAAACAAATGGGATTTTTCAAGCCAAATTTATCAAGAGTGTTTTATAATTGACCAGCTTTCACTCAAATGTTGACACCACCAGCTCAGCAGGAATGTTAATCATTCACAAGGACACTCCAACATCTATGGGACAGTAACAGGGAGCAAACTAGGGTTGTGTGTCAGGCCCACCTTGCCTCTGTTGACTGTAGGGCCTAAGAATCAAACCACCAGCCTTCTGATAAATGGACAACGGGGCTGATTTCTGGTGTCAAATTTAATGTATTTTAAACAATTACAGAGCTCGATCCTGAAGGAAACTACCGCTAGTGAATATGTATGGGTTTTGTTTTGATTAATGAGTCATATGAGTCTTATTATAAGGGACAAACCATCATGGGACTGCTTTTAGGTGTAATAACTTAATGAGCTGCCTTGGCAGAGGTTTGTGCTGTCTTTATGATTTATCTTCACTTTAGCAGCATGTGATCTTTTTTAACCATCTGAGAGTTAAAATACAGTACCTTATTACTTCGAGAACAAGTAATTTGTAAGGTGCTGCAAGCCTGTGACAGAACTGTCACCATCATTAATTATTTAGTCTATTAACAAGCAATTCTTTAACGTGAAGCTGCAGGAGAAATGGATGTTTTCCTCAATTTATGCACGTTGTGAGCAAATTATCTGTGAAAATAAATGTTTGTTAACCTCCAACAAAACACACCTGCATTCTCGATGAGAGGTTCGTCGTCCTCAATCTCGTCTTCACGGGCTGAGTTGATGGAGTAGCCATTCGGTAACGGCATGGTACTCAAGAAATCCACAGAAAATCAGGCTGAGAAAATGAGGTCATTGAGTCATGGTGGCTGGGAAACTTGTTCTAGGGAGACACAGGTGGGGATGACACATGACAGACAAGGAAATACAAAAACCAGTCAAGTGACACATCATCAAATTGTGCTTCTTTAAAATCCTGGTAGCCAGAGGGTTTTATGAAAAGCTCAGTGCGGTCACACAAATAACATCTAGCGATTACACAAGAGTTTGGATATATTTTTCCAAACTTTGCACTAAGTGTCTTATAATGTCATTCAGTAAACTGTAACCTGTGAAAATGAAATATCAGGCAAATTGTTGTATTAATTTAAATTCCTCAAAAATCCTTACACTAATCGTTTGAGGAACTGAGACACACCTGTGTTACACACATCAGATTCTGCACCTTTTTTAAAATTTCATGAGGAAGAGTGAGGAAAACAAGAATATCAGTCGACAGCAGTGAGAAGACGTTACACAGACTGCAGGATGTTACACTGACTGCAACCAGCTAACAATTGAAAAAGACCCGCAATATTTGTGATCGATTGTGTTCTATACTAAGCACCATGAAACATAAAGATAACAGCTGCAACATCACCAAAACAAATTAGTTAATCTCTCACACAAATTAGTTAATCTCTCACACTTGCCTTACTCCGCTTTGTTAACTTGCTATTACAGTGACAGGAGTGTTGTTGTTAATCGACCGCTTGCATTCATTGTTCACAATATGCAACTTACCTCGTAAATGCTTTCAAATTAAAGACTGATTATTTGCATCCTGGGCTGCTCAGCTGTAACAATGACCAGACAAGTAACAGAACCATATCTTATTGTTGCTGACGAGACTCAAAGCGTGTTTTCGCCACAGAGCAGTCATATGACCAAACCGGTCTGAGCAAAAAGCGATCTACAAAAGACGGAGGAAGTGAAGCGGTATAAGAATATCACGTGACACATGCGCTCATGATTTTTAGATCAGTCCTGTGGACGCGAAGTGTCGCGTCAGACAAAACACTGGTACATATTGTACCTCACACAGAAACCCTAATTCAGCGACAAAACATCCCGCCCCGTCTTGCCTCTGATTGGTCAATCGTGACATCATTTTACAGTTTAACCAATCAACACCCACTATAGATAATCAAATGCATAGTTGGGCGGGCCATTCCTTCACTGTAGTGGAATTTGAAAATTCCGCGTACACAGAACTGTATAGTGTCACCTTGGTCGAATTGAATTTTTAAAAACAACAAGTAATACACGATTACAAGTACTTGAAAAAAAATACAAAACCTAACTTAGCTCGTATAAAAATACAATATATAAAAATACAATATCCGGTTAAATGCATTTCCGCAAAGCTACAGCAGGTTTGATGTGTTGTTATAGCAACGGGCTGCACCTCCTGTGTGTTGTGGACTGAAGGGAGCATACAACCCAGCTGCCAAAGGTTCTGACTAGCTAATTGTCACCTAAAAATTATACATCTGTCGTCGAGGTCATGGCCCATTACAGAGTGAGTATTTTGAACACAGTGTAGCTGGTGTAGCGATCATTACGTTGTTAATAATATGAATATCTGCCCAAAGAAGCATGGCTAACCGGCTAGCATCATAGCAGGTAGTCGTGGACAGTTCTCCTCAGACGTTAAGCGTTTGGATTTACTTTCGGTTTCTTGCCAGAAAACCCACAATATTCGCCAGCTGATAAAACATGTGCTGCCAATTTAATAAGATAATAATTTAGCCTCTCCTGTTTTTCAGGCCTCCGATTCGAAGCGAGAACAGTTCAGAAGATATCTTGAAAAATCTGGGGTCCTTGACGCGATAACATCCGGTGGGAACACAAAGAAACTCAAACACTTTAGTTGTTATGGACATTTACATCCAGTGCGAATAAACTGTCAATCGTCTTTTTTCATTGATGATTTATCACCGTTTTATTTATTTATTTATTTATTTTGCAGTTCTGGTCACACTGTATGAAGAAACCGACAAACCCGACAATGCACTGGAGTATCCTAACTGTAGGCAGCTTTATTCTAGTTAGAATAAATAATAGTGGTGTGACTATATGTTTTTTTGTTTGCTTTATCTGAAAGGTAAGTTTGATAGAATGCCCTTACAAAAAATAACATCGTCTATTGGTCATGTTGTGACTGTCACATATGGTGTTCAGACTGGAAGGTTAGCAATTTTGAAAATAATCATATTACACATATGGTTAACATGGTGCAGGAATTCTATAGAGTTTCACAACAGAAATACTTGAGCATTAAGTGGTAATTATTCCAGCACTGCTGCTCCAGCAACAGGATCTGGAGGATCTTGAACTGGAGCCACCAGATGATTTCTCCACAGAGCATCACATATTGAAAATTTATTTATTTATAAAAACAGTAAAATAGCACCATTTGTCAAAGAGTTGACAGACACAAAATAAACAACAGTTAGCATGTTTCCACAAATGTAATGACACTACATACAATTTGCTACACAATTCTGCAGCAGTCCCCAGGAATGCCTCATTTAGCTGGAATACAGTCACTGTATTAAGCCTGCATTTCTTCTTTGAAAGAATTTATTTGCATTTTTGTGCATTTTTGCCTGGCAATGAGGAGTCAAATGGGGATGTCAACAAAACAGTTTTTCGGCCTGAAAATTACCGTCTGTAGTTTACAGTGTGTAAGTGTACATTCTTCAGTAGACCTTTAACAATTGATATTTAAATACAACAGTTTTTTACAATATATTAATGTATGAATGTCAAAACTCCAGACTTAAATTAACAATTGCTTTGTCTATTGTTAACGAATTGAATACCTTAGTGCACATATAGGACACTGGATAGTAAACCAGTATGGTCTACAAGGTGCTAGTTACCTAACTAGGGACAGAAAGGAGGAAAATGTTCAGAAGCAGCAAACAACATGAAATATCTTTACATGACCGGTCTAAGAAAGAAGCAAGACATTGTTGTGGTTTTTACTCATATGGCTTTAAGACAATAACAATTTCTGATGGATAAATATTGAGTGCATGCTTTGACCCTAACCATCGGTGCAGTTTCATCAAGATTCAGCTTGGTGCAGCTGTTCCAGATCCAGCAGACATTGAGGCTCTCCATTTGGAGCTGGCTGATCTACAACAGAAGTTCAATCTGCTCATGGAGGAGAACAAAGAGCTGAGAAACAAGGTGAAAGGCTGGCAACATTTGAATAAATGAGCAGATAACCACAAGTGCATGTGTTTGAATGCTACTGATGTGAAGTTTCACTTCTGTCTTCCTATCACTTCCAGCTGATGCAGTACGAAACGTCACCTGATCATGAAGCAGCAGAGTGAGGGGGAGACTCATCATTGCTTTCTGGGGTAAAAAGAGAAAGAAAAAACATGGAACAGTAGCATATTTTGAAGCATATGTAAATGTTTATTACATATTAGTGAATGTACAGTGACATAATCATCACTGTTATTTTTCTTTATATAATAAGCAACTTTTTTGGTTTGTCATAAAATAAAACTTGATTTTATAATATTGACAGTGGTGTTGATGTCCTAAATTTACTGTTTTTCAACCAATTGCTTATGCTGACATATTTAAATACAGTTAAAAGAAATTCCTTCATAAATCTGTAGTCATCTTTAAGTGATTGAATTAAAAATGAAAATCAAGCATTATATCAGAGGTCACTGATGATGTGTTTGATGAGAATTAAATGTATGATAAATGACAACATTTTACTTTTTATTTATTCCACCATTCCAGATATTTTCCATGGTAATGGAGACATCTGAAAGTAGTTATTTTAATTCTGAATTAACTGGCTCGTCTGTTGGGACAAGAGCTGGGTTCATTCAGACTGTGATGCTGATTCATGTTGCATAACAACCCTGTTTGACCTAAAACAACATTATGGATTTGTGGTTCATTTTTCCATCCCACTCTAATCAGTCAGACAGTTGCATGCAACCAAATCAATCTGGATCTCTCACACGTGAAATATGACAGTCCACTTTGTTCTGATCACCTGAGGTGACAGATTTGAGACAATCAGTATGCTTCATGTGTTCTTTATGAATCTTACCTGTACTTGAAAAAAGTTTTTTCTTTATAGTTTTTTGTGCAATTTTGAGGATAGATTGTTGTAAAGTTTGTAACGAATGTTGAAGATGTGGCGACAAAACTGATTTTACTTCGAGCGTCCGGTGCCACAGTCTCATTTATATCTGCAGATCGGTTGGGGCTCGTCTGCTGCTGCCGCTGCTGGCCGCTGACACTCGGCGGTTGGGGGAGGATGTAGACGGGCTGTTGCTTTCATGGCTGTGTCGAGATATGGAGCTGAGCTCCCCCACAGAATCAGGGCTCTGGGATCTGCTCATTCTTTTAATGTCTGATTTGGAGAGCATCCTTGCTCTGGGGCCGATGCAGCTGCTGCGTAGCTTCATGCTGCTGTTCCCATGGTAGGAATCTCCACTGTCTGAGCCATTCCCCTCTACCAGAATGGAGCAGTTCCACGGTGGAGTACTCTTCCGTGACTTCCTCACCAACCCCGACAGCGATGTGGAAGAGGACGTGTCTGCAACAGGGAGGGTGGGGTACTCGGAGCTGGCACACTGCATGTCCTCGTGAAGGGGAGAACATTGCTCCTCCGGATCATCTTGTTTGTCTGCTGGAGGAGATCGTGTCTCGCTGCTTGTGTTGATGGAGTTGCTGTTTTGCTCTGTTGTGCTGGTCATTCCCTCCTTGCTGTCCTTGTGATCATCTGGCTTTGCACCAGGGTCCCCTTGTATGGGAACGAAAGCTGAGGAAGCGTTAAGAAGAGGGTAGGTGGGTCCATTGCCCTGCTTCTCCAACAGTAATGCGTATCCACACGGCGCAGTGGGAATGGTGGTCTTACGACTGACAGATGTGCCCACGCAAACCTGATGCACCACCGAGTTCTTTTTTGACTTGTTGACGTAATAATCGTCAAGATCGTCCTTCAGATGCGGGTAGTAGTCCAGGATGCCTTTCTTAAGCCTCTTGCATCCCAGGTGCATGATCTCAAGAAGGCTGAGAAAAAGGGAGATGCAGGCAATCACTTGCATGAACATCATAAAAACCGTTTTCTCAGTGGGCCTGGACACAAAGCAGTCCACCACATTTGGGCACGGCTCCCTTTCGCACTTGTAAAGAGGGCTCAGGCGGTGTCCGTAGAGGATGTACTGACCCATCATGAAGCTGACCTCCACCACTGAGCGGGTGACAATATGAGCCACATAGGTACATAACAGAGAACCCCTCAGCGGGGCTTTGTTCAGCTTTCCCTGCTCAAGTTGCCTCATCTCCTTTTCGATCCTTTTTCGCATCTCCACCAGCTCCACATCCACCGCCTCCATCTCCCGACGGAGAGCCACCTTCTTGCAGTGGCGCTCCTTCTCCAGAGCTCGCAGCTGATAGATAGCATGACCCATGTACACCAGTGAAGGCGAGGACACGAAGATCACCTGTAACACCCAGTAGCGGATGAGGGAGATGGGGAAGGCTTCGTCGTAGCAGACGTTACGACAGCCGGGCTGCTCCGTGTTGCAGATGAAGTCTGACTGCTCGTCATTCCACACGTCCTCTGCAGCGACACCCAGGACCAACATCCGGAATATGAACAAGATGGTAAGCCAGATCTTGCCAACCATGGTAGAGTGGATATGCACCTCCTCCAAGATCCCTCCAAGGAAGTTCCAGTCTCCCATTTTTTACAGTAGCACTGATATAATGAATAATGGGAATAATGTCAGTTGTGATTTATTTTAAAAAGACCAACCAATACTGATCCATCTGATCTTGTACAGGACAAATAATCTTGAATTGGATCATAACTAATATACCCCGTGTAGAGTTGGGGTACAACTCCAGGGAGTTGTTGACAATAAGATTCGTACAACTAGTCAATGGAACATTTATAGATAGATACCATCTATCCCTCCATACAGTCAAAATTCTGACCCCTAAAAGTCACAAATATCTTTTAAACAGTGAACTTACGTTTCATCCTGGATATGAAATGTGAAAAGGCTTTCAGAAGGCTTCTGATCTTGTGGAGCTCACATGTTTTATCTCCTTTATCCCTTTGACAAGGTCAGATTTTCACACTGAGGGGTTTTCAGCTTCCACTGTCAGTGAAATCTGAACAAAAAAGAAATGATCGCTGTCAGCTCTTGTCCTCAACTAATAGCCAGTGAAAGACAAAACTAATCAATGCGGTTACTATGCTGTGCTGTCATGTTGCTTGCAGCAGTGTGGATGGACAGACTGCCACCTCCCGCAAGTTACCAGGGGTGAAATGTGTTGCACAATATTCAATGATTTAAAGCCCATTTCTGGTTGAACCCAAAGGACCGTGACAATGTTTTCATCTTTAGGGGTAGGGTCAGTTCTGAACATGTGAAATACAAACCATAGTAACAGCCTCTGAAGTGGATCTATATCCTGATTTGATACTTGAAATATTGTTTAAAATGTAAAATATCCCACACTCATGTACTCATGCATTATTGCTTGTGAAGCTGCTGTTGACATGTTACCTTTAGAACCAGCCAATCATGTTATTTGCCAAATTTTCTTGTCTTGTCACCCCTGTCCCAACATGTGAATCCTGTTGCTGTCATTAAAAACACAATAAACTTTCTTGTGGTAAAACAAATACATTGTTGTGCAGTTTTCAAGTTTATGTAAAAGAAATTGATCAGATTTTACGTTGCGTTTCACAGAACCTCTCATCTTTGCCAGCCTGAGTTGCATCATGAGAGACTGAATAGCAGAACAATTTTACCTAAAGAGCTGGTGTATTTTGTTGATATTTTTAGTATTTTAGGGCTTATATTTTTCTGCGCGAACCACTTTTTACACTCGACCAATCCGATGAGGTTTATGTTTGTTTTCATTGATGGTGAGGACCTCTGGGCTGCTTTGCCTTCATTCTGCTGTCTGACCAACCTGAAACCTCTCAGTTGGGTTTAGGTTGGTTGAGTGTGGAGGACAGGACATATGATGCTGCAGTCCTTCACTCCCCTTCTGGATTAAACAACCCTTACCCAGTCCGAAGGTGTTCGAAGTCTTCATCTTGTGGAAAAACTAATAGTGCTGCCAACATCAAACCTTCATGTCTTAAAGTTACTGCCGCAGTCGCTGAACAAAGCTGTTTACTGTATATCAGCATAAAATAACTGACGATATAAAATGCATTTAGAAGAATGCATTTGAAACAGTGAGAATGAAATTTTTAAAAGGCACAAGGTGAGGAACCTCCACCATACGTCACAGCTACCTGCAGACCCTCTTCATGTACCACTCTTAAGCCCCCTGGTGAACAAACTGCCTTCTGCTACAAATCAAATTTTTATTCATCAGTCGAGACTTATGCCATTTTTGGTACCTTAAGTCCTTGAGTGGGTTGGCCTTGTTTCCACTAGGAATTTTTAAATACTATATATATACATACACACACACACACACACACACATATATATATATATATATATATAATTTGTGTGTATCAAGATTGTACACTGATTACATTCTGCACATACTGTGATTCAGCTTCTCTTCACTGACTCCTGGTCAACTTTAGAATTGATTTGAACTGGACCTGGCCCTACTGCATGTGAAAATGACACTTCTTCAAACACACTTTCTTAGTCCAGGCAGAAAACCAAAAGGGAGGTTTTTTCCATGCTTTCTGGACCCCTTGAGAACAGAGTCCAGAAGACTCAGACCCCTTTAAGTCACTCTTATCCAATATTGTGTGAATAGTGGTTAAGTTTCTCAGCTCAGCCTATAACATAACCCTGCTGCTCCCTCCAAACTGGAATCCATTTTTCAATACACTGATCAATGGGACATGTCCTATTTCATACATGGTTGGTTCTTCACTGTGAATCTAATCTAGGTTGTTCCTCCCACTACTGATCATTAAAAACAAATCAATACCATGGCTGGACTGATAAGCCCGTGCATGTAAATGCCTGCAGTTCCTTTGTGTCCCTACATAGTAAAGAATTAAATCAAACAGATGACAGCAACACAATTAGTTATGCAGAATGTTTCCCATTTATTACTCAAAATCCAAGTTTCCTTCTACTAAAGATAGAAGACAAGAAGAATAAAACATGCAATAAGATTGATCTGAAAAACCATCGACTGTAATGAAAAGACCAATCACACACATGTTCCTCCACTCAAGACCAACATTTCCAAACTAAAACAGCTCTTACACAACTTGTTACAGAGAATACCACATAACGGATTAATGTACTTAAAGAAGTTTGTGTATGAAGTTCATACTAGCCTTTGTGCCTTTTAGCCACAATAATCATACCCAACTTGACTCATGGGCAGACCATTCGCTTTACGTTTGTATTTGCTGTACAACTTGAATGTCAAATCTGAAGTTCATTTTAATATCACGAATTTTCCCCATAAAATTTTTTAATCTCAATCACATGCATTGTGACAGATCATCTCAAGCAAGTTCAAAGATTCTGAATATCATTTTTTTTAAACACACATGGCAAACAGATGGGAAGTAATAAGAAAAATCAAAATACTTTAGCTGTAGAAAAAGGGCAAAGTAAAACTGTGGTTGTATTTTAACGTGAAGACACAGAAATGCTGATTAGGTTCAACAACAAACTGATTTTAAAATACTGAATGTTCTTTGTTTTGCAGAAATTGGTGCATAGGGCTTAGACAACTAAGGTCAGAAACGGTATTAAAAAGTAAATTAGTCCTGGCTGACCACCACAGAACACAGCTGACTGGTTCATTCTTCTATCAACAAATCTTACCAAAACAATTCTATAAAACCAAGCAAAGGACCAGAATTGTTCTTAAAATGGAGCCGCACAAACAAGTTTTCTACACATGGTTCAGGGGATGTTACATTCATGTCAAAACAACAAATCTTTTGACAAATGACCAACACTGGTTCATCTGACAATGACGGATACGACGAGGAGCAGAGACTTTTCTAGCGTCCTCCTGACTTGCGCCCAGCCCAGGATCGAGACCTGGAACGGGAGCGGGAGCGTGACCTTGATGCGGACCGGGACCTGGAGCGTGATGGCGAGTGCGTCTGTCGCACTTCCTCCTCGGTGTAATGGGAGGATGATGCCGGGTTGACGACTTCTCGTGGGGATGCAGACTTAGAGTGGGTGCGAGATCTCCCTCTGGACTCTCTGCGAGGCCTCGGCCTGTACCTGACAATACAAATGGGTGTAAAATCATCCGATGAACCTACACTTTATTCTGTTTAATGTCCAAGACTGAAAAAAATGAACAGATTCAAACCATGAACTTCACACAGCGTTGGACTTACCGATCATCCTCACGGCTTCGGCTTCGTCCTCTTGCGTACATCCGTCCACGAGGCCTACAGAAAAAACGAGTTATAGGCGACAACTGTGAGCACAAAGTCTACAACATCAACCAAAAACAGATAAACTCACTCCTGAGGACTTTCTGATCTCCTGCGATGGCGTTCGTAGGAAGGGCTGCGTGACCTGTACCTCTCGTAGCTGCGGCTGCGGGAGCGCCGGCGCCGACTGTCCCGGTCGTAGTCATCGTATCGGGAGGATCTGCCTGGAGAACGCCTTTCCTTCGATTTCATCTGGTTGGGGGCTGATGAGAAACAGTGATGAGAAAGTTAGCCCAGACTGGAAACAAGAAAACGCACACACCAGTGATAGTCCCACACAAGCATCTTCGGCCTGTTTACACTTTCGGTTAAGTTTCAGGGGACGGATGGCAGTAACTTGTACATGGGAAAATCCTGGAATGTTAGGTGCTCATTTGCCTTTGGAGTGAATTCAGAAGGCTCCTCTAAATCAAACATTAGAGCACAAGTGAACCACTGAACACTTCTTGTTAGCTTATGGATCAAGCCTGTATAAAAAAAAAATGCATTAAGAGATCAATCAGGTCACTGCATCCTTTACCCATGCACTTAAAGGACATTTTGTTTGATCACATCAGGAAGACCATAGATGCATGTAAAAACTACAGAAGGGCTAGGAAAGTGTTGCAGCTACATTGCAATCCGTATCGTCAGTAAGGGTATTATACAGCTGCATCTGCCCACCGAAGCAGTGGTTTATGTTGTGTCAGAAGAAAATCTATGCACTACTAAATCACTTACACTACAACATAGTAAATAAGGTCCCTGTTTCGTTTATATTTGCCATTTCAGCAGGCTCTTAAATCCCTCACTCACTTCCTTTATCGGGATGATTGCAACCACACACACACACACACACACACACACACACGACGTAATTCTGGTTATAAAAATGCATAAAGGTTAAGCACTTACTCTTTCGGTCACCCTGGGCAAACTGGATTTCAATCTGCCTGCCACACACCCACTTCCTGTCCAGACTGTGGAGAGCATCTTCTGCATCACGTACGTCCTCAAATATGCTGGGTGGTTAAGGATTTATTTGACCATTTCATACAACATTTTTGCGTTTTTCCCCGGGAAATGTGATAGGAAACTGTAAAAAAATCATTTCACGCATTGCGAGGGATCCAGGATAATTACATTTTCTATCCTTGAGACCTATTTTGTTATTTAAAAGTGATAAAAATACAGTACTCATAATATCCATCAATATGGTAAAAACCCAAGATTTTTTTTGTAGAGATAAAAGATGAAGCAAGCTTTTCAAATACGTACATCAATTAGTTTTCTGAAGGATCAAGATTACAAATATGTGAACAAAGTAAATAAATGCTGATTATGTTATTTTGATTAATATTAGAATGTAATTGATAGAGGGACAGCTGATTTTTTTTCATGTCAAATTTGTGGATTTGTCTTGGGAGGATACAAAATAATTCAGACTTGTTACCTTTGCCCATGCTTGACTTTGAACTTCATCTTGATCTTTACACTCTTTAATCGACTCCCACAGAGACTTGGATTTCCTGCTTGCCTTTTCCTCTTATACCTCTTTTCTTTTCCCCATTCTTTGCCGGCATATCCAAGCCTTGTCTCCGTTCCCTTTTCCTCTTCATGCTTTACTTTCTCTTTTCAACCTTTTCCCTCTCTCTGATCCTGTAGGCTTTGTCTTTACAGCTACTCTATATGGGTCTTTGTTACTCTTTGTGGTCGGTTCCACAACTGGATGCTTTTACATTTTCTGAAGCAATAACAGAAAAATATTTGTGTTAGATATTTAATCAAACGATGTGCAAGAAAAACACGTCATCAAAGTGTATCTCCTCTGCTGAAATGAAATTTGTTAGTCAGGGCACAAGAACAGTACAAACTCATTGGGAAAGGATATTGAATGTATGCAAATCCTCTTGGCTGACGTGTATAGAAGTCAAGTGGGATGTAGACATCTACTATCGGCCCATAGCGGCCAAACTCACGTCGCAAATCCTCAGGCCTGAACACCGTAAATACAAGTATGACTCAACTGATCATCAGAAGCATCTTTCCTGACATTATTATCAACCAGTACCAAATTAAGAGAGAGAGAGAGAGAGAGAGAGAGAGAGAGAGAGAGAGAGAGAGAGAGAGAGAGAGAGAGAGCTGATGAGGCAGAAGGTTAAAAAGGTCAATTCACCCCAAAACACTGAAACAATTACACTTATTTAGTTACCTGGTTATCTGTCCCACATGTTCACACTACAATTGTGTGATCGGCTCAATTTCACTGTTACTCTACACAAGTTTTATTAAATCTTACATGATGGATTTAGTATTGGAGCATTTCCTGCTGTGTTTTGGGGTCAATTGACACTTTAAGGTACACCATTTATTTCAACAAGTAGATCCACATTTATAAAACAATTAGAAGCAGCACGACTGTCCCATTGAAAACATTCATAATTAGGAAATACTCAAAAGAGTAAAGCACATGTGTTTTAGCAAATAACATGTAATTCTTTGTTGGAAGCACAGATTATATGAAGAGGCTGAAAGAAAGAAGAACAAAGCCTAAAACATACATTTTCCAACATTCACACACACATTGTAAAGAAACCTTGAATGGGATAATAATAGTCCCCAATTAGTCCAGAGACTTCAATTTAAGCATATCCAGCAAATTTCTTGCAACCTTTACCCATTGTAATCCGGAATGAAATATTACTCAAGATTAATAGAATAGGTCGATATCCAGGTTCATTACAGATTTAGTTCAACCACCTGAAAGCCATTTTCTGGAGATAAACGTTTTTATCGTAAATAATCATAATGCATAGTGAATTAACTTTGTTGTTTGAGATAACTTTGATAGCTTTTAACTAGCTAGTGTGCAAAAACGAGCGCGACGAACGTGCTGCAAAAACGCGACGCAAACAAAGAAACTAAAGTAGCATATTTGATATTTACAAAACTTGTGAACGTTACACGCAGTCATTACTCATAACATTGATTAAATATAATTCAGACAATAAATATTTCTTACAGACGACACCTCAGCGCGTGGTTTCAAAGTAATTTGACGCTTCTAACTGAAGGCTAAACTTAGCTGCTAGGCTATTTTAGCTAACTAGCGTAGGAGCTAACTGGCGTTAGTGGCTGCTCCGTTTCTTATCGCTTCTAAATGTCGACTCACCTGGATTCATCGGAAATGTTCCTGACAAACAAAGATGTGTTTGGGGGCCTCATGTATCTGGCCATAAAGTTTAACTATGAACTGAAGAAACGTTTTTAAGAAAAAGATTATTTGCTGTGAAAATATGTGTAACGCATGCGCTTTCACAAGGCGCCGATTCGCATTACAAAAAAAAACTGTCCTTCAAGCAGCAGCGCCCCCCTTTGTTTAATATTTTTTGTATATCGTTCTTCTTCGTCTGGTTTTATCTTAGCTTAAAGAGACACTACCGCCACCTACTGGTCTACATAATGCACATTCGATTTACTGACCGGGAAGTAATGAGAGAAAATTAGAAATTCTCTCTATTATTCATGTGGCACTTTATAAATCATGACAATATCGAATACTTTCCATGGATACTTTCCTTGTAGATTCACAAATAATGTTTTTTTTTTAATTTACTGATGATATTTGTTCCTTTCTTTCTACATCAAACTGTATCTGCTGCTTTCTATATAATTCATGTTTAGCATCTTACAGTTTCTTTTGGCTACATAGTCCAGTTGGATATTTGCTTATATTAATGTGTAATTGATCTGTATGTCTTATTCTTTGATAGGTAATGATCATCCCTGTTCCACTGAAACCTAGTGGATTTTGGATGCCAATTAAACTTGACCTGCAACCACCTTTATTTATGGCAGAATCAATGCACAATGAAAACAAGCATAGGTACACCTATTCATTCAAATTTATTCATTAATTATTAAGTATTTATTTATTTATTTTTTGTCTTAATATGACTCTGACTGGAAGCTGTAAAGATCTGAGTGGATTGTATCAGCTGTCCGGCGTGGATGAGACTCGTTTGCTTTTGCAGATGAAAGTTACAGAGCCAGCAGTGACAGTCTGGAAAAGAGAGAAACAGAGACTAGTGCAAAAATGGCTGATTCACATGAAAGTTTCTGTGCTACACTTAATTCATTCATTACAGCCGTTTAAAGAGATTCAAACAGACCAACCTCAATCATTTCATCCCCTTGGATCTCTCGGATTGAGGTAAACTTGTCATTCTCAGAAATCAGCTTCCCATTTTCCTCTCTGACAGTGCACTGTTCATGATTAGAAAAATTATGTGTATAGCAGCTTTTCTAAATCATTTTGCACTATAACAATAGTATTGTTTGAAAAGAATCAAGCTACCAAATTAAATTTTTTCTCATTAAAAATTAATTTTAAGAAATAGCTAAAATGGTTTAATATGCAAATAAGTAACCTAAAAGCAGGAGAGATTTAGGAGTCATAATTTATTCAAGCATGACATTAACTCAATGAAAAACACCTATTCCCTCTTTTCTCTCCTTTAAAAAAATTCACCTCTTTCCCCAGTTTTCCGTAACATCTGAATATATTTTGAAATGTTATATCATATGACAGCTCTGACCAATAAAAATCTCTTTGTTCTACAAAATTCTTACCTTAAAAATACACAAAACCAAGACTCATTGAAATTTGCTGACTCATATATACAGTATATATGAGTGGAGATACTTTGCAGGACTAAAAACTTCCATCATCAGCTCATATGTTCACTATTGTGTCTTCACTTCAGTCTGAGCCTTGAATTACCTTTATTTTCCTTCCATCCAGAGTCATCACCTCCGACTCTTTACCAATGGTGAAAGAGAAGGCATGGGTGTAGACTGGAGTCTTAATCTTACAAATGAAGTCTTTGTCCCTTTGCTCAATCGTGATCACCGGCTTGTTGTCCTTTCTCATTTTCACAACCATTTGTGGTGCACCTTCAAAATACATTTAACACACATCACATACGAATATAAAGGAAAATAAACCGTATATAAGTACTGTATATAAGAACAATTTCCCACCTAAGACTTTTAGGAAATCCTCAAGATTTTCCTCAGAATAAACTTTCCATGTGCCGTTGAAGTCCATCCTTGCGGTTGTGTTGCTGTCTCGAGGATGTTTGCTATTCTTATTCCCATGGTTGGCATGTTGGGGACTTCAAGCTCCCTGTTATTGGGACTGGAATTTCCATTGAGAGCCACCACAGGCTGAACAGCCTCATTCCCAGTCTGTATTTTCAAATCTTTACATACTGAAAGAAAACAGAAGTTGAAATATGGTCCCAAACATCAGGAGGATGCTTCATTTTTTTTTTTTGAATTAACAAAATCCAACAAAATCACTGCATATTATTGCCAAACTTTGGCATACATACCTTTATTTGAGACAAGGATTAAAGCTTTCCTGCATTTGACATGCATGTAAGATGTTCAGATCTATCTAATTCAAAATATAAGAATAATTCAACTGGCACAAAATGCATATACTGTACATTTAAGGCAGAGATGAGCGCAATCTCGGGCAGTTCAGTGCTATGAAATGTGTATCCTGAAGCATGCTCAGTTACCAGGAACACACATCTGAGGAGCTTCATTATGATACGGTAACACACTGCTGGAGTGTTACTGAAACTCTTAGCAGTCAAAACATGGAAGCAGTCACATCAAAAATGAGGCTCATGTGGACGTTTTGGACAGACACATGAATTTACTCTCTGCAAAGGGCTTCAGTTGACGCTGCACCATGTTGCAGTCCCTGAGGACACTGATCAGTTACACAACAACGTTATTCTGGGCTGTTAATCAACATTTGTGCTTTGTCTTCAATAAAGTCTGTTTTCAGTCACACAAAAAGGCATGTCCTCTTGTAGTGTTTTAGACATGATGGTAAAATCCAACCCATAAGAACTTTTAAGGCAGACAGCAGCACTGACATTTGTCAAATGGCATTTGACCCATCAAATTCCATCCAAATTCAGTTGGAAACGTCGTCAGAGCGCAGCTACTACTGGACACAAGTTCTAGTGAAACAAGTGAAACAGTCAAAAAATGTGCAGTTACTCACACCCGACTGTGACCTTTCACCCTGCATTCCAGGGAGGTCAAGTGTGAATGTGAGCCTGTAGTAAACTGTCTAACTATCCGGTGTGCAAATAGCAGCTGAAATACCCTCCAGCTACAAAGATGAGTGGTTCCAGACAACGGGGGGGGGTGTTCTGGTTTGCTGTTGCCATAGAGCCACACCTTGTGTGTGGGGAAAAGAAACCCAGGAGCTCAATGGTAGACAAAATTAGCTTTGGGGACACCATTTCTAAATTGCCTCACGTATTTCTTTGGTACTTCTGTTCTGCTTGTTGTTATGAGCCAATATACGAGACACTGACACGAATACATCTGTGGTGGATTCAAATCCACGGAGACAACAGCTACGTTTCATTGTTGTTTTTCAGGCACTGTGATTTTAGGGGATAAGTTCTGATCATCTGGTGCTTCCTGCTTCTTAAACAAGCCCTCTGTTTCATTTAAATTTTATTATTTTAGTCAAATCTTGTTCACGATGCTAAATGGAAACACTTCCAGCCGTGATAAATCCTCAACTAGCAAATGATCAATGCTGGAAATCCATTACATGATCGAAATCCTTATGAACCTTTAGAGGAAATACAAAATGAAAACACAATCAACAATCTGATGTCACCAAAACAACACGGAAAAGAATAATACTGTCAACACTTTCAGGAAATAAATATCAATATTGTTGCCATGGCACCCATTTCTTCAAGGAATCTCCACTGGCTGAAAGCAGCAGACGATCCATCAGAGCGGTATCTGTGCTTCATCACGAGGGGAAGGAGCCGTCTCCATCCTCCTGTTTCTCTGGACCGGGGTCACTAAGGAAGCGTGACAGCTGGAGTTTGTCCTGCTCCTGCTCCTCCGGCGCGTCGCTCCTCCGCTCGGTGTCTCTGTGTGTCTGGTTGCTTTGTCTCTGTGCTGATTCGGTCAACAGGTTGACGGCATCGGGGGAGCCGCGGCCTCTGGAGTTGTCACCATCATCGTACGTGTAGACCTGGTTTTCTGGGACACGGACAAATCCAGTCAGGATCATGTGACCTCTTGATCCAACAGTAGTGGGGGGTTCAGTCAGGGCTGTGTTTGTTAGGGGTCATTCAATGTGGTAAAAGCAGCTGTGTATCCAAACAAGACTTCATTATAAAGTTCAAGGTCGTTTCTGGATTTACTCAAGTACTGCACTTAAATACACTTTTGAGGTACATTCATCTTACTGAGTATTTCATTTAAACTCATTTAAAATTCTATTATATTACATTTTACAGCTAGTTGATTTGTATTGGCGACATGCCCAATGACAAAAAAGTTGAATCTAATCTAATCTAATCTAATCTAATCTACTAAAGAAATGAAAAACAAACTTCTCTAGTAGATCGATCAAAAATCATTTGTATTGATCTCATCACGTTGTATAATATCACAATGATTTCCAGCTCCATATTCAGACCTGATATTGAGTTTAAACCAGAAATATGTGGAGTTAAAGAATCTATTACTTCCAGCATGTGACCCTCTGTTGTGACATCACACAATACGAGAAATCCTGTCCCGTAAATAACTGACCTGAGTCAAACCACACTTTTTTCACTGGCGATGTTTCCTGGCGGTTTGCAGGAACTGTGAGGTAGTGACTCATCTGTGAAGACACAAACATTTATTAAAAAGACTCATTACATACATTACAAATTACTCATTACATATTACATTACATACTCCATACTTCAAAAATTCTGATTAATAATCACATGTTTGGAATGAAAGATTTAATCCAATTATTTGGGTCAGTAAAAAGACACGGCTACTGTTCCTCACCCTCCTCTCCATCTCCACCCTCTGCTTCCTGAAGCGACTTTCGCTCACGTTGTCCTCAAACGGGTCGATCATCAGGTCATGCCTGCTGTAGGAGCGAAGCTGTGGACACGCAGGACGAAGGACACGCGTCACATCACATCCACAGACGTCAGTCGTAGGACTAGACTCTTTCCTGTGTTACCAACCCGCTGCCTCGTCTTCTGCAGATTGCCTCGCAGAATCTTCCTGATTTCTTCCTCACGACTTTTGGAGATGCTTGGGATTGCCCGTCGTCTGGTAGGCCCCTTTGCATCAATGTTTCTGTGAACACACACAGAACATTTTTTATGACTGCGGACTTCAAACCGCCATAAATCTGCCTCAAATCACAAAAAGAGCACCACATGTTTCTGAACAGCTTTTGCAGTCAGTATACTGAAGATAAATGAGGAAATCCTCCAGTTTTTGTTAACACAAACGTATTTTATAGTCACACAGACAACAGAAAAACATGCATTAAAGGAAACGTTTATTTCACTTTCACAGTGAAAATGATCTACAAACTTTAATGGACTTTAATGTATTAATTTCTTAGTCCACGACACATTTCTGTTTCTGCAAAGTTCAACATTCTTGCAGTGTTGCTTCAAACACCTGAAATATTTTTAAATCTAAAATCAACCTGAGTGGAACATTCAATAGCTCCAACGGTGAACACTTGCACATTTGTAACTAGACCACACGAGTGAGGAGTCACATCAGGCTTCACAAGGATCTGTCTACTACCTGGAACACGGAGGGCTCTACTGCAGTTATATTTTCTAGCTGCGCTACACCAATGATGTCAGTTTAAATTGTAAATTTCCCAATTTGGGATCAATAAAGTATCTATTATCTTAAAAAATGCATGTAAAATATGTAAATTATTAAGGGATTTTTCTGCTCCTGGAGAATTCTGGACTCCACCATACAAGCTACATGGAGAATGATGCAAAGCTGATTTCCTGTAAGGCTCCAGAAGCTGATTTGTGAGTGAGAAGAGGAAGGATCCCATGAGCTGAGGGTTTCATGTTTTACAGCAGGTTGTGGTTCCTGGTGTCCTACATCTAAACCGGTCACACCAGTCAAAACTGGTGTGACTGGTGTGGTGAAATGTTCACACTCTTAGACATGCAATATGATTATAGCCTCAGGATGATGTGACAAACATGACTGATGACTGACACTTACTGCATGGACACGGACGACACAATGGCGGGCAACCTGGGGGTGCTCCCGCTCTCCACCAGCATGATCGCCTGTTTCATCTCCATCTTGTTGTAGAAGGAGATGAGCTGCGGCTCTGTGGAGCGCTCGCCCGCGATGAGCCATCTCTTCACGTAAGATTTGTTGAAGCGGTTCAGCCTGAAGGCAGGAATCAACCAGAACACAGTTAAAAGTAATCCCAGAAAATAATGAACTAAGCCTGACATCAGGAATCCATTCCGATTGGATCAGCACAGAGGAGAAAATATTCTCTACTATAATCACTGTCTTTGATTAAAACCAACATATCGACAATATTCTTCATATGGCAAGATGTTATAGCGTCATTTTTTTCTTTAGCCTACGGTAGCACCAGAACCCCTCTGCTCAACAGAGGGATTCTTTGAGATATAATCAGTCACAATATCACATTTTTGTTTGACACAAGAGCCAAATCTGAGATACAAGCTGGGATACCACCACTAGTTGGCAGATGCATACATCAGCTGAGACCGGATCTCGTCTTTTCCACTTGTTGGTGGATGGATACAGCATCAGCTGGGACGGATCTCGTCTTTTCCACTTGTTGGTGGATGAATACAGCATCAGCTGAGACCAGATCTCGTTCTTGTTTGTCGAGTAAAGACGTAGCTCGTGTGTTCTTGTAATTTTTTCCATTTCCTTTTATACCTTATCATTGTTAAAGTAACTTTTATATATTAAATTATGCAGAGGCAACATATCCATGTCTATTGGTTGACAAAAATGTTGTTTTTGTCATCATTTAGGGGGTTTGGGGCTGTTCTACAAGGCCAGAATAGATTACAATTATTTTAGTGACTTTAAATGGGGAAATGTTTTATTTACGGAACAGATTAAACTCGTGTCTCTACGTACGACTGCACTTATGTCTAGACTTCTTTTTTATTTCTTGGTGAGTACAATGATCTTGCTGCGTGGACAGTTTAACAATTTTCTCCTCAAGCACAAATGTTTGCCAGTGAAGGATTGTTAAACAACTGGGCTCCTCAAAAAACAGAGTAAAAGGGAGGCAACAGAGGATGTCAGACTCTTACTTGTCCTTCCAGTGATGATGTCCGTAATGACCACAGATGCATTCGATTCCTGTGAGGAGATGATCCAAGAACTGCAGACAGAATAAGTGTTTACATTTTTATTCCTAAATAGATCAACTTAACATGGAACATAAAAAAAAAAAAAAAGGATTTAAATAATCAGAGTTTGTTTTCGTTCAGTTCACCTGTGTGTGAATCTCCTCATTGATCGACTCCTTGTTCTCCTTCTTCTTCTTCACTGCCAGAAGCTCCACCAGAGGTCTGATGGTCATTCCCTGGACACAGAAACAGGAGCGAGGTCATGGAGGGATTGTTTTTTCAGTGGGAATAATCTTTTTCGGTGATCTGAATTCTAACCTGCACAAACACAGTGAAGAATATGACTGTGATGATGGCGGTGAGGAACATGTGCTTCATCTCATTGTTGGTCAGCAGGAAGCCGAGAGAGAAGGCTATGGCTCCTCGCAGGCCACCGTAGGCCACGATGAACTGGTCCTTTTTGGTCAGCTTCACAATGCGGAATTTATTGATAATGTATGTTAGACCAATGACTCCTGAAATAATCAGAAAACAATCAATGAGAAGGAGAGGATGGAGAAGAAGAAAAAGGAACTGCAGTATATTAATTTTCATTTGTTCACGACTGCTTTGTGTAATCTACAACGTAAAGCGTTCCTCATCGTCACATCTTTAAAGATGCAACTGGAAACAGTGAAACAAGACAATAGTGATGAAAGTGATTTAATTCGAAAAATCTTTTTCTTTTCTTTTTAAATTAAAAATCATTTCCTGGCTCTGTGTTGAACTGGCGACCCATCCAGGGTGTAGTCAGCTGGGATAGGCTCCAGCATAAACCCCACAACCTGGATCTGATAAGCAGCTGACGGCGTGACAATTATTTACTGCCTTGTCTTCAGGAAAATGAAGTGTTTCTCCACTGCCTCTTCATAACTATTTTCCAGTACTGACCCAACACTCTCGACACCAGACAGAGGATCCCTGTGAAAATGACGAAGGTCCAGTTCCAGGCATGTGGACCGGCCACAGTGGAAACCCCCAGGAAGATGAAGATGAGCGTCTCACTCACACTGCTCCACATCTTCAGGAAATATTTGATGGTGGTGTACGACTTATGGGAGATGTTTGCCTCCACATACGGCCGCATCATCACGCCACACGCTATTAATCTGTTGGAAAAGCAGGGGATTGATTATGAATGCACCAGTTTCAGTGGGGTGACAACCTGTAAGCAACAATAATTGTGCTGAAACAGAACTTACGACATGATGCCAGACAGGTGGAAGACCTCAGCCGAGAGGTAAGCCATGTAGCTGTAGAGGAAGACGAACAGCGGCTCGATGACTCGCGTGTGCAAGGTGAAGCGGGACGTAAAGGCACCCAGGATGCCGTAGATGGCGCCCACCATGATGCCGCCCAGAGACACCACGAAGAAACAAACCACACCGAGGAGAGCGTCGACTACGGTCACGGTCCCCGCGTGGGAAAACTCCTCGAACAGGTGATAGAGAACCTGAACACACAGACCAACATGTCCTGAAGTAAGAAAAAAAGGCTTGCACATATTGTGAAGTGTTATTATTATTATTATTATTATTATTATTATTATTATTATTATTATTATTATTATTATCATTGCACTGCTTATAGTGTTAACTAATAAAATAATACATTATATCTGCAGGAAGGCAGTGTCAGATTTCAGGGATACAAAATGCATTTTAAATAGAAAATCCCATCAAGGACAGAACAAATAAGGACAGAGCTGAGCCTTCAACTCAGTTTGTGACTCTTGTTCATCTCTGGGGAGAAGACATTTAGACGTGGATCACATGCTCCTCAGATGGTCCCATTTCCTGACCTGGACGTTGCTCTTCTGACTCTGGTGTGTCGGTGAGCGTTTGGGCCTTAATGTGGGAACATTAAGAAGACTGAATGTTTTTTATTTTGCTGCTCAGACTTTAAATCATGTTGACAGCTGTTTTATATTGTTTTATGTTACAATATGATTTTGTCCCAGATAGATTCCCACTTTGCCATCATGATATGAGGTTTAATGCCAATACTTACCTTTTATAAATGACCAACATCCTTCTGTGACAGAAAAGGTCTGAACCAAGTACTGCGTTACAGATTAATTACTGAATAACAGGTTTCTAATCTACAACCAAACATTTACTCTCATCCTTCACGTTTTTGCATCCAAGAAGTCAAAGTCAGGAAGTTGTGTATAAAAATATCTTTATGGAATCTCCCAATTCGGGAACATTTTCCGATGCCCCGTGAATGAACTATCATTCATGCAAAGTCAGAAAAAAGGCTAAATGTTAAATATTTTAATTCTAATAGATTCTAATATAACAATTACATGTTTTCTTTGGAGTCAAAAAATTGATGAATCCATTGTTAATCTTAATGCTGAAGGCTTGAATGCCCTTCATTATATAGTTGCAGCATGTGTAACACGTACCGGTGTTTGTCTCTATATTTGTCTACATTTATGGGTACATTTCTTTGAATTACATTACTCACTCTATCCCATTCACCTTAAAGGCTGAATAAGAATGAAAATCCCAGATTTAATGTCTTCCACTGACTGACCAGAGACTGATCTGACACAAACTGGAGCAGAGATGAAGCCAGAAGTTCTATTATGTCCACATTCTTTAGGTATCAGGACTATTTCTATTACTTCCGCTCATTATTTCAGTGGAAAATGGAAAATAAATCATTTGTACAACATTTAAAGTGTCAGAAACCACTGGTTTCCTTTTAACTACTGTGCTCCATTTAATCACACAGAAATTAAACACATTCGCTGACGTTCCACACTGGTATGTGTGGCCTTCACTTTGCTCACCACAGTGACGGCGTCGTTGAGAAGCGACTCCCCGAACACGAGGGTGTGCAGCAGTTCGTTGATGTGGATCTCCTCGAACACGGCCAGGACCGCCACGGGGTCCACGGCCGAGATGATGGAACCGAACAGCAAGCAGGACAGCAGGTCCACGCTGACCAGCTTGACTCCTTCGGTCTGACACACAACGTACATCATCCCGCCGACGAAGAAGGCGTTCCATAACGTCCCCACCACGGCGAACATCAGGATGGTGCCCAAGTTCTCGGTGAAGGCCCGGATGGGCAGGAAGTAGCCGGCATCGAGGATGATGGGAGGCAGTAAGTAGAGGAAGAAGAGCTTGGAGTCGAGCACGGGGGCTTCCTGTCCGATGGCTTTAATGATGCCGCCCACCAGCAGGCCGACGACGATCAGGAGACAACTCTCCGGGACGATGTTCGACACTCTGGGAATAATGTGAAAACCTGCAGAGAGACAAGGTTCATCAAAAAGGTGAAATCATTCAGCGTTTCTCATGATTTAAAATATCAATGAACGCGAAAAGGAGTCAACAGTTTGGGTGTCTGGTCACACGTCCGTATGAGGGTGTGACGGATGTTATGATGTAGCAGCATCCAGTCCAGGGTTCATTTAGTTTAACATTCACTCTTCAAGCTGTTACTGATATATCCTGATCCCCTCTCTACGTACACGTCAACAAGATTTAAGCAGGACAGGTCAGAAATACACACACACACACACACACGCGCGCGCACACACACACACACACACACTACTTCGTGTTAATGATCACTGTGCTCATTAGAGCTGCATTTATTCATTCATTCATCTTCTATACCGCTTCATCTGCTGTCACCAGTCGTGGGGTGCTAGAGCCTATCCCTGCCGACCGGGGGCGTGAAGCAGGAGACACTCCGGGCGTGACGCCACCGCAGAGCCCATTAGAGTAACAGATAAAATAAAAATGCTTCACTCAGTCTTTCGTGCTTCATGAAATATAAAAGATGTTGCTGCAGCAGATGCTGCTGACAAACAAACACTCTGCTGCTGGGAACAGAACGGAGGCTTGAATGTTCCTGCTTTAATCTGAATCGACTGGGAAATCATTGTTTCTTTGAAGCATTGGAGTAAAAAGTAAAAAGCTGAAGCTAAACTTTCACTACTAAACCAGATCAACCCATCGGTTACCAGTCGGTCAGGCAACCAAGTCAAAAAATACCATCAAGTCTTCCACCTACTTATCCTTATTTATTCATCTTTCTTTTTAATAATGTTTTATCAAACATAAAAAAAACACAGAAAGGTCGCATGAGTTACGTTGTGATATTTTTGTAACTCATTTTAGATGATTTAAACGTAGTGTTCATGTTCTGTTTGGGTATAAGAATTACATACAGTATATATAATACAGAGTTAATTTTACCTCCAGAAAGTTGTGCATCCTTGGGATGCGCTTCAAGACAATTTTGTGCATCCCAACATGATGTTTATGCATCCCAAAAGTAATAACAGAATATACGTTAGAAGAGTACGCAAGGATTGAGTTTTGTCAATAGTACGATATAAAAACTAAACAAACTGTTAATCCTAATGGTTTCATTAATAACAAAGTCATAACTGTTGAAGAAAAAAGAAATAAAAGAGCAGCTTTTACATCTTGATTAAATGTTCACAGACTTTCAGCTCCATAAGTCTTCTCTTTAGCTGCTTAATGCTCCACAATAACAGCATGTTGGTTGTTGATTGTGTTTGTGCTGTTTACAGTTTGTTTTTGTGGCTTCTCTGACGCCAGCTGACCTGTTGACCCTCTGAGAGCCACAAACAGTCGAGTTACCGTCAAACAGTCAATGAGCTGAAGCTGATCAGACTGTTCTTTAAAGCGGAGAGGGGCTCAAGACTGAGATAAATAAAATAATAACAATTATGAAAATAGCATATACAGTTTTTATGATCACAAAACATAACAGCTGGCTGCGATGTGTAGTTTCTGTGTCCTGTTGGCTCCGGGCTGAACCAGGCTATGACATTTAGTCATGTGATGCGATGTGGGGTCCAGGCTGCGGCTACAGAACGATTCTCAAATGTTTTCTGCAGAGTGCTCGCCCCCTCCACTCCTCTGTGCCTCTGCACACTGAGATCTCTGTTATCGAGGAGTGCATTAGGACAGGAAGTCAGGCCGTCCCTGGGAGACGACAGCTGGGTGGACAGATTAGAGCCAGACAGCTCTGTTTACTTTACTATTGCATATCTATACTCTGTACTTAATCTATGTACGGAATTATTATTATAATTATAATAATAATTATTATTATTATTATTATATTTTATATTGGTCAGCTCAGTTTTAGTTAGACTGGTATGACACAAAAATAAAAACATGATGTAATACATTATATAGTAATACACACACACGCACGCACGCACGCACACACACACACACACACACACACACACACACACACACATCCTGGTCTCATCTCATTTAATCTCATTTAAGGTATTGTCATTACATTCCATGACATTGTATTAAACTGTATTAAATACTATGAAATGGTACTAAACTATATTAAAGTGTATTAAATTACAGTATATGAAATTGTTTTAACTATTGTTTTATTAAGTTGTATTAAACTGTATTAAATTATATTAAATTTTCAACTTTTATTAAATTGTATTAAATTGTATTAAACTTTGGGCTCACTGCAGCTACCAGAGTCAAACTTTGGTTCTGATGGTCTCTGAGCTGTTGGACCAATGGGAACCTTTTATTTTATCTTTTAGTTTTATCTTTTAGTTCTTCTGTGAATTAAATCTGATGTTAGACAAGCTGATTCCAGTTTTCGGGTCACATTCTTTGTTAGTATCTGAGCTGAATCTGATTGCAGCTTTTATTAGTGGAATAATTAATTTTACTTCTTACTCTCCCATGTGAAACCCATTTATTTGGAGCTTCTCCACCTGTATTCGTGTCTGCTGGGTTCTGCGTTCAGTTCGGTTCCTCTTTAGTGAATTTCATTCTAAACCTGAAATAACCAACTTTAGAAAGTAAATGTCAAAGAGGTCAAAGGTCAGATCTTCTGATTGACGGTGGGGATGACTCTGGATGTTGTGGAGACACTCACCGAGCTTCATGAGCAGAGCCAGGAGGATCCACAGGGAGATCTCGAAGGGTTTCCTGACGTGTTCGAAGTTGAAGGACAGGACGGGGAAAGCCTTTTTGTGAGCGGTGGAGTTGTGGTGATGGTGGGGGTCCCCGTCCGGCTCCACCGCCGGATCCGTCCACGTCTCGTTGTTTTCCGCAGCATCAAGACTAGCGAAGGACGCAGAGACCAAGACGAACAACACAAGGCTCGTCATCCCAGCCGGACTCCAACCGGACCTCCTCCAGGAGGGATGGAGCCCAGACATTTTAGTCTGACCGCCGGTTCCGTCGCCGTTCGGGTCTACATCCGCTGAAGATGAGGGTTGAAGCCGGAGAGAGCGTGACGAGCATTTTTACGCACAAATTCTCCAGACATCTGCGGATTGCGCACCGCTGGAGGAGAAGACAGCGGATAACGGAGACAAGTCTGGTGTGTTCACAACGTGATGGTTAGCAGCCCGTCTGGTCCACACCTGTTGTCTCCTCCGCGGAGGTCTCAGCCCCCTCCGGACAGAACGCGCCCAGACGGACTTTTTCCTCCTCGGTATTCAGATCAGTCAAAGTGGCGTGAAGGCGACACCTGGTGGACAGGAGGACGTCCAGCAAGAGACGCTGCAGGGGTGGAGGAGGAGAACATCTGCCTGGTTTTTAAATCACATCATCACCAGTGCAGTTCAATTCGGGTACATCCCAGATGAGGCGCCATCACATCACATTATATAAATGAGAGTTGTCCATAATGTAAAAAACAAAGAATAGAGTAAAGAATAAAAATGATGGTCATTTATCTTTTAACTGCTGTCCTCGTTGTATTTTGCTCTATGGTTCATGCGCTCTTGCCTCACCATGCAAAACAACAGAGTGAATTCCAGTCCTCCTTCTGAACTTCTCCAACCACCCACACGATGCCTTAAACTCCTTAAACTTCCTTTTGTTTGAATAACGTGCCGATTGTAGATGCATTACGGCCATATTCTTTGGCGAGATCAACCAAACGCATCCCTTTTTCATGCTTTTCTATTATCTCTTGTTTTGTTTGTATGGATAAAAAAACTCTTTTCTTCATCTTTTCTGTTCCTTGTTTCTCCATCACTTTCTTGGGGTCCATAGTAAATACTCTAAAATTTAATATATTTGCGTAAAACTATCACAACATTTCATGGGTCGAGGGCCGAATGACGAGGACGCTTCATAGACACCTATCTAGCTCCCAACAGAGGTCCCTCTAGCCAATGGGATGCCAGGATGCAAGGTAATAGCCAATGGCAGAGCAGCTATGAGAATGGTGCATTCAGGAACCTGTGGGAGCTGCGAGTATCAGCCCACACTGTATTTTTACCTTTCGTAACTCGAAATTTCCTTCGTAACTAGAGGCAATATTTTCCTGTTGAAGCATTTCGTAACTTGAAAATTTCTTATGAAGAGACGTTTGTAAGTAGAGGTACCACTGAGTGGTACCTGTAGTTACAAATGTCTCTACATAAGAAAATTTCTACTTACGAAAACGCCTAAACGTTGCTAAAACAAAAGGAAGCCATAAAAGCCATAAAAGCTGTAACTCCTTCCAAAGACCTCGCTATAATTTCGAAGAGAAGGTCGGCAGTGAACGATGAAATGGAGCAGTTGTTACTTGTGTGAATAAAGGAGAAAGAGATGGCTAGTGACGCAGTGACCGAGGCCATAATTTGCGAAAAGGCGATTTTCATTTCTAATGACCTCGTGAAGGAGGATTCAGGGTAGGGAACATCGGCGAAAGAACAACGGGAGTTTAAGGCATCGCGTGGGTGGTTGGAGAAGTTCAGACGGAGGACTGGAATTAACTGTTGTTCATGGTGAGGCAGGAGCGCATGAACCAAAGAGGGCAAAAAACAATGAGGACAGCAGTTAAAAGGTAAATGACCATCATTTTTATTTTATATTCTTTGTTTTTTACGTTATGCACAATTCTCATTTATTGTGTAATAATCTAATTGTAACATGTATTTGTTACATGTTTTGATGCATTTTTATGCTTTATAAAACATTTTTGTCTGAAATCTAGGGGCTTGGAACGGATTAGGGCATTTGCATGGAAAACGTGTCTCTACTTGCGAAATTTTCTACTTAAGAAATATCTTCCATAACCAATTAATTTTGTAAGTAGAAGTGTGTGTGTGTGTGTGTGTGTATATGTACAACAAATATCCAAATAATGTATATCAGTGATAATTATTGTGCAACAAACTGCTCAGCATAGCAGATACGTTACATGGGTTCCACCATTGATGATATGTAGCTCATTTAACCCGCATATAAAGTTTTATAGTTTTTATAACTGTGTTTTAAATGATTATTTTCATCCATGATATTTGTTTAAACTCTGCTGATCTTTGTTATATTGCTGTATTTTTGCTGAAATGTTCTTGAAGTTTATGAGCCTCACATTAAAGGATGTGTTTTGACATTATGACTCAATTTTAGTTCTGAAAATGTTTGCGTTTTGCTCTGTGTATGTAACAGGTGCTACGTAAATAATGTTAATTAGACGATTTGAAATAATTTTTGATATTCCCAACTTACAAATTTCAAAACAAAGGAGAATAAAATATTTTAAATGACCCAGAATTTAAAAAATGAGTCAGTTACTGTGCCTATTATCTCTGTCCATCCTCGGGTGGAAAAGATTATTAAAACCAACAACCATGGCTGGTTCCCACAGTGCATTGGATTTAAATTTTGGGTGGGCCTTTATTGATCGACCATTATTTCATGGTTTATAAGTCACCAACAACAAATAAATCGTGCAACAAACACATCACACATTACCAGTTGTGTCTATATTTGTTGTGTGTCTGGACCAATGCATCCATTCTTTATTGTGTTACTCTCTTTCTTTACAAGCTCTTTACTGTATATACTGTGCTCTCTTCTTCCACTGTAAATTCAAAAACTATTGAGTAAATGAAATACAAAATGTACAATTGCATGTTTAATCTTTGATTAACTGCAATCTCCATTTTATATAACAGTATCAGTGCTCCTGTTTGGTGTTAAGGCCCTTTCTTCATCCACATGAGTCACTCCATACAGAGTGTGCAGTCACCCAGCAGTTTCCCACAAATCTTTTCCACATGGATGAAGCGTGAGAGCCAATGAGACAAATCACAGAAACACTCAACATCACAACGTAGACATGAAAACTGAAACATTTATTGAAGAATTACACACATTTAGCACATCTGCTATGAAGTACAGCACAAAACTGATGGTTTTTTAAATTCGATATCATTTTACATATTCTTCAATATGTCCATAAGAAAAATGGAATTAATTTTGATGAGTCGTGAGTCTCACGATGAGACTGTCTAAATTACAACATCTTTTTCCTGGCTTGTATTGTCAGCTTCAAGAATAATAAAAACTGAATGGGAAGCTGCTGCTGAAGGAGTTACAATCTGAATTAAAAACATTAAGATGCTAAACTACTACTAAATACGTTAAACTAAATTTCCTATATATTTTTAATGATGTTTTGTTGCACTGTGGACAGTTTAAAGTACCTCCCTGCTGGGACTGAAGACTGCCTCACATTTTCCTCCTGGGACATTTAGTATTTCCTTCAAACAGCACCACAATCCCATGATCCTTTTCACCTCCTGCATCACTGACTTTCTCCCACGTACACAAACAAACAAACAAATCACCCATGGTTACTGACAGGTGGCAGAACACATACGTCTCACTGATCACGCGTTTGTCTGTTTCAGATGGACCATCTCTGCCATCTGTCTGGCGCTGTACAGAGACATCCCCATCCCCACTGTGGCCATCGTCACGGCGATGGGATTGATGAAGCTGCTTTGTGGCTGCATGCGGACCTCACCAGAGACCTGCCTCTGCAGACAGAAGTGAAACACACATCAGATGGACTGGGGGCAGCTCAGTTCACGAGGACCCGCTTTGGGGATCAGAGGGTAGTCGGTTCAAGTCCAGCACGGACCAAATGTTTGGAGTGTGATCTGACATCTGGAGAGGTGACCAGTTCACTGGAGCACTGCTGAGGTACCGTTGAGCAAAGCTCCAAACCAGCCTGCCTGTATGTGTGTGTAATTCATTGCATAAAAATAATAAATGTGAGAAACTAAATGATTATGGTCATTTATAATGTCTTCATTTGTACTTGTTGTTGATGGACAAAACTGATGCAGTCTTCACACACAGATGTTTCCTTTTTGTATGGTTTGTTTCAGTGAGATCACAGAGTTTATTTGTAGTCCAGGACCTAATACTGTTCTGCTAGTAGAATACAGACTTTGATCAGGACAAAAACATGCCAACAACTCACATAGAAGTGACACACAATGTTGGACAGATAATATATTCCAGGAATAAAATATTAGAAAAAAGTATTGGAAAAAACACAACAAACCCCCCCCCCAGACATCCACATTAGCTCTAATTTGTGCTTGACATACATGAGCAAAATAATAGCAAATCAGCATAGAAAATAAAAATGAACTCAGTTAAAGATACACCTAAACCTAAACATCACTTTGACATCATTATCACTGCAAATAGTCTTTGTTTGGTCCTCTACCAATGTAACACATAAAAATGGAACGAAAAATTTTAATGTATGTTGATGCATACATTCTAACGCAGACCTGCAGTCTGATTTTAAAATGATTTTAATGGTTTGTGGGTTTCAGTAATATTAAACAGCATGAAGTATAATAACTTTACATTTTCCTTTACTTGGGACTTCTCCTCCATCAGAGTATTTATTCAGAACACTTCTTATGCAACAGGGACTTGGATTCTGAACTGTTACACGACAGGAGAAGCATCATAAATACATTTATCAACCAAGTCAGACGAATGACTGATGAAATAACGCTCCAAACCATAGACTACACCACAGACATTAGACGTCACAGACATAAGCTACCATAACGTCATCACATAAGTAAAAATTAACATTATCTGTAAAGTGAACATCGTCTTATACAGTACTAGAAGGAACTTGAAGCAGTTTGAGAACATCCTTTAGGAACAGCTAAACGAGGTTTGAAGTGCCCCCTTCTGGCCATCAAAAATAATGCACTTTTAACTGGACAAAATTCAACTTGTCTGATTAAAACCACATACTGATCACATGCTGATCACATACTGATCGCATACTGATCACATACAGATCTGAACTCATCTTTCACGGACTCAAGCATTTTACCTTGTACTGTTCTAGATCATAATAATTTTGAATAATTATGTCTTAGTTGCAGGGATAATTAATTGCAGGGACCTTGTTTTTCAACATTTGACAGAAAGATGTTCCTTTCATGGACAGTTGTGACCCACCTGGAGAAGACGAAAGTATCCTGGTGTCAGTCTCCCCAGTCTGATGATCATTTCTGCTGCTGGAGCTTCTCAGAGGAACCTGCAACCATCCTGGAAGAGGAAAATCTGTTAGCACTACACACAACTTGGAGGAGTAACACTTCAATTTTGCACATAATATGCTTGGGGGAAAAAACAATTGGAAGGATTACTTGCACTTTTGAACTTTTCATTTGTCTACATTCGACCATTAATTACATGTTGCAGAAAACATAAAAGTACAGTATTCACTATTTTAATTAAGCTCAAGTTAGACAAAATGTACAAACTTTTTCCTCTAGCCTGACCCATTTATCATCCTGTGATCCATCAGGAGGAATTAATCATTTAAAAACTTAATCATTTCTCCAAAAACACAATTACTTGATGATATAGTATATACAAAATTGAACACACTAAAATAGAAAAAAGGTCATGGAAGATTAAATTTACGTTTTTTACTCTTAACTTTATCTTTTTGTATGTAATATTTGAACTAGTTTTTTTTAGATATTCAAGTAGCCTTACTAAACATTAAGGTTGTTGGTATTCCACTGCCTGTTTAGTCACAACAGTAATTACATGTTATTGCAGACAGGAGCCAAAGTTGTTGGTGTAACTGAAGTAACGAATGGAATTAAATTAAATCAACTTTATTAATCCCCCGTAGGGAAAATTATTTGTCTTTTCTAGTATATATTGGTTGTTAGTCACACACGTCTACATGTTAAACACAGCACCGTAGTTACCAGATCCACTCATGCAAAAGTTGTTAGAAAAACATCTTACTTGTGAAACCTGAAATCTTTAGTAGTTTAGTAAGATCAGGAACACTGACTCATATTAAATGTGTGATTAATGGCTATAAAATATACAATGACTATAACAATAATCACTTGGTGTCTAAAACACAGGAGGATTACTGATAGAACAAAAACCATCTCACTTTTTGAAGAGGTCCTCAGGAAGTTCAGCCAAAGGCGGCACCCACACCTACCTTCACTTTCGACTGCTGCAGCAGTTCAGCACCCGCAGACAGACAGACAGACAGACGGACAGACAGACGGACAGACAGACAGTGTATGAATCCTGAACAAACAGTGGCAGCCTGCCTAACTGATGAGGCTCCCGTGTGTCACTGGTCTTTTGTGCGGTGTGATCATCCCAGTCTGATGGGCTTAGTCCAGCTCAGATACACACACACACACACACACACACACACACACACACACACACACACACACACACACACACACACACACACACACACACACACACACACACACACACACAACTTGTACTGTGCAGCATGTTGGACGCTTGAATGCTCATGTGTGTTAATGGGCTGCGGTGAATTATATAACCCGGAAACACGACAGGGAAAATACTTTTGAACAAACGTCCTGAACGGACCTTCAGATGCTAAAGCTGCCAAACACGGCTGTCCTTCACACGAGAACTCACCAGCATCAGATAAAATGAGACTTGATTATTTTAGTAGATGTGATTTTTTTGTGTGTGCATGCCTTAGTTTTCACATTGACCCCTTGTGTGGCTGCATTGTTACATAAGCAGAAAAAACTGAATGTCTGGAGACATGTAGAGTGGAATCACAGGTTTAATGGGTTAAAATTTTACATATTAAATAGTTTAATGACACCATATAAGTTATCTGTTCTATCTGAAAAGTGAAAGGCATATGTTTTATCTTTTTAATGTACATAGATATGAGTTGTAGTGTGTGACAGGCTGGAAACACCGTTTACCACTGTGTGTTTGTCTCAGTCGTCCAGAGGTGGTGTTGACAATGATGTGCAGATTTTTTACATCAAATGACCTCATGTCTGGTTTTCCTTCTAAAGTCAAATGAAAGGCAGAATCTACACATACTGGGATGAGATGGACTTTAGAAGCACACACCTACTGATGTCGTTCATGAGTTGTTTAGTGTGGTCTACTGAATTTGTCTGCGTTGGGTGAACATTTAACACTAAACAATAAAATAAATTAACAAGGCAGTCAGAGACTCCAACATCCCGCGAGACCCTTGAATTCAAAATTTTACCCTGACCTACTTGCATAGGTCAAAGATCAAAGCTGGTGCTCTGCCCTACTTTCATAGATCAAAGCACTGGCTTTCATCTATGGTCTTACTCACACTGGCCTTCTGCCTCATCTTTCTATCTTATCTGGTTCATGAGTGTACAAAAGTTGAAATTTGACCTTGACCTAGTTTTCTCAAGGTCACAGTCATCATCTCATTTTCATCCACTTTGCTGCCCGAGTAATGTGCTTTTTGTTTCATCTTTCTATCTGCAACGATTCCGAAGATATTTGGTGGACTAACGGACAAACGGACGAACACACGGACACTGACAATTACAATACATAACCGCTTTGAAGCGGGATGTAACAAGAAGAACTTGGATTACACCAGTGTTGTTGCTAACATCAGTTGTTTCCAGATCTGGTACTGAGGTGTTCTGGCTGTGTTGAAAGAGCAGCTCTGGCCAGCACCACTTTGACTCCTGCAGGCCCCGGAGTGTCTGTAGTTTCTATAGACATGACCTGTCCTACGAAAATCTGAAACACACACACACACGTGGCGTGAGGAGCAGTTAGAACGTGGGCCTCCTTGGACCTACTGCAGGGTTTCTCACATGACATTCTTCAATCTGTGAGTTTGTATTTGTGCACGACAACGACAAAACCTCTGCAGGGTGTGCAGCACTCACCTTTGGCTTGGATCTGGATGATTCCTGGCGTTTTTCCCTCTGCGCTCTTACTTCCTGCACAACAAAGTCAGAGTCATTCAGACCAACATGATATCCTCCTCACACTCTCTATTACTTTAAATGTCATATTTATGGATATTAAAGGTAAAACCTTCAGGATCTCATAGTTTGATGTCTTGGAAACATAATTGTCCCATGACTTGGCTGCAAGCTCCTGTTGCTTCAAGCGTGAATTAATCTGCAACACAAAGAAAACAAGAGCATCAAATGATGTGACCAAGATGTGACAAGTTCTTTATTCACTTATCAACTTTATCTATAAAGCAATCAGTGACTGCAATAGATCCAGGCAGCTCCTGGAGCTACAAAACTACTGAGAAACAAATGTCTGAGATAGGGCAGATGGGGTGAACAGCAGTTGATTTGAGCAGCTAGAAAGAAGTTGTAAGCAGTGTTAATAAGTTTTTAGCTGATTCGCAGAAACATTCTGGATGCTTTCTGCTCTGTGTGATCATGGAAGTAAACTTCCAGCACCTCTGAGTACAAGAGGTCCTCCTCTCTGATTTCCTCCTTCTCCTGCTGCTCCATGATGTTCTTTTGTTCTGCTGCCACCCTCCTGGCCTTGTCCTCTGTGATCTCACGTATAGCGTCTAGCACCTCCATATCGGGAGTGACCGGCCTCACCCCGTCCAGTGTCAGCTCCTTGCCGATCTCTTCCCACACCTCACCAACCTACAGGTAATGTCAGACACCTCAGTGTTTGCAATGCTATTTGAAATTACATTTAACAACATTACCAGTTTCATGTGATTTCACATAGATCACATAGTCATTTGTATTTTCTTAAAGAACAGCATATCTACCTTGAAGTCCAGGTATTTCTTGACAATGCCCAACGTCACATAATGCTTTGCAGACAATCCAGGAAGGTCTTGAAATCCTGCAAAAATAAAGATATATATTAGATATAGTGTAAGACAATGTTGCACTTTCACATTATCAATGACCGGCAGGTCTGAGCTGCATGATAATCTAGAACAATCAAACTCTTTGTGACATTTGCACAATGTCTCTCCATCAGGATGACACCACAATCTGTACGTACTTCTCAGCAGTATTTCTGCAGGTTACCCATGCTGTGGACACTAACACTCCACACAGTTTTGAACAATGTAATAGAAACATTCTGAACCATCTTATTCCTTTTTGGTCTGCGGGAAAAAAACGTCCATTAGTGCCATAAATAACGTGAAATGAGGACTCATCAATCCAGAACTCAGATGAGGTAGAACTCACAGAAGTCTGGATGTTGGTATACACTGCTTCTGCTTAGAGGAGTTTTAGAACATACATCCTAAACACTCATTGGATTACAGCTTCCAGGTTGCATAATAAAAATACGATTGTACCATATTGATGATTGTTTTTGTGACCGTGTTTACAGCAGCTTGAAATGGGTTTCATTCTTTGGTGTCCTCTTTTACCAAGTTTGCAGAAGATGGAGTAAATCTTTGAGCGGAGGTTCTCTGACATCTCTAGTACTGCTGCACTCGCCATCTTAGCAGGAAATGAATACTTGGTGTCCTCTTGCTGGTACAGACTGTGGAGGGGCTTCTTAGGATCTTAAAGTCAAGAGGGAAAAGGAATAAAGGAGCATCAACATTAAAAAAAAATAGGGCAATCTTCAAATAAACTCACAAATACAATTTTCTGTTTGAAATCTCAGCGACTCAAACTTCTGAATCATCTCTGCTATATCTCATTGATTAAAATATTGATTTTTGTACTTCTACAGGAGATATGTTTGGAGGGTGTTGTCCTTGTTGCTTAGAGTCTGACTGACCTGCGATCCCTCCATGTTGGTTTCGGCTGACCTTCAAGTCCTCCTCCTGCTCCCTCCACAGCTGCAGCAGGAGTCCGGGAGCTGTCTCACCACCATCACCCCTCCAGCTCAAGACATAGGACTGAGTGTTGGGGTTGTCATATAACTCTATCAGAGTGGCCAGGATGGTGCAGTGTAGGCATTTGGGGCTCGACTGTTGAAAGACGGATGCGTTGTCATCATTTCTGTTCATGTGTTCTGTTCATATTTTCAGCACTGTAGCCAGAATGACTAAGAAACACAACAGTATCGAGCCTACCATTCCTTTAAATCTTGAATGTGATGACTTTCTTAGGTTTTTCCAAAGCAAAATTACAAATCTTAGAAATGAGATCATTATGTACTGTCAAACACAAGTAAGATGGCAGAGGAATCGACTAATTCTGACAATACCCTGGAGTGTTTTCAGCAAATGGAACTCTCCGATTTATATTCCCTAATTTCCTCTATTAAACCCACTACCTGTCTACTAGACAAAGTTCAAAGTACGCTCCTCAAAGAGGTTTTACCATTAGTAAATAAACCTGTACTATCCACAATTAATCAATCCTTAAAAATAGGTTATGTACCGCAATCTTTCAAAGTGGCTGTGATCAAGCCCCTCCTTAAGAAACCAAACCTAGATGCTGGCATCCTCTCAAATTACAGGCTGATCTCCAACCTGCCATTCCTATCTAAGATCCTAGAGAACGTAGTGGCCAAACAGCTAAATGACTACCTGTTAGAGAACAATCTGTTAGAGGATTTTCAGTCAGGTTTTAGGACAAACTACAGTACGGAGACTGCACTGCTAAAAGTCACAAATGACCTTTTAACAGCGTCAGATAAAGGTCTTCTGTCTGTTCTAGTCTTATTAGACCTGAGTGCAGCATTCGATACTGTTGACCATAATATTCTTTTAAGGAGATTGGAAGAGGACGTTGGGATTAAAAACTCAGCACTAGACTGGTTTAGGTCCTATCTATCCGACCGATGTCAGTTTGTCTATGTCAAAAATAAATCTTCAGATCGAGGGACTCTCACCTGTGGAGTACCTCAAGGATCCGTTCTGGGGCCTATTCTGTTTAATCTGTATATGTTACCATTGGGAAATATTATAAGGAAACATAACATTAATTTTCATTGTTATGCTGACGATACTCAATTATATTTATCAATTAAAACAAATTAATCTGATCAGCTAATTAAATTGTAAACCTGCCTCAGGGACATTAAACCCTGGATGCTTCACAATTTCTTAATGTTGAACAGTAACAAAACTGAAGTCATTATTATTGGGCCGAAGCATCTTAGAGATTATTTCTCTAACATTGCTTAGGTAGCATTGCTCTGTCCTCCACCAATGAAGTCTGGAACTTGGGAGTGATTTTTGATCAAGATCTGTCCTTTGATTCTCATATCAAGCCTGTATCCCGGACAGCCTTCTTTCACTGGAGAAATATTGTTAAAGTTAGAAATTTCTTATCCTTAAAAGATGCAGAAAAAATCATTCATGCCTTTGTTACTTCTAGATTGGATTACTGCAATTCCTTATTATGGGCTGTTCTAGCTCCTCTATTAGGACTCTACAGTTAGTTCAGAATGCAGCTGCCCGCTGACTGACTGAACTGGGAGGAGAGAACACATCTGTCCTGTCCTAGCGTCACTTCATTGGCTCCAGATTAATTATAGAATACAATTCAAAGTCCTCATGATCACATATAAAGCTCTCCACTGTAAGGCTCCGTCTGACATTGAAGATCTTATTGAAGTGTATCACCCACCCAGAGCCCTTCGATCCGAGGATGCAGGATTTCTAGTGACCCGTCGGGTTTTTAAGAGTAGAACAGGAGGCAGAAGCTTCAGCTATCTGACCTCTTTACTCTGGAACGATCTCCCAGCCTCGGTCCGAGGGGTAGACACTCTCAGCTTATTTAAGAGTAGACTAAAAACCCTCCTCTTTGATAGAGCTTACAATTGAACCCCCCCCCACTAGATATGCTGCTATAGGCCTAGGCTGCTGAGGGTATTTTTTCTCCGTCTCTCAGCGACAGCGCACTATGGACATTAAACTCAAACTGGCCTATCTGCCACTCTCTCTCCCTCCGTCTCTTTTACTTGACCTATCCCTGTCCCCAGTGTATTTCTCAAGGCTGATGACCGCCCTCCAGAGCCTGGGTCCTGCCTGGAGTTTCTTCCTCAATGATGGACTTTTTCCCGCCACCGTCGCTTATGCTTGCTCTGGAGGGCACTGTTGGCTTTCTATCTGTAAAGCGCTTTGAAATGTCTTCAGATGTGATTAAGCGCTATTTAAATAAAAGTTGATTTATGATCATGATTTATATGGACACAGTGAATATGAAAATGAGGGAACCAGTCAGCTACTTACACTGAGCAAGTCCAATAGAAGACAAACACCTTTTTTAGCCAGAAAGTAATCTTCTGTGGTGTAGCAGCCCACAATACAGGACCTGATGGGACAAGGTTCAACTGGTAAAGTACAGTAGTGTTTAGAGACTACATTGTCTGAGTGCCACATGTTTTGTATATTTTAATTATTTATAGGGCTAGAAATAAAAAATAATGAATAAAGGAAAAGTCAAGTGTTAAAAGATTTAAAGGAAATGATGATGATCAACACAGCGGCGGGGGAAACAGTTCTGTAGGTATTGGTTGGATTTTAAATCAAGGATGATAAATATAATGATTATTCCAGACTCCAACCAAGGAAAGCAGTCATCAACTAGCAAATCTTTTCATGTTCATATTTACAGTTACATGCCTGAAAACCTGAAACCGCATGAGGTGACAAAGCCTTGAATGAATGAATTCATGAATTCAATCAGCTTTGTGCATTTGCTTCTCAGAGCTTGTTGAAGTTCGGGTAGACTGACCTCACACAATCCAAGGTGGACAGGAGGAGCTTGTTGTGTCCCAGGCCGCTGTAGAAGTTGCTGGAACCTTTCCCCAGGAAATGAACAGCCATCTCAACTCCCTCTGATCCAAACAGCTCCTGTGAATGAAGCAGAATGGGACGGTCAGAATGGAAACTGGACTTTGTCTTTAAAGTCTGAGGGAAACCGTGTGGCTCCTATCTGATCGTGGACATCTGTCTGACAAATATGAACACCGACAAGTTAGAAGAAAGAGCATATTTTCAGGCCGATGGAACGAGAGTGCAAATTTGTCTCAGCTTTACCTTTCTGTGCATGTCGCTCTCACACAGCACTGAAAGAATCAACTGAATGTCTGACTTTATCTCCAACGTGATGACATCATCTTTGTCAGGACTCACTTCCATCTGCATCAACATCCCTGAGAAAATGCAACAGGTCAAAGTCAATGCACAAGGTTTCTGATGGATGCGTAAGTTTAGCTTTAATTCCACTTACCCAGGAGCTGGTTGATTATCCCTTGATCACAGAGGTCCTGGTTGACTATGTTTACACCTGAAGATGTCACAGATCTCATCACTCTGATACAATGCTGCACCAGAGCCTTACGACTGCTTTCTGTGCCTTGGAAACTGAGGCCCTGACCCAAGAGAGAATCTGAGACGAAAGGAGAAAATATCAGTGGAATCTGGAGAAATTGTTCAAAATCAGAAAAGGTTAACTGGTTAAAGGCTCAGTGGACTACATTTGTAGCAAATAGGTTACAATGTTCACATGTGGGACGTCATACAGGGCTTAAAGGTTGACTGTTGTGTGACAGAATTAAAGAACTTCAGACAGCGAGTGTCATCAGCTTTTCTTTTGGTATAGAAACATACATACATTGTTTACATATAGACAAAAACCATGATGGTTTTATGCAAAGAATGGCTATATTCTTTCCTTATCTGATGGCTTGGTAGCTTTTTTGACAAACTAAAACTGTAATAATTCATTAACAGAGGATTAATCGAGATTTGTATCTTCACAATCTCACATAAAACTTTTGAATCTATATTCTTCAGAGTTGCAGTTGAAATCCAGTTTCCAGGACTGTTTCTGTCCATCCTCCAAATTGTGAAATTAATTGTCTTTTATCTGGATGTGTAGCACATTTAATGGCTGTGTGGCTTGAGGCTGTCCATTAATGTCATGTTATCCAAGCTAGTGAAGTTATTTTAACCTCCTGAGATTATTTTGACCTTTCAGGATATTTAATCTTGAATTTTGAATTTGAATTTTCAGCGTTTGTGTTTCTTAAAGTACTTTTTCTTCCTGTGTTATAACAATGACTGTTTTTAAAACATTTTGTTGGTATTCTCTGTGCTCTGAAGGAAATTGATATCTTGTTCTGTCAGTTTTTGAGTGCTCCTTCTACCGTCTACACAGATTTTATTTTTCGTCTGATTGTCTCTTTCCTTATTTTGTTGCATCCTCACCTTGCCTGACGCACCAGTCCAGTAGGATCAACAGACATGTGTTTCCCTGATATGACATGTAATCATCTAGCATCAGCGGAGCGATGGTGGCCAGAATTGCGAGCGCTTGCAGCTGGAGTTCCTCCTGCTGCATGGAGGACCAGTGATGTGAACCTGCTCCCCGCTCAGAAAGGGCAGCCGGAGGCTTCATGAGTGTCAGCAGAGACAGCACAACGTTTTCTTCTTTATAGAGCTAGAGATGAAACACATGGAGGAAGCATGTGGGGTGTTAGGAACGCCATGTTTAGACTCATTATTTTACTATTCATCCACAGAGATGGGGTGAGGATCTGACCTGTAGGGTAGCCAAGTCCTTAGACATGTACACCAACAGATTCAGCAGCAACTTTTTCATCCTGAAGTCTTCACGAGTGAAGGTGGGCTTGAGGTTTTCCACCAAGGGTTTGTTGCTTTTTACTAAAACAGAATGAAAGCAACTCCGTTATTATAAAAGTTTCTACTGCAGTTAGAAATAATTAAGTTAAAAAATGAAACTAAAGTTGAGAAAAGAGAGGCCTCACATTCTGGGAATGTGGCGAGAGCAATGAGCTGCCGGGCAAATAAACTCTCCTGAAAATGAGAAACATGACATGAAGCAAATTTCAAGATTACGTTTGATGATCTTCTAAACATCCTGAGCAGTTTTTGTGTAAAAATGTTAGCTGCAACATGTTTTCCACACTGAAGTCAGTGACCCTCTACTCACAATAAGAAGAGAGCTGGTATTTTCAGCAATGAGAGTTGTGATCATGAGCAGATCATTTTTGAGTTGGAGGTCACCTTGTTGTGAACTGTTTTGTTGAAGAAATGCTTCTTTCAGGGATCTTAGACACAAAAAGGACAAAAAGATGAACATATCTAATGTCTGTTTTTGCAGAATGAGCACACAGTTATTTATATTATTCAACAATTCCTTTCAATCTCATTCTTATTTTAGAAACGGTGATCCTGAATTCAAAGCTCTGTCAGTGAAATGAACTGTACTCTCTCGTCTCTCACAATCACATCAAACACATGAAAACAATTTAAATGCACAGGAGACACATACGTGACACACTCTATGCTGCTGAGCTGAGCTGTGACCTCCTCCGTGTTGCAACTCTTCAGGAGGTTCCACAGGATCTCGCAGGAGCTGAGCAGAAGCTGCCCGGACGGGTCGGGTTCATTCATATGGAGGCAGATCGTCTCTGCTCCCCGTGCATGTAATATGGACACACAGTATATATCTGTGGATAATGGAAACAAAATGTAATTAAAAATATAAAATGATCAAGAGACCCGCTGACCTTAACAGAAGGACACTTAAATCACTGTGTGATTGCTCGACTGATTGTTTTGTAATGAGCCAATTCTTTTCTACTTCATTTAATGAAGGACGTCATCTGTTGGATTGACAGGTCTGACGTCCCTTCCTGGATTACCTCAACAGAACCAGGATCAAATCAACCACTAACCAGAGGAGCTGGAGAGGATTTGAAGTGTTTGCAGGAGCTGCAGCCTGATGGCAGACTGGTGCTCCACCGCGGCCATGGACAGAAGCAACGTATGAGCCAGGTCACTGCGCTCCAGCAGCTGCAGCCTGTAACCTGGAGAGATCGGCTGGAGCCCTTCAAGAACAGATCGGAAAAGTAGACAACAATCACACATATATAGGGTTGTGAGGTACAAAGTGCAAATAACAAAGGGAAGAGAACATTTAAAACTGAATTAGAAGTAAAGACCAGCAAAGACCTTAGGAAACTAAGGACACAAGACAGGATGAATGGAAGGTTAAAATAAAACATTGGATGGATGGATGGAAGGATGGATGGATGGATGGAAGGAAGGAAGGAAGGAAGGAAGGAGGAATGCAAAAAGAAAGAGTGAGAGATAGAGGCTCACTTAGTGAAAGTCTATAAAGTCTGTTGTCAGAGGAGGAAGTCCGAGGTTTAATCTTGGAGATGCGCGCCCTACCATCATGTAGCTGCCTGGGAGCTGCACCAACGTAGAAGGACTTCACCGACTCAACTATCTGCTGCCTCACTTCAGCTTGTGGAACCTTCATCAGACACCCTGAAACACACACATCTGTCAGAGCCACTCATCGCCCTCCTTCTTTAAGACATGTCTCCCTCATTAAAGCTCCGAAAGGAAAGAAAATGAAAAAATACATCCCCAAAAATCAAACTATGTCAAGAATAGCAAAGGAATTTATAATATCTTTCAAACTAAAATTGATGCAACAGGATGTTTAAAGATTAATAATATGTAAACATTTGTTGGTCAACACATCTCTTCTTCTCATGCAGAAAAAATGAATTCATCTGCTGTTGAGAAGAATCTTCTGTCGACTCACTTTTTACTCCTGTCTTAGTTGATTGGTTTTAATAATCATTCAGCATTATTTTAAAAAATAATAAGTTATCTGTTGAACAAATTAGCAGACGTAGTGGGACTCAAATCTAGAGTCACGTATGGGTTTGGGCGAGGTTATGGGCTGATGTCTAAATGTTGTAATCCACATCACTTCATGCAGGAAGGTGAGTGAACACTGACAGGGACATCATGGAGCATTCACGTTACCCATAGCAACAACTGTTATTTAAAACCCATTTTTAAAAAACATGGTTATATACTGTATGTTCAACATCCATTATCACTGCATTCATAAAAGTAATTTTTTAGGATACTGTTTAATACTCTGTTTTAACCAGTTGTTTTCACTAGTTTCAAAGATACAAAGCAATCTTCTACAATGAATCTGAGGCCATTTATAAATATTAAATTAATAAAATTGAGTCAAGCAAGCGCTATGTGTTTTTACCAGTAAAACAATATTCCTTACTCTTGTCTAGGTTTTTGAAATTATCAGCATCAATCAATCAATCAACCTTTATTTATATAGCGCTTAATCACATGTAAATGTTGATAGTAACAGGATAAGACATGATAAACTACGTAAAAGTTCTTTAAAAACTGATCTGTTTACCCATGTCGGACAGGAACTCTGTGGCCTCCTGGGTGTAGGTCAGTTCGTCAGATGCTTTCTCCTTCAGGAAGGGAAATCTGAGACAAAGCAAAGCATCATGTTGGTGTTCAGAGAACTGCACAAAAAGCATCAATCTTTTCCATCAAAATATTCTAGTTTCTTACCCACAAATCCTAAGTGCCTCACACAAAAAGGGCACATATTCGGGGTTATCGATCACTTTTTCAGCACAGATGTTCAGTATTTGTGCAAGGTGCGGAAGTTCCTTCAAAAGCTTGTAATAAGTTAAGAAGCTATAATATTTCATCAAACTGTTTGCTGACACAAAGATAAATCCCAGTGAAGGAGGGGAAGTGATGGGTGGCTAAAGCTATTATTTAACAAAGAAATGCTGACAGAGTCAATCATGCAGCTGTAAATTAGAGCCTTGGGAACGAGACATGTCTTTGTGTTCAAGTTAGTTGTGATGAAATTTATTTCCATCATGGCATCGAGGGAAGTAATGAGGAAAACCTGACAATCTGCCACCAAGTGTGACGTCTGAGATAGATTCATGGCGGAAATGACAGCAGTGTTTCAAATTGTTTGCATTATCAGAAGTGAGGATAAAGGATACAAAGCCTGTTTGGTTTCTCTGCAGAAGTTTCTTCAGCACAAACAGGTGCCGGTTCTTCAGGTTGGCCTTTCGTAAAAAGAGAATGTTACTGCATGATAAAACAGAATTTAAAACAGAAAAAAGCCAGAAATGTTGGAGATACTTACTGTCAAAGGATGCCTGAAAAGACTGATCACCTTACTGAGTTCAAGACTTTTATTGTTGGCCTGATGAGAGATGAAGTTTACAATTACAGTGTCTTTCAAGCCATCACCGGCATTATAATGATTCTGTCTTTGGTGACAGAAAGAGTTAAACACATTTATAATCAAAAATATCTTATATCATACATTTTTCTAAATATGGAAAATGTTCGATTCTTCTCAGTTGCTTTTTAAACCTTTAACCTTTTGGGTCATCGACTTCTTAAAAAGAGTACCCTTGAACATTTGATTATTGCACTTGCTGAAAGGAAAAATAGTAGCTTTAGGACAATAATTTTTTTGTAATATAGTATTACTTAACTGAGTATAATGGGTCTTATTCAGTGAACACGTAACTCATATTCAGCAATACAGCTTTTAAAACCTTATTTTGCAGTTTCTGGGATTACAAACAGATCTTTTAGTTGTTCAAAGATAGTACAGTTTGAGTACAAGGGCCATTTTCAATCCAATTTTAATGTCTGATAAAAGTATGTTAATAAATATGCTGCATTCAAAAAAGGGGCACTGGCACAAAACAAAAAAAGGCAAGGTTCCTTCTAACTCATCCTTGTGGAACCTTTTCATTCCTAATAAGCTGTAGTCTGGATGTCAGACTCTACTTTATGATATCATGTACGATAGTTTTCATTAGTCATGGACACAACTGATGCATATTACTAATATATTAAGTAATATTCTTAAAAAAGTAAAAATTCATAGCTACTTTAATCAACCCACTGGACACGTTAGGTGATGGAGAACTTGTCTATTTCCACAGCCATTTCCACAAAACATTTTTACATGTGTTGTGTATTACTCAAGAAAAACACTTGAAAAATAACAAGGTCAACACATTCAAAATGATCAATACATATTAATAACTAGTTTACATATTTTTGGTTGCTGTACCAAATCACATGTAAATCAAAGTGCAGCACATATTTCTAAATGATTCAAATCAAAGACCTTCTGTTTACAAACTTATTTATGAGGGATGATTATTGCAGATTCTATTCAACATATGAGTGGTTAGAAGTGATGAGACTTCAGCATTTAATCATTTAATAGAAGTAATTACCTCAAAAATGCGTTGGTTGTCTTTGGGTGCTCCTGATTTGATTGGAAGAATGTCCCGTTTCCTTCTATGCACAAATTTACCGGAATCCATTTGTGAAATTCAGGGAATTTCTTAATTCATTTTCTTATTTTGTATAAATAACTGTCAAGATGTAAAATTTGTATTTGTGGTAGCTTGTTTTATTTAGATGTTGTTTTTTTGGCATTACGTGCGGATGGCCAAGTAAATTTTTCATTGTACAGGGAAACCCTGTTTCTTTACTGCTCACATTACAATAAACGCTTTGAATCCTTTAATCCTTATTTTTAGTGCTAAAATAAATATTGTCGAGTATGTCCCGGTGGTTTTAGTCTTAGCGAAAACTGGACGAACAGATTTTTTTTTACCGCGCTAACCATACAAGTCAACGTTTAATCGAAACCTGTTTTTATTATTATCGAACAACTCATAGTAAAAGAACGTGTACACGAGCAATTTAAGAGAAACCTCCAACTAAAAAGCCCCAAATAAAGTCACCCGTTCTGCGCCTCCCCTTCCTTCTGCTTCAGTGAGCTCGTCTGACGGCGTACTTCAGTTGCCATGGTTACCGTGTAGTACGGCGAGCAGCAGAGGTCAAACGTCTAGGGAACGCCCACATCCTCTGTTAAACAGGAAGTGGGCTTCAGGCAGCAACATCGCATCGATTTCCCTCACAACAATAAGAGGGGGACGACTAGAACTATTAAAAACCATATCAGAAAACCACATTTAGGTCAATAAATCCGGAGTTTTGAAGACAAACACAGAAAGCGATGCTGTCGGATGCAGGTCAGTGTTTATGGCGCTGCTACTGCCTGCTAACATGCTAAATGTGCCAGGCGGACATTGTCCGTTGTAAATGTCTTGCTAATGGTCGCACCAGTCGCCACCATTGCTGTTGTCACCACTTTTCTTTCCACTTGCAAATGTTGATTGGAATTGACTCCTTCAGTATTAGACTTTCTCCGTTAAGGAATCTTAAACCTGGAGCCACGGTCACATGAAGTCCACCATACGAACTGGGTTGTATCGCGTTGTCTGTCCATTGTTGATTTGTATTTCATCTGTGGTGTTCAGACTATCCAGGTAATACCTCTGGTGCTCGGCGAGCCAGGAAGAGGAGCTCCGGGGAGTCACCGGGCGACGGGCAGACGCTTCGCTCCTCGGGGAGGCAGATCAACGTGCGGGTGAAACGAACCAACAACCCCCCACCTGGACAGGTAAACAGCAGCAGTCGTGTTTATGTCTCATACGTGTTACATTATGTTCATTATCAGTCTAGAGTTTAATATAGAATGTGTTGAGAAGAAGAAGATGTAGAAATCAAGAGGTAGTGATGACTGTTTACATGTTTGGTTAAAGTGATGCCCGGAGTCATCCTTTATTAAACTTTTTTTTTTTAGAAACAGTTTTATAACAAGGCAGAAATCACTAGGTTTTTGTTTGTTTGTTCTAGTAATTATGTTTAGTCATGTTCAGTGTTGACTTTCTCCACACCTACACTTGTAGAGCAAAAGAAAAGCCACAGACACAGAGGAGGAAGACGACCAGTCTGAGAAGAAGTATAGAAAATGTGAGAAGGCTGGCTGCTCTGCCACATACCCAGTTTGTTTTGCGAGTGCATCTGAAAGGTAATCTGACAAAAAGGAAATGGAATCTGATCAACTGTTGTTTTTTTTTAGTTGTTTTGAATGAACGTGATTGTCTCTTCTCAGGTGTGCTAAAAATGGATACACATCTCGCTGGTATCATCTGTCGTGTGGTGAGCATTTTTGCAATGAATGCTTTGATCACTACTACAGAAGGTATGTCAACAGAGTACTCACAGACCAGTATATTATTTTTCACTATTTTCCAATTGAATGTGCTTCAGATTTTTTTAAATATTTATCCTGCTGTTTCATCAAGTTTATGGGATTGAGTCTTTCTCTTCATTATTCCACTGACAGTCACAAAGACGGCTATGAGACCTTTGCTTCGTGGAAGAAGGTGTGGACCAGTAACGGGAAAAGCGAGCCCAGTCTTAAGGCTTTCATGGCAGATCAGCAGCTGCCATTCTGGGTAAGGCCATCGGCTTTCCTTGTGTCTGTTTAGATGAATGTGATTTTGCTTTATGTGTGATGTTTTGTGATATTATTCTTTCAGGTTCAGTGCACTAAACTGGATTGCAGGAAATGGCGTCAGCTGACGAAGGAGAGCCAACTCACTGCTTCCTTGGCAGCAACTTACCGCTGTGGAATGAAGTTCAACAGCATCAAGGTAAACAGGGAGTGCTAACAATGAAATGTTATGTAAGATGTCAGATTTTGACATTTCAGTGATGTTTCAGTTCCTTTTAAACCATAGGTGTCAATGAAACTAAATTAAGCGTGAATTGGCTAATATGTATGAATGTGTCTGCTTGAGTATTTCTGAATTTGAATGACATTTATTGTGATTTGAAGGAAATTATTCAGAAGTATTTGAAGACATGTGTGAAAAAATACAAAATTAATGATTGTTCTTTCAAATTTTACTTCCATGTTTTTTTATGTTATGCTTATAATGTAGGTAAATACTTGCATTAAATTTTTTAAGAGTTTGTCTCTTAGAAGCTTGTGTCATGACTTGGTCTAGAGCCCATGCCCTAATGATTTATTTTTAAAGACAACATTTTTGTGATAACAATTGTGTCTTTGCTTTGTGATAATTATTGCTTCTTTGCTTTTAGAGTGAGGGACCAGACCAGTGCTCCCAACCAGAGGACCTGGTAAGTTGATGGTTTAGTGTGATACTAGCATTCATCACAGATGTATTAGTTATTATAAATCTGAAAGTCATTTCTCCACAGTACATTCAGACACAATTATTTGCATGCTCATCAATCTTGTGGTTAATTCTTCCTGACAGAGAGTGGTTGAAGTGAGTGACAGCTGGTGGCATTCGATGCTGATATTACCGCCGCTGTTCAAAGACAGTCCCGCCAGCCCGTTCCTCTCGGCCTACTACCCTGACTGTGTGGGGATGAGTCCGTCAGGCTTGCCCAGTAATGTGTCTCTGACTGAGTTAAGAGCTGATCACTGCAGAGCTGTTCAGCCACAAAGTAAGTCTGTGACCCTGAAAGGAATGGAATATTGCAGCTGCTGTTTTTTGTTGCAAAGATTTGGGATCAAGTGGGAATGATGCTCCAAGGAGATCCATGTTCAGTCTATTGAGTCAAGATGTTTGTGCAAATCCTACACTGGTGTTGACATAATGTTTCACCCAGTTCCAGGCCTGAGTCCATACTTCCAGCCCTTCTACCAGCCCAATGAGTGTGGAAAGGCTCTGTGTGTGCGGCCAGATATGATGGAGCTGGATGAGCTTTACGAGTTTCCAGAATTTTCTCGTGATCCTACGATGTATTTGGCTCTGCGTAACCTTATTCTTGCTTCCTGGAACAAAAATTGTAAGGTACAAAGTCTGCAAACAGTTGCATTTAAAATTGCATTTTCTTTTTCATGTTTGTACCTTTTAGCCTATAATTTAAAAAAAAAGTGTTAGCTATGATTGGTCTTCAACTTCACTTTACTGCTCCTGAAAAGGAAGACAATGTAAAACTTTGAGTCACTGACAACAATCAGATTAATGAACCAGATTTTCTTATTTTTAAATAGGAGGTGCTGACTTCACAGAAATGTGCTGTAAACATTATCGTTCGGGGGTTGGTACGTGTGCGCTGCGTGCAGGAGATGGACCGGGTGCTCCACTTCATGACCAGGAAGGGTCTCATCAACACCGGTGTACTGGCAGTGAAACAGCCTCTGCTGCCTGAGAGATACTGCTCTGTTAGTGTTTACTTGGTCATGACATAACTCCACTCATTTCATTTCTATGTCCATGGATTTGATAATATGTACAGCGCCTCCCACTCTGTGTCATCTTTGCAGAGGAATGTTATCGTCATTGGTGCTGGGGCTGCCGGGTTAGCTGCTGCACGGCAGCTGCAAAACTTTGGCTCCCAGGTAATTTTTGCTTGCTGCTTTACTCGGTTCAAAGTGCGGTCTGTTTTAATTTTATACTTTAACTGGTTTACAGGTGATGGTGCTCGAAGCAAGGGATAGAATTGGAGGACGTGTGTGGGATGATACTTCTCTTGGCGTCACTGTAGGAGGAGGGGCTCAAATTGTCAACGGCTGTGTGAACAATCCAATCGCCCTGATGTGCGAACAGGTAAGAAATTCAAGAAGTAAACAAAGGAAGATGTGTAAATCTTTCTGCTGTACATTAAACCTTATGTTAAGATGTCATTTTAAGCTGGATGACGTTTATGTGGTCCCTGGTCAACGGTCAACATCCCTCCCGCCTCTACTGTCTCCAAAGTCTGCATCAGATTCATTTTACTGCATGTAAGCAAATGCAACAATATTAAAAGAAGGAGAAGGGCTGATATTGGCTAAAGTTTGTAAGCATTCCATAGAAATTGACCAGACCATAAAGGTTATCATTCTGATAAACGGCTGCAGGTGAATACTACAACCTGATATGAGTAACATTACCTTCAGTGTTATCCCATTCGCTGAAATGACAAATACATTGCTGCTGTCTGTACCATTTATGCACAAGGCACAGCATTTTCATCCTAATTGTCACACAGTCCAGGTTCAGCCAGTGAAATGGAAGCACTGGTAACGGCGCGATAATGTGTGGGTGTGTCAGAAATTGCAGAAAGAAGATTCCTCAGTTGTGCGTGATTAGGTACCAAAAATTACATGTGCATTTGGATGATGTTCATGCATCAACAGTGTGTAACAGGCAGTGTGTGTACATCACATACACGTGTATGTATGGCTAATTTGATGCATTTTTCGGATTTGATCCACCCTGAAGATGGTAAGGAAAACGCTGCACTATTGTCGTACACCAGATATTATATGGTCAATGGTGAAATCGCTTTGTATTTTCTCAAGGTAGCAACACACCAACAAGTCACCTGACAACTGTACAATTTAAGACCAGTGTTCCCATGGGCACACAGATGAGTGCAATTAAAAGTGGACACTGTGAAAATTTCAAAAGTATCAAACTACTTCACTTGCTGCCTGGAAGAAGATAATTCTGTGTGGTTTTCTGTTTTTCATCCTGTAAATGGAGCCTTTTGTATGTAACCCTAAAGATGCTGTAGGTGTATTGTCTGATTTGACTCCTCTCTCTCTCCTGTGGCAGATGGGCATCAGGATGCACAAGCTGGGTGAGCGTTGTGACCTATTTCAGGAAGGAGGTCAGGTGACAGACCCAGCCATCGACAAGCGCATGGACTTCCATTTCAACAGCATCCTGGATGTGGTGTCAGAATGGAGGAAAGATAAGTCTCAGAGCCAGGACACACCGCTGAGAGGTGCTGAACATGTGCTGCACAGAGAAACTTTTACCTACGTATAAAACACTATGTTACAGTTTTTGGACTCATTTGACTATAAGGTATTTGAATTTTATATCTGCAGAAAAAGTCCAGGAGGTGAAGAAGAATTTTCTTCAGGAGTCTGGAATTCAGTTCAGTGAGCTGGAGGAGAAGGTGCTTCAGTTTCATCTCAGCAACCTGGAGTACGCCTGTGGAAGCACATTAGACCAGGTCTGAAATACTGACACTGAAGGGCTGCAGAAGCATCTTCAGCCGTGTTCCGTACATTTTGAACACTGGTTTTATTAACCGGCTTTAATTATTTTCTCTTCCGATTCTGTTCTGGAACATTAAAAAATATAAAGTTTTCAGTTTCATTTTTGTTCCTGGCAAAATAGCAAAAGTTTCTTGTTTTCATTTTTATTCCATGACTCGGTTCAAAGCCCTGAGTACAGTATTTGTACCTGAATGCCAATGCAGTAACAAAAAACATACACTACAGTATCAAACACACACTTACTGTGGTTGGAAACCCTTTAATCTGTGTCATTAGGAAATTTAATGTGAACTATGGGTACTTGCTTCCATTCTGCAATTTTTTGGTAGTTTGATGTAACTGTGGGGTAAACTTTCTCATGTGTATTTATTTTCTAGGTATCAGCAAGATCCTGGGACCACAATGAGTTTTTTGCCCAGTTCTCAGGAGACCACACATTACTCACCAAGGGCTACTCTCTGTTACTCCACAAACTGGGCGAGGGACTTGACATCCGCACAAAGTGTCCGGTTTGTCATGAAATCCTTTCAGCTGCTCCTTTTACTCCTTCATCCCTCTGTTGCGTACGGCGTGGATAAATTCATTGTTAAACAATAGTTTTTTGATTCTAGGTTGAGGCCATTGATTACTCAGGCGATGTTGTCAAAGTCAACTCCTCCACTGGGTCTCAATGGACAGCACAGAAGGTAAAAATGCTATTATTATTCAGGGACAGCTCACTCGAAACACAAATTATTCACCTCTGTAGTGATGGAAAGTCAAGTGAAGTTTCTTATCATCTAACTCTCTATCCGATTGGAAGATATTTTTGGATTTATTCTTTGCTGATGATCTTTTTCTCAGGTCCTTGTTACAGTCCCGTTGACTTTACTTCAGAGGAACTTGATTCAGTTCAACCCGCCACTTCCTGAAAGGAAGCTGAAAGCAATCCACAGTCTGGGAGCTGGTATCATAGAAAAGGTAACAACAGTTTATGGTGGTTAATAAGGACAGGCCATCTGACCTACTTTGGCAAATTTCTATTTTTCCTGCTTATCAAAGGATCTTACAGAAAACCATATGAAAGATGGGCTATTGAAGAATGGTTTTGAAATTTCCTACAGATTGCTCTGCAGTTCCCACACAGATTCTGGGACAGCAAAATCCAAGGGGCGGACTACTTTGGTCACATACCTCCAGGTCCTGACAAGAGAGGCATGTTCAGTGTCTTCTATGACATGGAGCCACAGGTTTGCTTTTGCTCCTCTTCCCTATCCCTACAGGATACTCTTATCACTTACAGTGTAAATGACAATGAGAGCAGTTGTTTAAGTTGTCTAAGTCTTGCACCCTGCCAGAAAGGATTTCTCTTATAGGAGAAATCTATTGGTGCTACATCGCAGCCCAAAGCTTTTCATGTTTTGATATCAAGAGGCGTATTTCAATGCTGTCGGCAGCGTAACATGAATCCAGAGGGTGAAGGAATGATAAAAATTAATAGAAGTAATTTTTCAAAGATAGTAAATACTTTTTTATTTTACATTTTGCCCGTGTGTTGATCACAATTTGTGTCCTTGTGCGTAGGGAAAGCAGGCCGTCCTCATGTCCGTTATCACTGGTGATGCTGTAACTGTTGTCCGGGACATGGAGGACAAGGAGGTTGTGGATGAGTGCATGAAGGTCCTGCGTGAACTTTTCAAAGAACAGGTAATAGGGAAAAGGCCAAATATTAAGGGATTTAAATATTAAATAGATTTCAGCTAAATACCCAGCTAAGTATCCAAATTTCGCCTAAGTACCCTGGACAAGGCAACAGTTTATCGCATCATCTTTCCAAATGTATTTGTAATTTTTTCAGATTTATTTTTTCCTCTCATTATTATTATTTTCTCTTTGCCATCCTGAACAGGAAGTACCAGAACCATTGAATTTTTTTGTGACACATTGGAGTAGAGACATTTGGTCTCAGATGTCCTACAGCTTTGTGAAGACTGGTGGGAGTGGAGAGGCCTATGACATCCTCGCTGAAGACGTGCAGGGAAAAGTCTTCTTTGCTGGGGAGGTAAAGTCGCTTTTATCATGTTTATCAAATGTTTCATCAAAGGTCTATTAGTGAACTAATAATTTCATTTAAAGACCTGTTGGATCCATTAAACATGAGGGATCTCAACCCGCTGCAAGGATGAGCGGGAAAGTTTCCTCTTTAAATTGGAAAGTAATTCGCTAAAACTAATCTTAACAGTGAGAAATGCAAGAATTATCATTTATTATCATTTGTCAACCAACAGGTCAAGGCGGATGACCGCCCTCCAGAGCCTGGGTCCTGCCCGGAATTTCTTCCTCAATGAGGGAGTTTTTCCCCGCCACCGTCACTTATGCTTGCTCTGAAGGGCATTGTTGGCTTTCTATCTGTAAAGCGCTTTGAAATGTCTTCAGATATGATTAAGCGCTATATAATCAAAAGTTGATTGATTGATTTAAAGCATTTTAAATAGTCGTAATGAGCTATTAATACTTTTTTTTAATCATGACCTAGACTTATGCTCAGATTTCTTTGTTCCAAAAGGGAAATATTTTTCCACAGCACAAATTGTCTTGAGTTGAGGAAAAAAATTGGACAGACTGAAGATAAATTAAAATAAATCTGAAATATTGAGCTCCTTATAGTATTTGCTTTGATTTACATCCACTTTTTCTTCTTCCCAGGCCACCAACAGACATTTCCCACAGACTGTGACAGGAGCCTACCTGAGTGGGGTCAGGGAGGCCAGCAAGATGACTGCTATGTAAACTCTGAACAGTTTCAGAGTATTCAAAAAAACACCAGCATGGAGACGCAGGATGCACTAAGCGACGGAGCGTGAAGCAGCTCTGACTGTGTTACTTAAATTGCTGCACTTGAGATTTTGCCGTGCTGCACTGTTCTGTGTTTTAAACGACATGATGCTGTTCATCACTTTGCAATAGCGGGGTCGAGTAGCACTCTCCAGGGCCTGACTGCACATATTTAACACAAAAACTGCTAAGACTCTTTTTTTATTTATTAAAAAATGTAGCCGCAACAAGATGCTAAATAATGATTAGCAAGGCATGAGGAGTGAATAGTCTCTGTGAAGCTCTTCCTGGGTGTCTTGATGCAAAGCAAGGTGATGTCATCTTAAATTTCAGGTCTGATGAGAGGTGTGTGCGTAACGCCTGTGATGAATTACTCAGAAAGGGTTTTTTTTGAGGCATTGGGCTGCATGAAACATTGGTTAACGCTCAGTCATCTAATCAGGAATTCAATTGAGAAACATTTCATCTCAAAGTTTTGTCAGATTAAGACGTTAATTTGATATTTTCTTTGAGAACCTTCTACAGATTTTTAATCTGTAATGAATATGTGTTGTGTCATATGTAGATCATGTGTTATAAATGATGCAGAGAAATGGATTAGATAGAATTCTGTGATAGCACTTTTTATTTAAAACGATTGTTTGACATAGAAAGAACACTTAAGATAGATTGAAGTGGTGGTAGGACTGAATGATTCCTTTTTACTGTCTCAGGTATGTGATCAAGACAACAACACCAAGCAGTACAGTGTGGAAGGAAGTAATGATGGATTCTGAAAACACACAGACCAAATGAATCAAAAGAGATGAAAAATGTTCCTTAACAAATAAATCCTTGACATTTGACTTTGGAGAACGGTAACTCAATGTCACTTTGTTTAACTAATTCACGTGTTGCTTTACTGGTAGGTTCTTCTATCTCTACCACGTACCTGGATGGTTATGTTCTGTTTGTGTGACATTACAGTCTTTGAATATTTATCTTGTATGTGTGTAATAAACCAAGCTTTCAACTGCCATATTGATTGTGGATAAAAAGGGTTTCTTCTCGTCCTGTGCTACAAACAGGTAAGGGGATGAACTGATCATGTGTCACATTTCAGTTTCTACAGTAAATCTTTTAACTTTTTTTTTTTTTTAAGTACTGAATGGAGGCTTTTGCTACAGTACTTGATTCATAGTACTTGATTCATTCATTTTCTTAACCCTTTATGGGAGTCTGCTGGCATTGCGCAGGAGGGTTTGGGTACGCCACTTTATCACAGGGCCACCGGAACGACACTCAACCACCCTCACATCTCTGGCCAGTTTAGGGTCATCAGTTCAATGAGTTACCTGTTGGTGGTGGGAGGGAGAACCCACATAAATATGAGAGAACATGAAAACTCCACACAGAAAAGCCCCAGGAGGAGTCAAACCCAGAACCTTCTTACTGTCATACAGCGGTGCTACTTGACCAATTAAAAAAAAATTTTTTTTTCACGTTTTATTGTTTTTATTTCCAGTGTTTACAGGTATAACTGTTTAACTGTGTCATTCTGTGAGTGGCATATTTATGAAAACATTCCCCATGTGCAAGATGCCTTTGGTATTTAGGGAATTTTAGACAATTACTTTCTTATTTTGAATATTTCAATTCATAGTTATAGATGTAGGGGACCATTAAAATAACTTTCTGTCCTCTAACTTACTGTCACAGGTATTTCATTTTCATTTTATTAGTTCCTTTTAAAATAAAGGATAATACAGTATTACAGTCTTGAAATAGTCTAAGGAAATTTATTTGGTTGTGGAAAAAGAAATGACAATTCGTCCTGGAGGGACGACGTCCTTCTTTTTGTAGGTGTTTAAGAAGAAATTTAGTCATTATAAGACTTTAAGGTACAACAATAGATTTGGGAGTTTTCTTTTCCCAAATTGTTGAAACTGGAAAAGGTAAATCTCCAGGATCAGTTATTTCCCTCTGGTTCATTGTAGGACTAATGTTTAATGACATTTTATAGCGTCTGAATGATAATACTAATTAAACAGAACAAAATTAATGAATCTAGGTTCCATGGTAAAGCAGCAGGTGTCACTCAGACCAGGGTTCCACCCGTGAAAAAGTGCCGTGGGGACAGGGATGGTGATCATACTTCACACCTGGATGGTGACACTGATGGACCAACTTGATGGAGTGGTGATGCAACTCAGAGGGTGGCAGCAGCGCCTGGAGGAGGCTGCTGTCAACAGTTACAGGAAAAATAAGAGAAGAAGAAGAAGAAGAAACAAGGACGCACATGAGAGAAGAAGAAGATGCTGTAGCCTGGCCGACGCGCTCTGGATGCGGATCCGTCACTCCCAGCAGCGATATGGATTGCAGCGTAACTTACGTGCCGACTAATGCCGTTCGAGACTCTCCAGGTAGTGATTTTAACGCAAGTACTTTTTGTAATTCTGAGGAATCAGACAGTAATTGATTGTAATTGTTAGCTTAAAGTTAGCTAATAGCTTAATTAGCATACGACTTCAAAATAAAATACTTATATATGGCTGAGATATCAGGAATGAAAGGAAGCGTAGTGAGCTCGTCTTAGTTACAGGAGCAGATGATATAGAAATAAAATTATGACTGGTAGTATTTCCAATGGCAGTGAGTATTTTATCGAAGTAGTGTAACGTTACTTCTGATACTCGGGTACTGAGCCTAGCTAAGGTGTCATTCCGCGGTGCGTCTGTAACGTGACTTCACCTGCTAACTTTAGCCTTCGCTAAAATAATGTTTTAGAAGGAAGTTCGTTCTTCTTAAATCACGACTCATATATGACCTTATAGTTATTAGTGACTTTGTAAATATCATTTATAAAAAACATCAGCAGCTTATAAAATATAAATATATACGCGTTTAACATATTAACCATGGTGTAAACACTACACAAAAATAACGTAAAGAAGGTACGACACGGAAGCGCTTGTAAGCTGTTTATGCATTAGTATTAGCATAATAACACAATGTCATTAACACTTATGACTGTGCCATTAGAGCAGCTTTACTTGAAGTACAAGTTGCCCATTTTGTGGTATATATACAGTATATTTATTCTCACACTGGTGCATAATTGTTAAACAGTTTAAGGAACTTCGAATAGTTCATTCAAAGTGTTGATTTAAGTTAAAATGCATGGAGATCATCTATCAAAGTTTCCTTTGACAGATGATCTGTCAAAGGAAATGAGCTTCAAAAGGGAACTTATATGTGGAGTACAGTGACAAAATGTTTGATATCATTACGTTATAGTTCATTGATGGCATGATGATTTAACTGCAGGTGAACCCTCTTTATTTATCTTCAGCTTGAATTCTCATGGCTCTGCTTTCGCTTCTCAGTCTATACTAATAACTTGTAAAAAAAAAAAAAGTTTAACATTCATGGTTACGATTTACCATTTAAAAGATTTGATCATTAAGGAATTCATCACACTTATTGCATTAAACTATGGTAACTGTAGCGCTGGGAAAATAATGTAAACATAATTTTATAATAAATAAAGTTGGTGCGACAAGCAAATCTTACAACTTTGTTCCTGTAAAATTCACCTGCAATGAAATGAATAAAAGAAAATACAGGATATAGGGTCTAATTAGGTGAAATTTGGACTAGAAATCAGTTTGTTGGGTCCAAATGTACTGTTGAATGTCTTTGATTACTGTACCAGACCAAAGGTCAGATGTATTTCCTGTTATATGTGCAATTTTCCTCCTATCCATCCATCCATCCATCCCATCCATCCCATGCATCCCATTGTGTCATCCACTGACCAGATGGTGACAGTTCCAGCTCAGAAGATCTGATACCTCTCGCTAAGCTCCTGGAGAGGCCACAGAATGTCGAGAAGTCGTCAAGCGAAAACAAATGCAGCTCAAACTCCAGCTCCGTCAGCAAATGCAAAAAGGCCAAAATTGGAGGGGACAACAAATGTAACACCTTTTCAACACTGAGTGATAACATAAAATATTATTATTATTATCTGACATTTGGAAGCAGAAATTAAACATAATCATGCTAAAATCTTCTCCTGTTGTAGCTTTGGATGACACCTCAGACGACAACAAACCTTTAACAAAGAAGAAAAAATTTTCTCCTCCAGCTCAGAAACAAGAGGAAAAAGTCAACGTATTGACCAGAAATGGCAAGGAAGCTAGTGGTACCACCTTCAAACCAACCATATTTAATGAAGTTTTGTTTTCTGATTTGTGTCTAGAATGTGTGGCTTTAAAATGTTGCTTCTGTAATGTTTATGTTTGAATACAGACCACAGCTCAGATGATAAGCCTCTCACAAAGATGACCAAAGTTGCATCCAAAGCTGTGAGGAAGCCGCTCAGCACACCTAAAGAAACTGCTGCTACAAAGAAGAAAGGTAATTTTACCTCCATATGAACCTGCGGCACTAATTGAAAGTGACTGTTCTTGGCCACAGACTTATCGACTTAATATTTCTGACACAGAATGTCCGGATGACAGTGATGCATCAGACGATGTGCCTTTGAGTGTACTTGCTAAGAAATGCTACCCCAAACGCCACAGAAAGACGCCCAACCGGCCATTATATACCAGCTCAAAATTGAAATCTAAAAGAAACGCATCAAAGAAAACAAGTGAGTGTTAAACTTTGGATATGCATTAATCTGAAATTGTCTTATTATCTTATCAAAAATAATTGTGTTTTTTGTAGTTAATTATGCAGAGTCTTCCAGTGACAGCTCAGACAATCAACCACTGGCAACATTGGAGAGGAAACTGACAAAATCTCCTTTAGAAGAAAAAACATCGGCAAACGGCAAGAATAAAAAAGTCGAAAACAAATCACTAAAAGGTTTGTGGTGTTTTCGTTACCAATCAGCTATGAGGAAGGAATTTATAGAGAATTGTTAACTCCGGGGTTTTAAAATCCTTTTCAGACTCCAACTCCAGTGATGATGACGTGCCCTTGGTAGACCTTATTACCAAGAAGAAACCAGTGAGGAAAGACGCAAAGAAAAGAGCAATATTACAGTCCAGTACAAGAAAGACACAAGGTACAGTGGCAGTAATCACAACATGAACAAGGGTGGCACCATGGTGCAGTGGGTCACGGTGTCGCCTCACATCAGGGTGGGTTCGGGTGGGTTTACTGTCTGCGTGGAGTTTGTATGTTTTCCCCGTGTCTCGGTGGGAGCCTTCCGGGGTGTCCGGCTTCCTCCCACCTCCAGAAACATGCAGCTTAGGTGAATTGATCACACCATATTGTCTGTAGGTGTGTGGCCTTAAGATGAGATGTCATCTCATTCAGGGTGTACCCCGCCTTTCGCCCAAAGCCAGCCGGCTCTGGCAGACCTGTGACCCACAATATAAGCGGCTGGAGACGAGACGATTGAGATCATCTCGTCTACAAGAAAATGGATGGATGAATGGATGGATGGATGGATGGATGGCTGACATGATGAAAACATTAAATGCTGAATAATTTCTGTATTAAATCCGTTGCTCTGTGATTGTCAGAATCGTCCGATAAAAGCTCAGACGACGAACCTTTGATCAATCTTAAGAAGAAACGCACACCGACCAAAAAGAAGAATTTGGTTCCAAAGAAAAGGGGCACATCTACCAAAAAGCCGAGAAAGATGCTTGTGAGAGGTAAAAATACCATTATATCCAGAATTTAGGATCAGTCGTTGTGGCTTACACAATCTCTATGAGGCCTCACAAAAACTTTACTGCATAAAGAAATGTACGTATTGAAATCATGAATGTTTCTTTCTCAGCCATGCCAGTTATGCTTTATGGATTTTTTTTCCAGGGTCAACAAGCAACAGTTCAGATATTGAAATGTTCACAAAAGCAGCTCCACATCCACAAGTGACCAAAATGATTAAAGTAATTCTACAGAGGTGTGATGACAAAGAGGTTGGAGATCGCAAGACCTGAACAAAAACAGGTACTGATTCCAGAACGAAGTGATTGTCGATGCTACAACCTGGACACATGCATACAACATTGTTCTTATTCTCCAAAACAGCGTTTACAGCACAGTTTGCTGACAAGTCCTCACTCAAGACATCTTTATACTCAGAGGAATCATCAGAAGAGGATTAAGCAGATGAAATGTTATGTCAGGGTTTTGTTATTCTTCATTTGTGGATGTGGGTTTTTCCGGCTATCCTGTGGCAACGTGCGTGAGAGATGCCTCCCATACGCCACAGTGATTGTGTTGATAGCATGTTTTCTACACTTGATATAATGTAAGTTAAGGTGTTAATATTTTTACCCTTGTTTGGGGTAAAATTTTGAATGTTCTGGAAAGATTTTATGTTTTCGTGTCTTGGGTTTTATTTTCTTATTTGAGCCTACTCTGCAACAACTGTCCTGATTTTATTTTTTCAGGTAATTGTTTATAATTGTTGATGTAGTTAAACTGAAATGGTACGCACAGCTTGCAGCAGTAATAATATACTAGTTTTAACATGTTCAGGTCACTGTGAGTCTTGTTATTACAGGTGTCATACCTAAGTTATTGTTTAACTTGTCTTTTCCATTCCAGCGAGAATATAAATCATTTGTATTTCTGATTCCTGTCATCAGTGACTTCAGACAGAATTTTTAAAAAAAAATTATTTGGACCATAAACAGGCCTGTGACATTCCTCCTTCCTCTTTGCTGAGTCAGTGCCAAACTTGAGGCATATTCAAACATTACTGACCTATATCCTGAAGAAAAGCACCATTAGATACTGTTTTGCTAAAATAATTATCAAACTAATGATGAAATCAATGTGATTCTAGATTCTAGGGACTGGTTGTCAGGCTCCAGGAATCATCACAAGGATCAAATATTCAGGAACTTTTTTTAATAAGTGCAAAAACTTCATCGGTACTGAAGTTCCTTTGTGGGGGCTTGCTCCTTGTAAATCAACAATCGCTACTTAAATTGTTTTTATTAATATTATTTGTTCAATGAAGTGATGAAATAACCAGGATATATAAATATGTGGTATCACAGCCTATCATGCTAAACTGCCAGTGCCATTGAGGTTTGCTGTTCTGGTGCAGACTGTCATGGAGAAGTCAGCAGTCTCTTATCAGACAGACAGAAACTCTCCTTCACCTAGAATTCTAACTTTTACCTTCTGGCAGAAGATGTTGGGTCTCCACAAGCGTCTGTATCTTTCCACTGGTAAGCTGATCATAAATGCTGTGGAATATGTTGTCATTGATGTGAAATGCAATGTCCATAGTGAAAGTTTAATATTATCACCACTGTGGCATCATGCATGTCTGTGTGAAGTGTTGAAGGTGTGTGATGGCGTGTCGAGGAAGTTGACTCTTTTTGAAACTGTTCACTTAGTTCTCATTTCTGTAAAATTCAGGTTGAGTCCAAAACAAAAATCACCATTAAAACAAAAAAGCGTATTGTAAAGATACTGAAAAATTCTTTTTATTTTTCAAATTTCTGAATCTTGAACTCTGCTTCATTTTATTGAGTACAGTTTCAGCTCTAAATACAAGCTGTTTGACTTCAGTGGGGCTGTCTGCTCGGGTTTCACTACTGGAAATTAACAAGTTGACAAGTTGAATTAACAAATTTGACAAGTTTGATTTTAAACAGTTTCTGTAAGTAAAAAACTAGTTGTCCAGAGTCAGTTCGTTGACTTCTGAGAATTGATTTGCAGACATTGCATTGCAATGAATAAAAGTTAATGCTTAATTGTTAAGATTCACAAATTAATGAAAAGTAAAATACATTTTCTGTAAAATGCTTTGTAAGTGGCCTGAAATCTGTAAATATCTTTCATTAGAATCACTTTGATGATGATTGCATGAGTCATTTTTTCCATCATTCATGGTAGCGGAGATCTACTCAATGAGTTTAGCAACCTATCAGCTATAGAGGAACCCAACGCAGACAGATTAAGGAGAGCACCATCTCACAAGAGAGAAGTACAGTATGTATGGTGAATACAGCATTGACAAAAGTACATCATTCTGTAGAATGCATCAGCATTTTAGTGAAAGACATAGAAGATAAATCAAGCTTTCATAGCTAACGAGGACTGCAGACACACAAAGGCCTGAAAAACGACAGTGGCTGAGGTATCAGATCAACATATGACAGGATGTAGGTATCACTTTAAAATCTTTCATTTTTGCACGATTTTATCCACTTGTACAGCCTTTTCAGCAGAACTACAAATAAACTGACAAATAAGACATACAGTATTGGATGTATTAACTGAAATCTGGGCCCCATCGTGGAACCGTGGTCTAAGCTTCTATAAGGCCTGGGGGCCGTGCTCAGCCTGGAAGGACAATACGGTATAGACCCAACCTTAGGTGAACTCACCACCTGGCAAGTGAAGCATAGGTATGGTGTGGATTGGGTGGTAGTCAACAGGCGTGAGGGTCAGGGCTTGATGCCCCAATCCACAGACACAGAGCTAGGGCAACAATTCCCTGGTGTTGCCTGCGGTGGGCTGGTGTGGGCTTACTTATAGCCCCACAGCTCAGCTGCCATGTGTTGGGATTCACCCCAGTGAATGAGAGTGTTGCATCCCTGTACCTTCAGGTCGGGAACAGGACTCTCACTGTTCTTTAAGCCTGCGAGCCGAATGGCATTGCAGAGTACCCGGCTTTCTTGGAGCCAGGGGTACTGGGTAGTGCTCCAACTGGGGACTCCATTGTTCTTCTGGGGACTTCAACAATCACATGGGCAGTGACAGTGAGACCTTGAGGGGGTGAGTGGGATGAACGGTGGTTATGGCGTGGTGGACTATTAGTCGGAAATACATAAAAAGTTCATGTCGAGAAATTTTAATAACAGTTTAGGATATTTTATTAGAACAGATTTTGGCAGAGTGCAGCTCATCATGCTTGGATCATCACATTGTGATTAATTCTTAATAATCATAATCATGATCAGTTATGATCATTCAAATGTATAAAATCATAAAAATGAATTAAAACCATACTCATAACTTCAAGAACTTGCACCTATGAATGAGGATTTATTGCTAGAGTGAGGAATTGACTGATCAGATCAAAACGTCTTTTCTGCAGAAGAAGAAAGAAAAAGACCTCATCTTTTTCTTCTGTCCAAGACAATTAACTTCTCTTCTCCCATGTTTTCTTCTTCTGTTGCAGTGGTGAGTCTGATGTCTCACTGAGTTATCCTCTTACAGGAGCTCGTACAGAAGCTCGGTCCAACAGTCCGTTATAGAAGAAACTGTGTCTGTGTTGAACATTTTGTCTGTGCTTGTCTCATCTCTACAACTCTGTATCAAAAATTCTTCTGAAAGAACGTTGCTCAGTGTGGTCAAGCTTGCAAAAAAATCTCCTTTCTCTATGTCCTTCAATAGGACAATTATTTCTCCTGTTTTTATCTTTTGTAACGTTTCTTTTTCTGAATCATTCCTCCCTGCTGGTCTCGGCCTCATCTGGCTTATCCTCTCCTCCCATGGTCCCCGCAGAACAACATTCCTCAGCATCATGAAAACCAGAGGTTCTGTGAAGCTTTGTTATGTCAGTCTAACAGATTTGAAGCCGGATCTATTCAATATACTGTAATGGATATTATGAAGGAGCCTTCTCAACTCTTAACATTTACAACAGATGTGAGCATGTACACAAGGCACATACAATAAAGATTATAAGATTAACTGTCTACAATAATTATATATTTACTGTAAATCACTGCTCTGTTGTTGTCACTGCCTCTCCATCGCTCTGCTGTCCACCACATTTTGCTATAATCATAATCATCATTGATGACATATTATTGGTTATTATTATAATAAACAATTATAAACTACTAGTGGGAATAAGTGGAAATTCCATGATAAAACAATAATATCAGACTTCATACCAAACATATGAAAACAAATATACTATATGTATTGGTATTATAAACCAAGCGCACCCAACGTAGTCCAAAATCAACGTGGTGATGTGACGACTTTGTGTTGGCAGATCATGGATTGCGCTGGGTTGGCATGGTGAAGCCGTAGATGAATGTTAGCAGGCTAACTGGAGAAAGAAAGCTAACTAATGGTGAGATTGGGAAAGGAGATAACTTTAAAGGAAAAGGCATCTGTCAAAAGAGCAAGTGGAAAAGAAATTTTAGAGAAGTGATAGTTCTGTTAGCTACATGAGCAGAACTGTATGTAGTTATTTAAAGACTGTTTTTGTCAGATGCCTGAGGAGCTTTTTGGATACTACATCGATTGTCCCATTCCAGACAGAAAGCGTAGCTGGACAGACTTCGTGCCAGCCAACTAGTTTCACTCAGCATTCGTTGCCGTTTTCTGTGTCGTTCCTGCTGTTTGGACTCTCTGCTCAAAAACATGAAAACTGTTGGAACAGTTATGATACTCTAAAATCATGTTAACTGGGAAGTCCATCTATAGTTATTTATTCTCCCCCAGCATAGCAGATGCCTTACGCTATATTGTTCATGTGATTCCTTCTGGCAGATGCGCTGTGATTGGTTGGGCTCTTGATTGACAGGTAGTGGTTGGAATTGGTGACAGCGTGACAATGTGAGACTTTTTGAAGTGAGCTCATTCAAATATATAGGTGGGGATGTGTAAACTCCCATTGTTATTTGGTTGCCCGTGTGTGTCCTCCATGACCCTCGCATTCCACCATCCACCTGATCTATTTGTTATGTGAGCTGCTTGTTATCAATATGATCAATACCAACACATGGCATTATTCAGAGATTAGAGGAAATATCTCGATGGATGGATGCAGCCAGATGGTTGGATCCAGCCAAGTTCTTTATCCCGAAAAACATCACAATGACAACAGGATAAGGAGCCAGAATACCACATGAGAACAGTCACTTCTGAGTTGTGTGGCTCTGACTCTGTCCCCGGAAACAAGAAACAGGTATTTTCTCTTCAACCATATGAGCCCGGTTGACATTTGCAGCCTTCCTGCAACGACATGGCCGCGCCGGTGTTACGCCCTTAACTCGGATCAACAAGTGCCCTGGGGGCTGGAGTAAGGTAATTGAAAAAGCAAAATAAAATGAGTGAACTGGACCAGTTGCGCCAAGAGGCGAAGCAGCTCAAAAATCAGATCAGAGATGCCAGAAAAGCATGTGCAGATGCCACACTATCACAGATCACAGCTAATATTGACCCCGTTGGTCGAATCCAGATGCGTACAAGACGAACACTGCGGGGTGATTTGGCTAAAATCTATGCCATGCACTGGGGAACAGATTCCAGGCTCTTGGTCAGTGCCTCTCAAGATGGCAAACTCATTATATGGGACAGCTATACCACAAATAAGGTTCATGCTATTCCACTTCGATCCTCCTGGGTTATGACTTGCGCGTATGCACTTTCAGGAAATTATTTTGCCTGTGGTGGTTTAGACAACATTTGCTCCATTTACAACCTGAAAACACGTGAGGGGAATGTATGTGTTAGCCGTGAGCTTGCTGGACATACAGGATACCTGTTCTGTTGTCGCTTTCTTGATGGCACTTTGGGACATTGAGACTGGTCAGCAGACCACAACATTTGCTGGGCACACAGGTGATGTCATGAGCCTGTCATTGGCCCCTGACTCACGGTTATTTGTCTCTGGTGCTTGTGATGCCTCTGCTAAACTCTGGGATGTTCGAGAAGGCATGTGCAGACAGACGTTCACCGGCCATAAGTCATTGCCATTTGTTTCTTCCCTAACAGCAATGCTTTTGCCACGGGCTCCGATGATGCCACCTGCACCACTGTTTGACCTGCGTGCTGAAGAGGAATTAATGATCTACTCTCATGACAATATCATTTGTGGCATCACCTCTGTTGCATTCTCAAAGTGGCCGTCTTCTACGGGCAGGATATGATGACTTCAATTGTAATGTGTGGGACACAGTAAAAGTTTACCATGCTGGTGTGTTAGCTGGACATGATAACCGTGTTAGCTGCCTGGGGGTTACTGATGATGGAATGGCAGTTGCAACAGGATCCTGGGACAGTTTTCTGAAGATCTGGAATTGAAGCCTGAAGATGTTCTTTTAACCCCAAAGTTGACTGGAAGACCATTACAACTTCAGAATGTTCACGACATCTTCTTCAACACTGTTTAAACTGACTTGGACACCACAAAAAACGAAGGGAAACCAATGCCTTTTCTACACAAAGAAGAGCACAGTTGTGTATCACCTAGTTAAGGAAGGATTTCCTGTGGTATCAAATCAGAACCTTGTGCGTTCCTTTTCGGACCATTTTATGTTACCTTGAAAGAAAAAAAACAACACTATCATCCCATGCAAATGTGTGCGTCTTGAACCCAAATGTTGGAGTGTAATTGTGCAAATTATTTAACTTTTTTTGCTTTAAATTTTTTTTTTTTTTTTAAGAACTCTGTTCTCATGGCTTGTTATTCTTGATGGCTTTCGTTTTGTCATGTTTCTTTAGTGGTTTCAGGTATGTTTGAATTACAACTTGTCTTTCTAATCCAGTTAAATCATGTAAGACAGATAAGAGAAAACATGCAGCAAGTAATGCAAGTAAACGCTTGGAGCATATTACACAAGCAGCTTTCAAAATGTCCATGGTGTATTTATATACTAGCTGTTTTTGTTTCATCACAGCCTTTTGCACATGAAGCTTTGCCTCTCAACTAAAAATATGTTAACTAACCACATGCTATAAGTTATGAATGCTCATTCCATTACAAAAGAAGATATGAGAAACTTAGAACAGTTAACCCCCTTAATTCTTGTACATGCCTTTGACTTTGGATGGGACGGGTTGGGGTATCAAGGTAGATGCTGAGATAATGTGGGCATGACTGGATTTTATAATATGGTTGGGGGGGTTGTGTATAGTATCCACTTTGAGTGAAATGCCTCACCTAACTAGACACTTCCTTTGCTTGGGACTGCAGTTGCAACTCTGGATGAAATGTACAAATCAGTGTCTGAAAAATAATGGTTGGATATTTTAAGTTAAAACCTTTAATTTTGTCTGCCATGAGTTAATTTAGATGTGCGTGCTGTAGACTTGCTTTCAATGGTGCAAAATTCTAGACTTTTTATTTCTTTGTTTTCTGAGGAGAGTAACCTATTGATTGAAATTAATAGAAGCCAATTTTTTTTTTTTGGCTCCAACTCAGCATACATCATAATACTGGTAATGCTATGCACCAGAGTGAGCAAGAATAGATCAAACTGATTTCATACTTTGTGTAAATTACGCTGACCAGTTCTATTGATGCCATTTTTTGCAATTATAACAATCATTGTGAGAACATCCTCGAGTCCTTCTCTCCCTGAAATCTTCAGTCAATGGAACAAAAAACATCCTCCCCTGCTGTCCATGCTACATCTTTTGTATATTTTTTTTCTTGGTCTTAAATTGAAAACCAGAGCATCTGAATGACATTTCACTGTATACAGAAGCACTTTTGTTAAATTTGTAACATATTTTCACCCTTTTTTCTTCTGCAATGATGTACAATAAATGTGATGTATTTATGTGTGGCCACAAGTGAAAATGCAATTAAACTGAGATGGATTCCCTTTTCTCATTGATATTATAGAGCTCTGCACCCTTATGTACCTTTTCATTTTGATCTGTTGATGTTACACGGTGATCTGGATGCAAGATAGATACTGTACTAAATTGTACTGTTATTAATTAAAAAATGTAATAAAAAGCTGTTTGAGATCTAAAAAAAACAAAAAAAACAAACCGGATTCAGTTTCCGGTTTATTCTTCTTCGGTACTTCCGGGTCTGTGCTCAACTTCCGGCGTGTCCGTCCCAGCAGCAGTCCTCCACACTCGCCGTTACCAACATCAACACCCACTGCTTTGTGCTGACAGCTGTTGGGCAGCACACATCACTCGTCAGCAGTTTGATTTACGGTCAGGAGAAGCGTTGCTTTGATGGCTCCGGGGTTCGCCGTCCGCTCGTTAGCTAGCATGCTGCCGCCGCCACACCTCAGATAACTCGGGGATTATTTCTGGTTCGTCATGACTGAGGTGAGATGTCGGATTAAAGAGATTTTGGAGGGAGACAGAGACGAAGATGTGCGCAAAAATGAGCCCGAAGTGCAAACTACACGTAAGTTTCGTTCATGTCAAAGGTTTGCTAACGGAAACACTGCTAACTTCCTGTGCAAAAACAACAGTAAAGTTGAGGTAACTTTCCAGAGAAGCATTAGTTATAACAGACTGGAGTGACTGCAGGTGGTCAGGTTGTAAAGCTGTTTTGTTGTGACACATTGACAGACATCAATGGATCGATGAGCGCAGAGGGTGATGGGAGTGTGTCCAACGATGGAACTCATGACAGGCGGCAGGGAGAGGAGGATGAAGTCAAAGGAGAGGCTGGAGAACAGGAGTCAAATCCTGAACCCTCTCTGAAGAGAGTGAACACATCTTCTGCAAGTGAGGCTACGTGTCCGTGATTTTCTATTGCTGATCAATATCAACTGCTTGATGCAGATCCTCTCAATACTTGATCTGTGAACTTTACACAACCACAAAATAAAAACTACAAAGCATTCAGAGAAGAGTTATATCTTCTGGGAAATTTCTTAACATGATGCACTACCATAACTTTTCCATGCCTGACTATTTCTGATTTGATTGGTTATGTATTAATGAAAATGAAAAATATGAAAGCGACTTAATTTAAGTTTTGAAGGAACTGAAAAAGTGATTCATTGTCCACATCTATACTTGAATCCACCTAAAAACATGATCAAGTCTTCGCTTGCCAGGGATCTGTTGTCTGATGTCTTGAAGACAAATGAATATGGATGAAGACGTAAAATCATCCAACTCTCTTTGACTGAAGTGAAGATCATGTACTTCAAGTATAACTACGTCGCGCATGTCAAGACTCCTGTGTGCTCATTAATCTGTATTACTATTACTCATATTACTCAGCCCCATTCAGGGTATGTTTTTAGCTGTTTACCTCGGCTAGTAATCAGGAAGAAACACACTAAAGCGAGTCCCTTTCATTCTTTTTTGCCCTTCTTGATTTACCTTCACCTGGATGACTGAGAACCAACACAGACATTTGGTTGGTTAGTTGGATTAACCAACCAGTTGTTTGTAGGTTTTGTGCTGTAGCCAAATGTTGTATTTTAGTATTAATCTGCATAAGGACTTGCATCCAGGAGGATTGTTTTTATACTTTTCAAATTGTTTTTACCTGATTTGGTTTATTGGGGATTACACAGACTTGTCCCAAAGTGGGAAAGCCAAACAAGTGCAAATTTTTTCAGCTTCAGCAGGAGTGTGCATGCTATTCAGAGTTTTTCTGGTTTCATTGTATTTTGTTTTATGCCAGCAGTAGTTGGTCTACAGGTTTATTTAATTCCATTTCAGATTTCTTCTTCTGATTTTTTTCATCATGGTAGTTTGTCTAAGTGTAAACTGCAGATTAAAGGCAAAATCAGGTTGATAATAATTTATTAAATAACTGAGGAGGTCCCTTAAATACAAACAAAATGTTTCTGAAACACTAATTTCCTTCTATTCTAAGTGCTTTTTGCTGATACCTTTCTCTTCGCTGCAGGTTTCTTGCAGCACGTTGTGAAGGTGTTCTTCGGCTGTCTGGCAGCAGTCGCCTCTGGAGTGCTGTATGCTGTCTATCTCTCAACATATCACGACAGGAAGTTCTGGTTTTCGAGTAGACAGGTAGGCGACTGTTGTATGAGTCTGTTTCCGTAATATTTTAACCACACTTTCATAAAATATTAAATCAAAATGTTCCTTTATGCATCTCAGGACCTGGAGCGGGAAATCACCTTCCAAGAAGGCAGCGGGATCTATTATTACTATTTTAAGCACATGCTCGCAACACCATCTTTTGAAAGAGGTGCTCTTACTGCTTCTAATTTAAAAAAACAAAACTTAAATCGCTAAATATACAAAACCATGATGGATTTTAGTATCAGATAAAGGGCCATGAACATCATCACCCTCCTTGTTAATCAATAATTTTCTTGTGTGTTCCAGGGTTTTATGAACTGACGCTCGACAACAAGACTGTTTCAGGTCAGACCATCAACGTAGTGGAACGTTTGTCTCTATATCCGGAGCTAATCACAAGCTTCATATACAGAATCACAAGCAGTCATGTGAGTCTTTTTTTTTACACTTGCTTCTAAATCGGTTTAGATCAAGTCCAGTAGGAACATTGTCGTTTGGGACTTGCCATACAGCTGTGTTGTGTTTTCATTCCCCCACCAAAGAAGGCATACAGGGTCGCCCTCTTCAAAAAAACTGGCCGATAGGATTCAATGAAATTTTACATATGATTTGTACACATATGTGAAGGACACTAAAGATGCCCAGTTAATGATTGGTTCCAATACATTTTTAGTCACATTTGAAATTTTCCACATTCGGGTTTTTTTCTATTGTGTTTTTTTTCTTCCTTTTTTACCAGTGAAGATCACTTGTTCCACAAATCATCTTGTTATCAGATAGAAGTCAGCAATACAAGATGCACGTGTTTCCTAAAGTTTAGCCAGTACAACACCCTCTCTTAACGTTTAAATACATGGACATAAAGCTCTTACGCTTTGGGACCTTTCAGGCTGAGCTTCCTCCAAAGGGAAGAAGTTTTTATAGAATAATACCAGTCAGTCACAAGTGACTATGTATGTTGATAAAGACCCGTGGAACTTGCCACTGTTTTCTCCTGTTACTTGAGAAGTGAGCACGAAAAGCGAAAAATAGAACTGCATGGTGTGACAAAATAACAAATTAGTCTATGAAAGTCTTAAATTCTCACTAAAATTCTGACAAAAGGAGTCGCTCATGCTGCTGTTCCAGTCGACTCACCTCCAGCTATGTCTGTCTTTACACTACATCAGTGGTTCTCAAACGTTTTTCTGTTGAGCCTGCCTTTGAAGGAAGACATTTTCCAGGTCCTCCAACGCTCACTCAATTTAATCATGTGTGAAGTCTGACATTCATTATAAGTAACATCAATATTTGAACAAGCACTTCAAATTTTCTTCCAATAATTTGGCATGCAAATTTTATTTACACGACAAATAATATTTGCACAGCAAACACATAATTCTACTTGCGAGATGGAGCAGTTGTTTTAGTCATTCTAGTAGCCGATCTTCCAGGTCCGGTGAACTGGTGTGTAGATGCCGTGGAGCCGTGTCATTGGACGGACGGAGTTGCTTCGGTTTAGCAGCACCGCTGAAGTGCAGCTAGCAGTCTGGGTCATGTTTGATTTCTTGGAACATGTGACTCTGTATGCAACCTTATAGGAAGCTAGAACTGAGCTGTGTTGTTTTACACATTTGTGAAACATCACACAGTTTTCTTTTGGTCAGAAACTTCCCAATATTTGAATATTCAGAATGATTAAAGGTTTTTGACTCTGAAAATGTCCACCAAGCCTGATCTAAGCGTGATTACGTGTTGTTCAGGACTTTGTGGAGCCGATCTACTTCTATGTTGGAACGATCTTCGGCCTGCAGGCAGTCTATGTCACCGCCCTGTTTGTGTGCAGCTGGGTGATGAGCGGCACTTGGGTGGCAGGCATGTTGGCAGTGGCCTGGTACGTGATTAACAGGTGAGAGGATTTCCACCGCATTGCTCCTTCTACTTCAGCATGAATCTCCTCATGTGTTTCTCATGTTTCTACATGCTGTGAAGTCAGTTCTTGTGAACTCTGTTATCATCATCATTCTCATTATCATCATCATCATTATCATCATCTTTTTTCTGGTGCTCCTTTTTTTTTAAACAGACTTAAAATCCGTCCATTTATTCTCCTGGTAGGACAAATAAAAATCAGCAATAAGCATACAAAACTCTTTCCACATTCCCGATTGTTGTTCTGCTGAATTCACAGCTCTTCAGAGGTTAATATCATGACTCTGTCCTTCAGTCATCCAGTTTCAAATCTATTTGTAAAGTTTACTTTAATCATAATAATAATAATAATAATAATAATAATAGTAGTAATAATAATAGTAGTAATAATAATAATAATGGTGGTGGTCGGAGGTGCCGTAGGTGCAGATTGGCTGCCATGCTTCCGTCAGTCTGCCCCAGGGCAGCTGTGGCTACATACGTAGCTTACCATCACCAAGTATGAATGAGGAGTGAATGAATAATGGATCCAATGTAAAACCGTCTTTGAGTGTCCATAAAAGCGCTATATAAATCTAACAACAAAGAATGGATGATTTGGAACAAAGCATTCGTATAAATGACGTGATCATCACTGGAATCAAACTCAAGCCGAGGAATTGCAGAAATGCTATGGCTAGCGCTGACATTGACTCTCTCGAGCAACAAGTGAGTTCTCAACTGAGAGACCTGGAGATAACTATAGATCCGGACCAGATTGAGACATGTTACCCATTACCATCAGGAGGTAGGAGACCATCTGCAGTGCTGATAAAATTCAACAATCGTAAACACAAGATAGCTCTTCTGAAACAAGGCTTCAAACTAAAAGGAAAAAACGTCTATATTAATGAGAATCTCACTAAAAAGAATGCTGATATCGCTTAAAAAGCTTGACAACTGAAGAAGAATGGGCTGATCGACAACACCTGGACGAACAGCTGCAGGATCTTCATCGGAACAAAGGGGCTTTCTCCGGACCACATGACAACAATGGTGATCAGGAGTGCAGAGGAGTTGGTGAAATATGAGCAATAAAGACGGACAAGAATTGTTACTACACCAAAGATCAATACAATAGAGTCACTTCAATATTGGGAGCTCTACACTTTTGGACACGTCAAGTATTTCATGGAACAGTCGAAAAAATCAACATCATTGATGTCAGAATAATGGATTTTAATGAACAAAAAAAACAAAACAAAAAACAAACAAACAAACAACAACATGTATTTGTGATAACATGGGATAACATTAACTTGAGACTATAAACAGCATGTTGATATCTTTTGACAATATAATACCATGTGAAACTGTTAAAGTGCAACAAACTGGTTAATTCTTGTATGAACACTGTCTGCTGAAAGAGGTTAATATGATCATATCAGCTCTGTGGACTCCTCGTATCCTGACATCATCATGCACTCTTCTCTCGAGCACAAACCTTTATGAAAAATGCTATTCAAGACCAATTTATTGAGTTGAGTGGGGTTAAGTCTTCTGATAGCCACCTTGTTGAATTGTCTCCACGTTTCTTTCTCAGACCGGACACCACCAAAGTGGACCATGCTATTCCTCTACGCGACAACTGGGCTCTGCCTTACTTCTCCTGCCAGGTCACAGCTTTGACCGGTTTCCTCAGCAACAACATCAGCTCTGCCACTGAGGTGAGCCTCTCCTGAAAACCGTTCCTGCACAATATCAACATGAGGTGGAGCAGTGCTTAAAACCTTTCTCTGTAGATGTTTTGCTACCTTACCATGAGTGCCACCAGTGTCACCTTCCTCCTGGTGTGGGAACACAGCCACTATGTGCTCTTCGTTCAAGGCCTCTGTCTCTTCTTGCTCGATTCGTTTGATCTGGTGCCGCCACGTAAGGTAGTGTTTCCAGAAGGGATGAATGTAGTTCACTCGTGTTGATTTTGTGCCTCAAGTCACTGTGCATGTAGTTATACAACTGAATAAGCAGATTCAACTGCTGCAAAAAATGTTTTAGATTATATATTTATGACAACGAATTATTAATAAACCACAAACATTTTAGCCAGTTATTTATAAACTAGATGATATTCTGTTTTAGAAACTATACCATGTTGTTCTCAAGGTTCTCCTCTTTCCTTTGGTTCTCTTAACTCTTTCATCTTCCCTCAAACTGTGACGTCCAGATGGCTGACATTCACAAAGTGTACCTCAGCTCCTTGTTCCTGGCCTACCTGTTCCAGTTTCAGAATCCGACCCTGCTCAGCTCACCGTTGCTCAGCCTCTTGATTGGCTCAGTGCTCGCGAGGTACTTCCAGGTAGAGTTAGCTTCTCCACACCAGAGCTCACTCAGACCACATAAACTTATCAGTGACTTCTGATAACAGATGAATCATTTGAATATTTTTTTTTAAATTGCACCTTTTTAAATATGACAAATTTATATTCTATTCAGTGGGCAGCACAGATCTCCCTCTGTGGTTCAGCAGCCATATGGACACAAGTCTGTTTGTAATATTGTCAGAGCTATCACAGGATGAAATACTGTTTTAACTGCTGTTGGTTAATTTTAAGGTAACCGTTAATAAATCTTGATGCAGAAAAGATAAGAGAAGACAGGTGGGCTGTGCTGTGAAGTGTAAAGACATTTGACAGACAGAGTGATGGATTTAAAAACTAGTGGAATCCTGGAGGTTGTGACTTCAGATTCACTGGCGGTTCTGGTTTTCATGGGAATAGATCAATGATCTAGATTTTGATCTATACCCTAAATCAAAATCATGAGTTTTGTTCTTTCAAGTCGTATTACCTTCATTTTCTTGGGGTTTGGTTTCTGTAAATTCTTATTGATGCATTCTTTGTGTTTTCTGTTGCAGCAAAAGATGAAGATGGGACCTCTAGTGGCCAGAGTGCTGAAGCTGCTTCTACATTTCCACCTTGTCTTCACCACAGGGATCACCTTCTGTTACGTGGTCAAGGTAAAACCCCAAGATTAGTCACTGGTGGTCTCACTGGTCCATTGGCTGAAAAAAACCAAAACATCCCTTTATCAATCACCATTATTGTTCCTTTACAGAAACTGATACCTGTGAGTGAGAATGACTTCATAGTAAAGTTCCTTGAAGTAAAATTTGGCCTCAACACAACAACGTGAGTTTGCTTTTACCTTGGACGCTGAATTAATCAAAAGATGACCTTGTGTTTTCTTTGTTGGTTTTTAAGTATCTGCAGTTGTTAGTTTTCTGATTTCTTTGTATAAAATCTAATCATGTTAATATCTTTATTTTGTGTTAGTGATTTTATCACCAACTTCCTCCTGTGCCAAGAGAGTTTCCAGACCCCCAGTCAGGACTTCTTCCTCCGACTGACGCAGGCCTCAGTCCTTCCCTTCTACTTCCTGGTTCTCGCTGTCTGCCTGCTGTCCACCCTGCAGACCATTTACAGAAGACTCAAGTGAGAGACTTTTGCCCGACACAGTGTTTGACGGCTCTGTTTGGTGTCTCTCTGAAATAACATTGGACTGAACTGGAGGTCCAAACCAGACACCAGCTAGCTGTGGTTCTGTTTCACGCTCCAGCAAAGCATTTCTCATAGATCCACAGTCTGTTGTGGGTTTGATGTTGTGACACTAAAATCGTGTTTACTTTTATGCAGTGGTCAGCCAATGGAAACAAACCTTAAACTTGAAGACGGACGAATCGGAGAACAGCCACAGGTCATCTATCACGTCTTTCACACGTTGCTGTTTGGAGGCCTGTCTCTGCTGTTTGATGGGTGCGTTCATCAGATTCAACGTGTTTCAGAGTTTGGATTCTTCTCATGTTCATGTTCGCTAACTGTTAAGTTCCTCCTTTATCGAACAGGTGCAGATGAACTGTGATCTTTTTTTTTTTCTTTTTTCACCCAGGTTGAAATATTTATGGACCCCATACGTCTGCATGTTCACAGCGTTCGGTGTGTGTTCCCCAGAGCTCTGGATGACTGTGTTTAAATGGCTCAAACTGAAATCCGTCCACCCTGTAGTTCTAGTAAGAAGACGTCAATTTTCACATTTAACAAATTAGTGCTTTTTCTATTATAAAACAGATCATAATTTACACTTGCGTTTTTACCAATTAAAAAATAACCCCACTCAAAGAACACGCTCACACTCAAAATGTTTTGCTTTGATTGGTGTACTATCAAATTTGCTGAATCGTATTATTGTTCACTTTGAATGATTGTTATTATTAGTTGCAGATGAAACTTAATTCAGGTCCTTGTTCACGATGTTAATCTGAGGTTTTTTTAATCCACTGCAGTCTCTGATCCTGAGCACAGCAGTTCCTACCATCATTGGTTTCAGTTTGTGGAGAGAGGTGAGACGTTTCTCTTTTAGAGATCATTACTTCAGACCGTTCAGCAAACATAATATCGTCCTACCCTGCTGTCTTCTATCCGTCAGTTCAGCCCCCGTCTCTTAGCGGACCTGTCAGACCTGCAGGAGTTCTATGACCCGGATACCTTGGAGCTGATCACCTGGATCAGGTGGGGCTTATCTAGGATTGTTCTCTGTTTCAGAGGGGGTGCACTTTTCACATCCATCTGTAATTCTTTGTTAGTACATATTTCTTTGCTTATTTCCATTAACATTATCCTGTTAGGAAAAGAAACAAATTTAGGTCAAGTTTTTCATTTTGTATACCTAAAAAAAATCTTCAGAAAATAAACCCTTCATTTTAATTTTTATTGAATTTTAAAGTTTTCCTGCAGAAAACATAATGTAAAGGACATTTTTATTCCATATTTGGAAGACACAAATTTAAAACAGGAAGTTTATATTACTACAGCATATGTAACCATTTAGAACAGAAAATTTGAAATCTGTTGCTGAGTGAGTTTCAGACGTCTTTGAATGTTGTGTTTTCAGACATGTACAGATCATATTTATAATAAACACCGCAAATACATTCTCATGCCGTGTTCAAGTTACGTCAGATTTCACGGATCTCCACATCTTCCATGTTCACGTCGTATGGGAATCACCAAATCTCACTCATAAATAAGACAGTTGTCATGTCCAAGTTTCATTGAAAGTCATAAACATTGGATTGCTTCCCATTGTATGCCTGATGTAAACACAGCATGACTTACAAGACATAAGGGGCTCCACCAATGTGGAAAATCAAGTGACAATTTTTAAGGTGCCAGACAGATTTCAGTATTGGTCCCTTGGCCCCTCCCCTGGGTTGGTCCATAAGGGCCATCTTCCTGTATTTGTAACTATGTCTTCTAACTTTTTGTTGTTTAGGTCACAAGCTCCGGCTGCCACTGTCTTCGCAGGAAGCCCTCAGCTGTTAGGAATCGTGAAGTTGTGTTCAGGGTCAGCCGTGACCAGTTTACCTCTCTACACAGACTTCCACCTGCTGAAGAGGACTGAAGATGTGAGTCAGATGAAATATTTACTCCTTCAGTTCCATGCCGAATGTTTATCTATTCAAATATGAACATCAAAAATACGACACCCACACCAGATCAGTTGAAGCACAAGTTAACAATGACAGCGACAGATGCTGTCAGACAACAGGGTGTCAGCGGAAACTGCAACTGTAGACCAAAGCAGACGAGGAGGGAGGCGAGTCAGGAGACAGCAGGAGAATGGGAAAGTAGAGGAAAGTGGTAGAGGTGAGAGTACGGACTCTGGACATCAATGCTGTAGGACCAGGACAGCACATTTCAAAGATTCTGATTTATCTGTCCATAAAACCAAGAAACCTCCTGGGGTTGCATAGTTACTTTTTACTCCAACAGAACCGTGAATAGTAAAGCGGTTCTTGACTTAGGTTTTCCTCTTCATTGATGAGCTGGACAGTATTTAAAGTTATATTCATTTTTCTTCTTTCCCTCAAGACTTATCAAGTGTATGGAATGAGGTCTGCAGAGGACATCTATAAGATTCTGACCTCTCAAAAGACAAACTACATGATCATCGAGGAGTCTTTATGCAATGAACTTCGTCTTAACAAAGGCTGTAGAGTGAAAGACCTGCTCGACATCTCCAATGGACATGTGAGAAACCTTACAGCTGAACTTCTTAATAAAAATATAATGGTGGCTCACACCATATAGCCAATATATACTGTATTGATTAAGAGGATATAGTTTCAGAAATACTTTGGCATTTTGGGAAATCTATTTTACCGTGTGTTGTACATTTAGTATGAAGCTGCTGTCAAGGTAAGCTGCTGCTTGTTTCATCTGTATGAAGTGGTTTATGGTCACTAACTGGAGGTGACAAAATGAAGACATGCATTTCCCAACATGTCCAATAATGTTTATGTATTTATCACATTGTTACATACAGATACCTGGAATGAGGGACTGACGATAGATAGAGGAAATGCATTCTGAATGAACAATGTCATTTCCTTTACGGTACGACCGTGACACGAGTTTCCATGTCCTCCTGTCCCATCCAGGTTGTTTATGACAAAGGGGAGATTTACTCTTTCTCCAGACACGGGAGGTTCTGCCAGGAGATCAAGTTGAACTACTCGCCGTACACAAACTACTTCACTCGAGTTTTCTGGAACCGCTCGTACCACGTCTACAAAGTGAACTCTGTCATCTCCTTTCAGTACTGACAGAGGTCTCTGCCTTCCTGTCGAGACTTCACCAGAACAGTTTGGCTTTTCTCCACTTTATTTCATCACGTCTTCAGTCTAGCAGGGACGACTTTCGAAGCACCTCACCGCTGCTAACTTACATCGAGGTGTTGTGGACATAAACACCTTTGATTGACTAAGCACGCTTGTGGTAGTTTGATCGACATGAATGGACATCAATATTTGTCCTATTGATTATGTTACTGTTACTCTGTAAGCCATATGTTACTTAATGTGCTGCGTTTGATGAAAAGGGAGATCGCAGTACTCCCAACTATTGACGTCAGCAGCACTGGTGTTGCTGACTTTGTTATTTCAGTGCAACCAATAACACATTTGAAGCTTTACATTTCTATATGTCAGTTACCATAAACATTTGTACATACTTAACACATAATGGAAATAACTAGAAAAAGGAATAAAAATACTGATAAATGTTTTTCATTTAAATGAAGAAAACTGAGTAACTTCAGTTCTTTTTAAAATAAACTTAGAAAGTGCTGCTGTTCAAAAAGCTTTTGACGTATTCAAATGAATCAACTCATCTACTTTGATTTATAAAGAAAAAATGTGGGAGCGATTTGAAATGATGTTCTTTATTATGGGACTTGTGCAACACAAATGTTGATGAATTTTGTTTTGTCCCATTGAATATGAATGTGTGTAGATGTTTTCTCTGAGTTTGTTATAGTGTGATATAAATAAGGATGAGCAGATTTCTACTGGTGGGGGAAAAAAAGCAGAATAAATCCTCCTCATTTAAGGATTAAATTATTCAGTAACCAGATTTTATTCGATGAATGTGTTTGTTTTCAAGCAATCATTTTGGTGTGAATAGTAGAGTGGTAAATAACCTACACAAACTACCAGAAAATCTATGTATTAACATTCATATTTGTGTCATGAGTAAATATGATTTGTTTAAACCACCTTTCTGAATAAAACATAAATACGCGCTAAAGTAGCGCCGCGCGCGTCTCGCGGGAGAAGAGGCGGGACCGGAAACACCGAAGAGCAATGGAGGCGTCCAGAATGAATAATGTGAGAACCAAAAGGCCGATATCTCTCCCTCAGAAATCACTAATATAATATTTTTCTGTAAATTCAGCTCTAGAATCTTCTGCTTGTAGTTTTTCAGCTGTTAAGGTAAGAAAATGTACCGCTGTGTGTCCGACCGGCCGCAGAGAGACGACTAGGAGAACAATGCTAACCCAGAGCTAACAGGGCTACACACAAACACACACGTAAACACACACCGGTAGGTGTATGGTATGGCTGGCAGCCTCCGGCATCTTTAATATAAGACATTTCTGATTAATGAGCTGCGATCAGTCCCAGCGGTAGCTGACATCTCTTCAGGCGTCTCAGTGAGGGTTGATAGCGGTGTTGTATTTATGGAGTGTTTATAACAACCTAATGAACGAATCAAATACAGCATAAATGCCGAAGAAACACCCAGAGTTCAACTTTCTGGGTTGTTTTTTTGTGCTTTTAAATTTTATTAAGGATAGCTGATCTATATTTATTAGATATATGATCTATATGGTGATTGACAGGCTGACAGACGAGGTTAGACAGGAATCCCCATGGACTATGATGTTTGCAGATGACATTGTGATCTGTAGTGAGAGCAGGGAACAGGTGGAGGAGAAGCTAGAGAGGTGGAGGTTTGTCCTGGAAAGGAGAGGAATGAAGGTTAGCCGCAGTAAGACAGAGTACATGTGTGTGAATGAGAGGGACCCAAGTGGAAGAGTGAGGTTACAGGGAGAAGAGATCAAGAAGGTGGAGGATTTTAAGTACTTAGGGTCAACAGTCCAGAGCAATGGAGAGTGTGGAAAAGAGGTGAAGAAGCGTGTCCAGGCAGGATGGAACGCGTGGAGGAAATGTCCGGTGTGATGTGTGATAGAAGAGTTTCAGCTAAAATGAAAGGTGTGTAAAACTGTGGTGAGACCAGCCATGTTGTTTGGTCTAGAGACAGTGTCACTGAGGAAAAGACAGGAGACAGAGCTGGAGGTAGCAGAGATGAAGATGCTGAGGTTCTCTTTGGGAGTGACCAGGATGGACAGGATCAGGAATGAGTACATCAGAGGGACAGCACATGTTAGAGGTTCTGGAGATAAAGTCAGAGAGGCCAGACTGAGATGGTTTGGACATGTCCAGAGGAGAGATAGTGAATATATTGGTAGAAGGATGCTGAGTTTTGAACTGCCAGGCAGGAGGCCTAGAGGAAGACCAAACAGGAGGTTTATGGATGTAGTGAAAGAGGACATGAAGGTAGTTGGTGTGAGAGAAGAGGATTCAAAGGACAGGGTTAGATGGAGGCAACGGATTCGCTGTGGCGACCCCTGAAGGGAAAAGCTGAAAGGAAAAGAAGAAGAAGAAGAGTTTGTCTTTTGCCTCTCTGATGTGATTGATTTTTCTGGTGGGGTTCCTCAGGGGGGGATGAGTGCTGAAGCAGCCGACCGGGTCGCTGCTGTCGGCAACAGTCGTCCAGGAACACCTCTCCAGACGTCCTGGTTTGAGTTCCTGCTGGATGGCAGCCTGCTGGAGACGCACCTGCAGAGGTCAAACCCAGGTCAGCGCGGCCCCTCATGACTAAAGTGAATTTAGTAGTTACATCTTCACATTTTGGGACATTAGTTGTGTTATTTTTTGGTGGTTTCTCCACTGGGAAATTGCAAGTCTATATAATGTGATATTTGCAGTCAGTATAGGTGAGGCATTCTCTTATAAATAATATTGAGTGTCATAATGTTTTTGGGTTTTGTTGAATATCAAGTAATGGCATCAGTCAAATGTTTCTGACATGTTTTAAACAATAATTCCATTTAAAAGACTAATAGTGATTTGAATCATTCTAATGACTGAATAATGATGATTAAATATAGAACATGAAGTTCAACATGCCTGAAACACAGTGAAGTTTAGCTGAATGTTCTCAGATCAGGTGCTCATTAATGCTACATGTTTCTGCGTATATTTCAAATAGACCCGACCCCAGTCCAGCTGATCATCCAGTTCCTGGAACAGGCGTCCAAACCTTCTGTCAATGAGCAGAACCAAGTGCAGCCTCCAGCAGACAACCGCAGGAATCGCACCCTGAAGCTGCTGGCGCTGAAAGTAGCTGCACACATGAAGTGGGACCTGGACGCTCTGGAGAAAGGGTAAGAGTCTGATGTGACTTGTTTTGATATGGGGAACAGAAGTTGAATATTAGTTGCTGTTTGCTGGACTAATAGGCCGTTAATGCATCTGTGAGAAAGAGAGAAACATAACAGTAAAGCAGCGTATTTCAACACGCCCCATGTTTCTAATAATTGTACGTTCTGTCAGATCAAACATGTGAGTCATTCAATCAGATTTCCTTCTTCTTTGTCAGCCTGACAATTCCAGTGTTAAACATGTTACTGAATGAGCTCCTTTGCGTGAGCAAAGTGCCACCGGGGGTGAAGCACGTGGACCTGGATCTGTCCACTCTCCCGCCCACTACAGCCATGGCTGTTGTCATTTACAACCGCTGGTAAGTCCGCTCCGTTAGGAGAACACACAATCCTCTGGCTGGTGTCAGCAGCACTTCGTTGCTTAATCCTTCTTTATTGATCTGAAAGAGTAACTGAGAAACTATGTGATTAGAAAGAAGGAACTTAAGGCTTTGTCTCGATGTCCAACTCGTCTCCAGGGCCATCCGAACCATTGTGCTGAGCAGCTTTCCAGAGAAACAGACCAAACCGGGACCGCACCAGATTAACATGTAAATTCTGCCAGTCATTTCCAGTTAGAGTTTAACGTCAGGCTTTTGTGTTTCATTTGAATGACTTCGACATGAAGCTATTGAGTGCTTGTCTTTTGGCCGTTCCTAGGTTGAGTATCGTCCAGCAAGAGAAGGAGATGACTGAAAACATCCTGACTGTTGTGAGTTTATGCTCTCGCTAACCCGCTATCCTGGGTTGAAAGATGTTCTTTACTTCTTGTTTAGATTTTGTCGTTAAATTAAATGCACTTTGTTGTGAAAATGTCTCCTGCTGTCAGCTGAAGGAGCAGGCGACGGACTCCATCAGCGTCCTTGAAGGAGCTCTGCAGCTGAAGAAGGACTTCTTCGTTCATACGCTGAGGACTCTGGACCTGCTGGCTGCTGATGCTGCTGCCAACGGAGAGACCGAGTCCTCGACTGCAGGGCTTCGGATCAGCGCCGATGAGCTGCACTGCCAGGTTAGTGGACCGCACAGAACTGACAAACGTGTGATGTAATTGGTGGATTCATGGCGTCAGCTCACCCCGTAGCTTCACTACTTCAATATGAATGCTCTATCACCTCTTTATTTGATTAAACTGTTGGCTCCAGAACAATATTCTGTAGAAATCTAACTGGAGTTGCATTTATGGAGTTGGTAGAGCTTAACTTGGGACTTGTGTCATTTTTTAAAATTTAGGTTCATTATGATCTGGGAGGTATTTTCTTCCAGCAAGGCTGCACAAACCAACCAGCCTATCAGAAGGCCCACGATCACTTCAGACAAACAAGGGAGCTATTAAAAAAGGTACTTAGACTCAAATATATCTACACACACACACACACACACGAAATTACAGTGCTGTTATAAAACATCATGAAACAGTTTGTCGTCAGCAAAGGTTGATGATGCTTCTTTATATTATCAGCTGGACTCAGCGGTCCACGTTCACTTGGATGAGAAACGTCTAGCCGGCTACTGGAACGCCTGCAAAGCTTTGACTGAAGATTGTGACTCAGACAGCCAGACCACGTCCTACAATCAAATCAACAGCCTCATCAGGGCGCACAACTACCAGGTGAGAGCAGACGCTGCAGCGGTTGTAAGGATTGTCTTTGTTAAAGTTCATGCATTATATTCATAACTCATCTGTCTGACAGGCTGTTATCGAAGCGTTCATCAAAGACAACGTGAGCCGCACGTTACCAAACCATTTCAGACGGTCCGTTCTACGAGAGTTCCTGTACAAAGTCCAACAAGTGTGAGAAAACGGTTCAATGAATCCAAAATGAAAATGATCTTTTTATATGCAGGACTTTGTTAATCCTTGACATACGGTATTCATGTACTGTGATGACAATTTAGTTTGTGGAGTTTTTTTTTTTAATCTACATATCGACAGTCCAACAAATGACCCTCTTCTATCCTCCTCAGGGAGTCGGGCCTGGATGAGGTTTGCCACAAGCTGTGTATCTGCAACGCCGTACGAGACGCTTTAGAAGGAGACATCCTCAGTGTTCGTTTCCAGCAGCTCCTCCTCAAGCCCAGCAAAAAGCTGGTGGACTTCATCTTAGAGGTACAGAGATCCGTTTTGAATGCGGTTAATGCGTTCCAGGACCACCTGCAATTCTGCGATATTCCAACGAACTATTTATTTTATTATCTACGGTAATTTAACTGTTTATGAACCCTCCTATACTGATTTTAAACCACCTTGTATCTGTATTACCTTTTCCCACACATCGATTGTTTAAAGTGTTTCAAGTGTTTCTTTAATACACAGAAGTGCACAGCGTTCCATGAATCTCGATGCTGTCAGCCAATAGAATGCGCGTACGGTATGACGTGACTACCTCCGAAAAATTTGCGATGAGGTGAAACTGGTCACCTTGAAGCATGAATACGCTAATGATTACTGTACTTCTTCATGATGTCCTAAATAGAGGTTCAGCTGATGGCTCTGCACACCTCTGCATATCCAAGCTGTCTGATCTAGTCTCTGTTGTCACCATGAATAAAAATCACACTATTTAACAGACAGAACATGTAAGCTTTAGTTTACAAATATAAAACGTTTTCACATATGCTGGATTATTTTTAAAATGCTGGTGTTCAAACCAATAGAAAACTGTCATTTTGCACAAATAACATTGCACTGGACTTTTAACCTGTTTCAACATCCAAGAATGAATCAGATGGTGCATTCACTGCTGATGGAATAATTGGAAAAATAAGCGTCTGCACATTTGAATCCAGTTTTCTTTTTCCTACAGGTTTGCACACTTTCGCTAGAAAAGGAGAACATGTCTGAGACCATCAGAAAAAACATGGCCATTTTCATGAAGTGAGTGACAGCAGAGCTCTCGTCTCTTTTTTTTACTCAGCACAACAAACGTCGAGGAGCGTGTGGCGTTGCTTCGACTTCAAACCGCATCACGAAAGCGTCTCTCCTTGCAGGACCCTGTGTGAGAGCTTGGAGGAGCTGCCGCTGCTGTTCATGGTGTCGTCTCATAAGCTGTTCATGGAGCTGTTGAGGGAGGAGGAGAGGAAGATTCTGGTGGAGCAGATGAGGAAGAGATCAGCCACCATCAACCTAAGCGCCAAGCCTCTGCCGTCTTTCTACGACATTCCAGGTGCAGCATTTAAGTTTCTCTTGTTTGCATGTAATCTCTGCTGCGCTCCAGCCTCTTGAATCTGGTTTTGGTTCCCATCTCCACAGCCTCTGCTAGTGTGAACATCGGGCAGCTGGAGCAGCAGCTCATCCTCCTGCTGGAGCCACGCAGGCTCAGACAGATCCTCATTGAGCTCCACGGTCTGGCAGAAAGACCCTTCTGGAAGGTCAACAGTAAGGTCAGAGCATGCGTTAACGCGGCGGGAGAAAGAATAGATAGCTAGATAGATATATACTTTATTCATCCCGGAGGAAATTGTACATATCCACTGCTCAGGCATTACATAACGAACAATACTGGATAAACACCAGGAGAAAAAGAAACACTGACATCACAGGACATACCACAAGACATACACTACACTAACAGACACATACAGCACTAACAGGACATATACTAAACTATAACTAAAATATAAACAGTATAAAATTTAAATATAAACTCCTAAAATACAGTATACAGTACAAAGTACAGTATAAAATTAAAATATAAACTCCTAAAATATAAATAAATAATATAATAATAAAAAAATAAATAAAATAATATGATATATATATATAATATCATATACATATTTATTTATATCATTTTATTTTTTATTTTAAAAAAATAATAATGATATATATATATATATATATATATATATATTAAAAAGCTGATTTTCATCTTATCTAGTGACAACACGGGTCTCTTAAATTCACTCACATATTTCCAACATTTAAGATTGATTTTTGTTGCTAAATGTATTTTTTCAGAAGTAATTCAAACCACCTTCTTGTTGTGTGTACAGTGGGAAGTTCCTCCAGACTACATTAACGTGATCCTCGGCATTAAAGACAACCTGACCAAGGACCTGGTCTATATCCTCATGGCCAAAGGACTCCACTGCATATCAATAAAGGTGTGATCATCGAAATTATCCACCAAAGTGGAAAACAGTTTATCCAAATGTTGAAAGGCAGTCATTCCTGACTCACCTTCACATCAGTGGCAAGTTTGGAGAAGTTTACAAAACATTTATGGAGCTTGTAGTTTTTTCTTGAATGTTTGAAGAAAATGGGAAACGCCAGAAACACACATCAAATGATTACAGTTGTCTCAAGATGCTTTGAGAGATTTTGTTCCACAATTATTTGTGGATCTCATGAAACACATCGTGTAAGACATGCTTCAGTACGCGATCGTCACGGTTATGAAAAGCCCCTCTCAGCAGTGGGACTCAGAAACGAATGTTAATGGTCGTGTTTTCTGCTCCTCCAGGACTTTGCTCACGCCCGGCAGCTTTTCTCTGCTTGTCTGGAGCTCGTCACCGAGTTCTCCCCCAAGCTGAGGCAGGTGATGCTGAACGAAATGCTGCTGCTCGACATCCGGGCGCACGAGACGATGGCCTCCGAGGGCAGCAAGGAGCGACCGCCCCCCGACCTGGTCAGCAGGGTCAGAGGTTACCTGGAGATGAGGATTCACGGTGTGTGTGGATGGAAACCGGTGAGATCAATCCTCTTATTCTTGATGCTGCAAGCTAAATTATGGGATGCTCTTGCTTTGTCTGTAGATGTGCCTCTGCGTCAGGTGGTGGGAGAGGAGTGTGTCGCCTTCATGTTGAACTGGAGGGAGAACGATTACCTGACTTTGCAGGTGCCTCCATCTCTGGTCATCAACAACCCGTACATCAAGGTAAGAAGTGTTTTCTACCGCAGTGCGGCAGCAGGCAGCTGCTTGTACGAGAGTCATCCAAGATCAGAGTTAAATGGAGAGTGGGCATTCATGTGTTAACCATCATGCATCGGTTAAAAGGCTCAGGACTGCTGTGGTGTTCCCTCCTTCACTATCTCTCCCCTTTTTTCTTCTGAAAGCTCGGTCAGCTCCTGGCCTCAACATGCAAAGAGCTCCCAGGTCCTAAAGAGAGTCGGCGTACAGCCAAGGAACTTTGGGATGTGGTGGTGCAGATCTGCAGCGTGTCCATCCAGCACAAGAGGAACAGCGACGGCAGAGTGGGCCTCATTAAACACAGAGAGTCCTCCATGGGCATCATGTACCGGTACGCCTGCCCTCCCTTCAGTCATGGCAGTAAACAAAGTCTGCTGAGTTTTAGATATTTAACCTGATGGGAGTCTTTGAGGTCATGAAGTCATGATGAGAGATGTTGAAACCCAGCCCTGTAGCGTTCACCTGTGGGCTCCCACTAGGTTAGATACGTTGAACTCCCCACTCAGTGAGAACTGAAGAATCCTCTCAAGTCAAGTTAACTTCCTTCAACACAGAGATCCAACAAAAAAACACCCCAAAAAACATCCCTTTCCAGAAATTAAGACTTCGTAGTGTCCATTTCCTGCCGGTATCCCCATTCAGAAGGAGGTGTGCACATACTGTATGCGTGGATGGGAAGTTAACTAACAGAACAGTTAACATTATAGCTCATTAGAGAAGAACGGCATTAATGCATCCTGACTTGAAGAGGAACCTCTCAATTTCTGGATGCACATTTCCTTCAGAGCAGTGGTAGAAAGAAAATAGTTCCTCAATGAACATGTCAGAGAGAAGGCACAGAATGGATTAATAGTACCAACAATAATCAGAAACATGTGGTTGTTTATGGGTGAATGGTCTCGTTCACCCATAAATGTTATTTAATTTCCACAAGAAAACACAATTTAACTCTGTTTTATTTCTGTTTGTCCAGGAGTAAATTCATCACTTTTGTCAAGAAACTTAGAGTAAGTGTCCGTTCAACAACCTGTGGATTTACTGTTCATTTGTGGTTGGATGAAGGCCCACTGATGGGATCATGAGTTTCATCTCGTTTCTCACAGGAGCCGTTGGTGCTGACGACCCTCATCTCGCTATTTGTGAGGCTCCACAGCATCGTGAGGGTACGCATCCACACAGTAAAGGCTCTGTGGTCAGGGTCATCGACCAGAAACTAGGAGAACGTGAACAGATGGTCAAAATTTAAATTCTACAATGCTTTTCCTCTTTCTTCAGGACGATATTGTAAATGAGGTGACGGCTGAGCACCTCTCCATCTGGCCGTCTTCTCTCCCGAAGTAAGGTTCATTCATTTAGTTCATTCATTCAGTAACTGTGAATGTAATGACTGTGTGTTTATGTGTGTGTGTTTGCAAGCAGCATACAGGCAGTAGACGTGGAAGCCGTGGCCGTGACGGTCAAAGAGCTGGTGTCCCACGCTCTGGTTCTGAACCCTAACAACCAGTCGTGGCTCGTCACGCAGGCCGATATCTACTTTGGTGAGAATGTTTGTGTTCTCAAAGCTCAGATGATGCGATGTCTCCTCTGCCCCCACGTCAAAGTGTTTCAGCGGTGAATTCACCTTCAAACAGCAGTCGTACGAGTCTGATGACGGCTCCTCTTCTTCATCTGTCTGTAGTGACCAATCAGTATTCTGCGGCGCTGAACTTCTACCTCCAGGCCGGAGCCGTGTGCTCCGACTTCTTCACCAAAGCTGTTCCCCCCGACGTCTACACTGACCAGGTACTTCAAGCTCCTCGACGATGAAACATTAAGAGCTCTCAGTCAAATACAATAATAGGAAATGTTAAGTTACCTCACTGACAATTTAAAAGTGGTTTTTACAATTTAACAGTTGTGAAACGCTACAACACAATATATGACTAATATGGCAAATGTGAAGTGAATCATGTATTTGTCTAGTAATTCTGACATTAAAATGAAACAAACCAACGCTGACTTGTTTCCAGGTTCTGAAGAGGATGATCAAGTGCTGTTCAATCATGAACTGCCACACGCAGGTCAGAGGTCAATGTTTTTTTTTGCATTTCAGCTATTTGACATTGAGCTATACTCGCTTGCTTGGTTGATTTGTTCAGAAAAACCCTGACAACCTTCTAACCCTGCCACCACGGCTTTTATGAAGGCTTTGCGCTGTACTCTAACGTGGTTAGAGTACAGCGGGTTTGACAAACACTAAATATCAAGCTGACATTTTTAAATGTGGTCAAACAGCACTTTAAAATGAGGTTATAATTAAGTCAAACGAACCTTTATTCGCATTATTATTCATACAATTGTTACAAATAATAATTATTCCACTGGTTGGGATAATGTTTTTTTTAAATCATTATTCCATTTATGTTGCTATGGTGATAAGGGTCACCTCCATGTTGGGTGCTAATGTAGTGTTCAGTGTAAACTAATCCTGCATGCTTGAATGCTCATTTGTTCCAAATGAAACATGCTGCTAGTCTTACTTAATGGCATCACGTCATATTTTTAGTTCCCACAATTTTGAGCAAGTACGTTGTGAATAATATTTAGTGTCTAATTGTAGTTCTGTCAATCGGCTTTTTTTGAAAAAGTACATAAAAATTTTGGAACTTGTAAGTTTTTGCATAAGAATGTTAATGAAAAATGGCCGAAATGCCAACTTTTTTTTTGTGGAAGCACTTGTTTAAATTGCTTTCATTTTCCAGGAATATTAAATGTTTATTTTTGCCTCCTGCTCAGTTTATTCAGTCAGGATCATCAGATTTCAGTTTTAGTGTCTGATTTAGTGTCTGATTTCCTGTTTTGAGGTCGTCTCCCTCTCCCGTCAGGTTGCTGTCCTCTGTCAGTTTCTTCGGGAGGTCGATTACATGACCGCGTTTAAAGCTCTTCAGGAACAGAACAGGTAACAGCAACTCCCAGCACTGACGACCCGTAGCATTAATCTGATCGACTTACGCCATCCTCTTCTGTCACTGCAGTCATGACGCCATGGACTCGTTCTACGACTACATCTGGGACGTCACCATCCTGGAGTATCTCACACGTATCCTAAACTGAAGCTGGAATGCCGATATCGACAAACATTTGTGATCATTACCAATTAAAGTGACAATATATCTTAGAGAAAATTCTGGTGTTAATGTAAACATGTAAACATGCCAAATATGATTTTGCTTTCAAGAAGTTTGACAAACTCAAGGGAGGAAAAAAGTACATAAAGAAGCTGAAATACATTAAAAAAAAAAATTTTTTCCCTTGACTATTCAGATATTCACCACAAACGAGGAGAAACTGAGAAAAGACAAATAGCGGTGAGCACAGTCAACGCTGCTTTCACGTCAATAATTTCAAGATGACCATTTACAATCTCACAGGATTATATGTATTATAGTTCGTAGTGTTAAAATGTCCAACTCTTTGGCGTTTGTCAGATAAAGGCGATCGGGCAGACGGAGCTCAACACCAGTAACCCAGAGGAGGTTCTGCAGTTGGCTGCACAGAAAAGAAAGAAGAGATTCCTGCAGGCCATGGCCAAACTCTACTTCTAGGAGACATAGTGACCACTGCCGGACGTTTGAGAGGCTGAAATGTTTATTTTTTTTGTACCAGAAAATAAATACAATCATTTGTACAGTAATGATACTCAGTCACTGTTCATTACCCTGAGTTACACAATGGCTGTTACAACAGCATGTTAAAAATAGTCAAAAGTTGGACTGTTCTTTTTCCAATCAATAGCTCCCTGACTCAGAGCTCATGACAAAAGCGTATGCTCATACCGACAGTTCAGAAGTTAACATTCCAACTCATCCTGTTTTTTAAAAAAATTGCACATCATTTTCAGTAAAAGGTACACTAGAAATGCCATCACTAACATACAAAAATAAAAATGCATCAAAGTGCCTCGTCAGTAAAACTAATTTTAAAAAGCTTTGACAGGTGATGCACCTTAAATACAAGGTTAACCTGCATTCGACATCAGCAGCAGTGGATGGAACTCCCGGTGTTCCATCAGTAATCAGGACTCCGTCCGCTTCACTGCGTGTCCTGTAGTTCAGTGTACCCTGGGAGGCGTGGGAACCCGGTGCCCAGCCTCTTATCATACGTGTAGAACTACAAGAAGAAGTGGAACGTCAGAAACCAACAATTGAGCTGAATGTATTTGTTATTAAGAGCACTTTGCTTTTTTTCAGTTAAATGACATCTTACTGAAAATCATCACTACATCCAACAATCTCGTCATTCTTGATGCGGTATCTGAACAGTCAGCAAATAACTAAACAAAAGCAAAACAACTGAAGATCAGAGCTTCAGACATTTTAGTCATCCTTCCCAGGATGTCACCTGGTATCAACTCATATTCATCTCATATTACTCAGGGGATAAAAGCGCACACTGCGTTGCCTGGAAGAAAAAAATAGTTGTAGAATAAGATTATACTAACCAGCATGGACATGTAGTCTGTGTGTGTCTGAATGTTGTATTTGTCCTCCGTCTTGACCCCAGCAAAATCCCTCTGAGTCGCTCTACCAAACCAGTGAACAGTTTCTGCGTAGGGAGTCATCCATTTCACACAGGACTTGAAGCACTGGAACGGCAGACCTGATCGCACATAAAAACATACTTCAGTTTTATTCTTTGTCCACAGCAAGGAACAAAAACTCCACTATGATCCTTACTCTTACTTGAAACGCTTTCAACACTTTCGGAGTCAATAAAGTGACACATGACTGAACCGGCCAACACGTGACGCTGGTAGTCCAACGACTTTATCTCGAGGACACACAGGTCTAAGAGCTAAAACAAAAGCCAGAAGAGAAAGGAGAATTAGTAACAGCCCTTGAAAGTAGTTCTTTAACTTGTAAATAAGAAAGATGAGGCTCTGACTGGACATCATAGCGAACGCTTGACACGCTCCAGGATACAGTATTATGCTAACTGATCTTAGCATTGACCGCTTCCAGATATTGGCTGTTGTGGAGACTCTTGGAAAGTACAGGTAGAATCAACTGGACTTTAAAACCCCAACATCCAACAATATCACCGGCTGGATCTCTGCCTCGCATGGTCAACCACCAATGTTCTCAACCCCGTTCTTCTCAGATTAAATCACCAGTGCTCCTGCAGTCCCTCTATGTTATCCAAATGTTCACGACTGATGTGTGCGTCAGGATCTTTGATGTCACCTACGCGTGTCATTTGTAGATAAACGTCCGGTGAAAACTGAGGCACCAACAGGTCAGCGCCGGCGCTCACCGAGGCCAACTGGAAGTATGCATTCAGCCAAGACAACGAGGTTTCAGACCACATTTTCCATTCCAATGCCTGTGAAACATCCAGGGAGATGAATCATTAGTAAGACTTTGTTCAGGCTAGTAATGAGGAACAACGCATCTAGTCACGCTTGTAACTGCGTTACCTTCAGAATCCGAAGCTCCATCTCGACGATTTCTTCCTCAGAGTAGGAGTCTGCAGTCACATCGACCATCTGCGCCACCTTTAGAGGACGGGCTTCCTGTAATGAGAGGAGACTCAGATCGGGGCGAACACTTTTTGAAACCATTTCCAATTAAATATCTTTTTCCACATCCACCTTGGAGGTAAGGAATCTCCAACTCCCAGTTCTTCATAAAGGCAATTATTATTCACAATGTTTGATAAATCATCATTCAAACTCAATGTTGAAGCAAGGCAGGAATGTAAATTAACATTTTGAATCAAACAGCAAGAATTTGGGACCCCAGGAGGAGCAGGAAAACGTCACTGATGTGACGGCCGTTTGGAAAACAAATCACATGCAATTTCCTCCGGGATTAATAAAGTATCTATCTATCTATCTATCTATCAATTACTTTAGACCTACATGAATATATTTAGAAACATGCATCGAATACCTTAAAGGTTTAGTAGACAATGACATGCATCAAATAAAGAAAATAAATTATGATACTGAAAATTAGATAGTTTAACATCCAAATAAATGATTGTCAAACTTCTGAAGATTGTGTTCCATACAGAGACCGCTGTGAAAAAGATTCATCTTTAAAAAACTCTGAGGAGGAGACATGATCCGTTCACATCCTCACCTCTATCTTTGAAGCTATCAACAGACACGTCACCCCAATGAGCTGCAGCAAATGCTTTTCAACATGGTTCTGGGTCAACATGAAGCGGTCAAAGTAATCCTGGGCCAGGGAGAACGTTTGCCGGTGGAGAGTATACGCCTCACACACCTGTCAAGACAAGGACAACACAAACATGTTGGAGAAATCTAAATTTCAGCATCCACACGACTTATGTCAAGATTTGTCTCCATTTTCCCCCATTAATAAAAATACAACATGGATTTTCTGAAAGACAAGACATTTTTAGCAAAATGGTTCAACTCTTGTCAACATGACTTTCCGTTTATAGTTCTAGAGTCATTACCCACAAATCTGATGGACCTTAGTGGACTTCAGGAGATATTTGCTCCAATCGAAGCACAGAAACAAAGTTAATACATTTACAACATAACGCCAACATGCACCTCAATTAACCAGTCTAGGAGGACAGTTCTCATTCCAGGCAGTATACTGGGATGCCTCAGCATGAAGTCTTTTCTATATTTAGAGTTTGGCTTCAGCATCTGCCATAAAGTATCCGATCTGTAGCGGACAGAAACAAGAGCGTTAGCTATTAGTTGCTTAAAATTAGTCACTGACTATTATAATAACAGACACATCCTTTAATTTTTCAAAACAAACTAAATAAATAGTTCATTTGAATGTTGTGTAACTGGATTTGCCTTTTCTGATTTAACAGCATTCATCTGTACATCTGACTGTTCCAAACAGTCAGATGTACAGATGAATCAAACCAGATGTCTGATGGCATCAAACTGAGCTCGGTTTGTCTTTTGTAAAACTATTTATCACCTTTAACCTTCATTTTGTAGAGAGGATACTAAGCAAATTAGTTGGTCATGAAAACAATGACTAGTCGCAGCTATGCAGACTAGCGTTAATCCCAACTACTAGAAGATAATGGAATAAAATATTTGCATAGTTCTCACAAAAAGTACGTATATGATAGAGGAAACAAAAAAACAGAAGAGGCAGCATCAGCTGGATAACAACTAGAACAAATGGTTTTGATAATCACTCCGAGTTGGGCCGATAAAACAACTGAACCAAAGGTCTTGAAGACACAGGCTTAGGGCAGGATATAACATCATCCACCCTGACTTTCTTCATAGGAGTCTCCCTCAGTATACACGGCTGGAAGGCCCGCTTGTTCTGAAATGGAAGACAGAAGATTTAATGTAACATACTTCCTTATGAACATAATAAACTAGAATTGTTCTTGTTTAGGTTGATTTCAGAAATTCCCCTCAAAAGTTTAAGCTGCTGTCACAGCAGATTTTTCCCCATATACATCTGAATCTGGCACATCAAGTCTGATGGTCTTCAGGACTCGACCCAGTTCATAGTCTGGGGTTCATAAACTCCTTCAGGGACTCTGACCTCAGGGGCTGGGAATCAAACCACCAACGTGATGAGTTGACAACTGCTCAAGCTTCCTAAAAATATCTAACATTTAATTTCTTTCCTGTTTGTCACTGATCTAAATAGTGGATAATCACATCATTGTCTATTTTTTTTAATCTTTTTTTAATCTGTCTAGTACCTTTTCTTTTTCTGTCAATGTATCTGCAGCAATGGAGAGCACTCAATTTCTTTGTTGAATTTAAAAATGACAAAGTGATTCTTGATTCCTTTAAGTGCTTGATTGCACTACTTGCATGCATTTTTTTAAAGTAATGCATGATGGATATCAATTCATTGAAAGGATGACATTTATGCAAAGCTGTTTTATAACAAGATTCAAACCGAAAATCTCATTGGCTACTTCAGGTTTTGCTTAGATCATTTCAAACGAAAAATGTCACAATTTGGAATGAATTATATTTATTGGCAAAATATACCATTTATCAGCTGACTGCAAAGAAAACATATCAACAATTACCTTAGTTTTTTTGCATTTCTGCTTCGGAGCATTTAGAGATCTTTTCCGCCGGGGACCACTGCAAAGACACCAGCCTGAGGTCAACACCAACAATCAACCTGCACACTTTTATTAAAACAGCACCAAGAGGTCAGTACCTTCTTTTAGGCATACTGGCAGCTGCGTCTGTGGGCAAAAAAACAAAAAAAAAAAAAACAATTCAGAGACAAACTAATAATCTACAAACAAAAACGAGAAGTTAAAGCTCAGGTGAACACATTAGGAACCAGAAATCGCCATACAGACACTATTAAATACCACTGGCCCAACTCACCAAACCCCACCTAACCAATTTTAGTTTTACATTACATTGATTGATATTTAAAACTTCAAAATCCGCAGATCAACAAATAAAAAACAAACAAACACCTAAATAGTTCGCACATGTGCGACAAAAGCCTCCCATGACGCAGAAACACCAGGGCCCCAGGCGCGCCTTGTTAAGAAAAACGCGTTTGACTATTCTCCAAACGGACTACACGATCTCACACGTATTAATACCTTTAATGTTCTTTATGGTCAAACGTGAGTCTAAATGTCGTGACAGTTTATTCAGGCTTTAAATGACTCAAACGGACGGACCACACCTGGAGCAGAAGCTCAAATAAACATCATGTTGTCAAAGTTTATCTGGCTGGAGTTTGTTAATCATAATGAAACTACTGGGACAACCAGCTGAGAGTAAAACTACAATAAAAAATAGAACCACAGCTGCTGTGACTACGACATTTGATTCTAAAACTTTAAACGTTATAATTTAATTCTACAGACTCCTGCTAAATGCTCGCAGGTTCGCAGCTCACCCTCGCTGGTTCCGAGTCCAAATGAAACTCCTGCAGTAACGAGCTGGCGCTGATAAATGTGCGTTTGCGGCACATTGCGCATGTGTGTGGATGATTTCCACGTATTTAATGAATTAAGTTAATTCATTAACGACGGGGCATTTGTCATCATTTTTCAATATTACCTCATTTGAAGTCCCCACCTAAATTCTAAGAGTCTTGAGCGGTGGTTTATGTTACTAAACGAGAAACAACACGGACACTTTGTGAGAGGGAACGTCGTTTTCTTGGGTTACATGTCCGGTGTTTATATCATCAAACCTCTCCTGTGCTGCTCAACCATCAATTCAATCAGGAACTACTCATTTAAATTCTGTCAGTCATTAAATTGTGTCTTCCGGTTAGCCGGAGATGGGCGGAGACAGAGCAGAAGACAGCCAATAGAAGAGAGAATTGAGTTGAGCACATGTTTCAGGACCTAGATGTAAACAAACCTGTATGACGTCAGAGCCAAAGGGTTGTTACTTACGTCAGATATGAAACTTTTTTTTTTTAACGTACAGCAAGGCGGTTCCGGGTTCGAGTCCCGCTCTGTGCGGAGTTTGCATGGTCTCCCCGTGTCTGCAAAAATGAGGATGAATGAATGAATGAATATTTTTTTAATCGAATATATAAAACATATATTTTTCAGTAACAATACAATCATAAGTAAATGATTTGCAAAACCCCCCCCAAAAAATACTAGTATTGGTGGGACGTAATATGTTTCATTAATTCTAAAAGAAGTTTGTTGTGACTGCGGTCCACTGGGGTCTGTTTCTCTATCCTGTGAAAAGTTTTTATTCAATTATTCATTCAGTACCCACGTTGTATGAATACAAACTTTGTTTGTATTTCCTAAGCTGGATTCACTTATATTTAATTGACCATTTTTCAATCTGAACAGATGATAAGAACATCCTGCTATGGCAATGACAAGGCTCCAACCATACAAATTAATACATGGAAGCAAGTGTGGTCATGTTTCTGCAGATATTTATAGAAAAGGTCAAAAGATGTGGAATCATGATCAATTAGAATATTTATGTTATACTGTCACAGTCAAAACACACACATCAGTAAGGGATAATATTTAATGAAAAATAAGATTGCCAACTTTGGACACATTAGGAATACTGTAAATAAACTTTTCCGTAATCCTAAGGAAAAACGTGGATTTATGTAACCAGTGTTGTCAGCAATAAAGTTGCATCCTGTGACTGGTAATTCAATCCATGATTCAAAAAAATGAAGCCAACAGACCCCAATATTGCATACCATTTAACATAAATTCATACAGCAAAATATATATAAATTATGAATAATTATAATTTGATGAAAATGTAAATTTTGTTTTGTTTTATAAAGTAACTTTTTCCACACAGTCACTACATATTGTTTATCTAAATATTGTTCAAGTTTAAAATTAAAGGTAATTTAAAGGTCAATATTCTTTTGATGTAGTGAAAGTGGTTGAATTAATGAGTCTGTACAAAATTAGAAAGGGGAGGTTTTCATGTCTCAGCCTGTTAGCTTATCAGCACAAAGCCATAGACTTCACTTCCTGTTACGATGCTCTGTGGTAAATTGGAAGTTGTGTCAATTAAATATCAAGTGAACAAATGCAGACGTCATTCCAGTGAAAACATTCTCAGTACGTGTTCAAAAATAGAAGGAGTGATTTCATCTTACAGCAAAGGAGGCCGTTTCTCTCAGTCTGCAACATGAAGCTGGTGAAATGTATTCTGATTATCCAAGTGAGCTGTCTTTTTCAAGGTAAATCTTTACATTAATAAACATGATAAATACTGGTACTTTATTTTTCCAGTAGTGTTAACGTCATTATTTATTCTCAATTAAGTTGGACTCACTTTTTGACTGAGCTATGGCTACAAGTAATGAGAATAAATATCAATGTTATCATATATATAACAAGAATAAAAAATGAGGAGATAATACTGATAATTTTATAAACAAAAATCTGCAAGCTCAGACCCCATCATAAGAACACAACACAATGTATTTTACTAATCCTTCAGCGTTTCTACAAGGAAACCTGAATTCTGTAAGTAGATGATAAATGTGGTAGAATTTGGTCGATTACATCATCCAATGTTTTGTGACCTCAGCTGCACTCACCAAGGTGGATTTCAAAAATCTGATGCTTATATTTCAGTCATCCTGTTGTAACTGTGTCTGATCTGGTCCACTGTATGTCATCGTCTCTGTACCATAATGACATCAATAGTATGGGGTCAATAAAATACTTTTTCCAACTTCATTTCAGCTTTTCAGAACTCACCCATTCAAACAGAGCCAACTGTCCAGGTGACAACAGAGGAACAGAACGACAACAGTGAGTTAAAACGTTTGTTTCTGAGCTGAATGCTATTACTCAAGAAGATCTCTCTCTTTCTCTGTCCGACACTTACACACAAATATATTTAATTCTGAAGGCTCAGAACTCGGACCCCCTGCAGAGGATATGTGAATATTCTTGCTCCTACAGTCACAGGATGTGGGTGACACACTTGCAAGCCGTGAATTTTTGCAGGTGCAAATCAAGCAGTAAAATGTTCTCCCACGCAGACTGGTTCCCTCGGCAGAGCGACCTTTGCTGCTTTTGTTGCTTTTTGCTCAACTGCAACCTTTATAGCACAGTTGACTCCACAAACATCCCCGCAAGTATAAAACAGGAAACTGTTCAGTCATTCACTGCAACTGAAATCCATGACAATTACCTCTACAGATAATCATTAAAGATTAAAGGAAAGTTTTTAGTATTTTAAAATAAATCATAAATGCATAAGTCAGTAAAAAGAAATGACAGATGCTTATAATTCCCCGTGGTTTAATATCTAAAGCACCGGCAGTTTTTGAAGTGGGATTTTAAAAACTCACTAATATTCTGAAATAAAAACCAGTAAAATATACTGATTCTTAAAGCCAAAATTTCATAAAGCCAGAATAACATACAGAGCAAAATGTAAAGTTCTAGTACTAGCTGTAACTTGACCAGTCCTACATTTTTGTGATAACTGCACATTTTCAGTACTCATATTTGTCAAACTGTGCTGGAAGGAGTGTTTCAGTATTTATTTCTCTGTATGTACAGTATATACACACATTCTGCTGTCCTGGACCATCACCCACCCCTCATGGACTTTTGTAGGAAACAGTTACTGATCGGCTTCTGCGACCAAAAATATATGGTTTAATTTGAGAAGCCAGCGTTGATACCTGTTTGTGATTCATTACATATTTAATTTTCTGTGTCTGCCTGTCAGGTGAACCCTACGTCCACAAACCCATTGGTAGATGCAGCTTCATTCTAAGGATGCCTGGAAACAGGAGCGGTGATGTGGTGGCGTTAGCAACAGACTCCATAGATACGCTGCTTGGAGCGATCTGCCAGGATCTGAAGTGTGGGAGCCTCTATTATGTGAATAAATCCAGCTCACCTAAGGAGAGTGTCTGTTTTCATCACTGTTTGTACCGAGATGGTCATTTGAAGAACTGCTCACAGCGCCTCGGAAATAACTGCCAAGTGATCGCTGCAGCTGACTGTGGTGAGGATTTATCTGCTCCAGCATGGCTACACACACACACACACACACACACACACACACACACACACACACACACACACACACACACACACACACACACACACACACACACACACACACACACACACACACACACACACACACACACACACACACACACACACTCACACACACACACACACGTGTGATATGGACTGAATTTTGTCTGTCAATTAGTTTTACTTTTTTTTTTTTTTTTTTTACATCCAATAGTTTCTGCATGAAAGTACAGGTACATCTAAAAAAAATTAGAACATCATGAAAAAGTTCAATAATTTTTGTCACGTTTTTCAGGAAGTGAAACCTGTATATTATGTAGATTCACAGAGTATATAAATATGTATATAGATACGCAGAGATACACAAAGTAAAATGTTTCAAGCCTCTATTTCTTGATCATTTGGTGATGATGGTTTACAAATAATGACGACAAAAAAACTTTACACTGGACTTCAAGCAAGGTGGATTCTGTATCTCTCCACTCCCTCCAGACTCTGGGAGCTTTATTTCTAAATGATGGACCACTGAGCAGTGCTCCAGTTCTTTTCCCCCACAGATGAGGTAAAACACTTGTGACATTGATGAGGAATGTGACATCTGTGGTCCATATGTATCATTGGTCTGTGTGTAGTTACTCTTGATGCTCTACCTCCAGCCTCAGTCCACTCTTTGTGAAGCTCTCCCAGGTTCTTGAATTGATTTTACTTGATGTTCCTCTCAAGGCTTTTTCCTTTCACTCATCTTTCTATGCTTGGGTCCATCCCTGTGAACACCCAGCTTCTTCAGCCCTGAACTTCTGTGGCTTCCCCTCCTTGTGTGTGTGTGTGTGTGTGTGTGTGTGTGTGTATTATTTAACTTAATTTTGTTATTTTTGGAAGCCATAATCATCAAATGTCAAGACATAAAGGCTTGAATTATTTTAATTTACCTGAAATGAAATTATATAATATGGGTTTTACTTCCTGAAATGAGTGACAAAAAATATTGAACTTTTTCAAGATGCTCTATTTTTTTTTTTAGATTTATCCATATTTTATTCATATAATGTTTTTTATATTTCATGTTTTTGTTCAGACCACAATGAGAAACAGTGAATAACAGTAGACTCATATGTAGAACGTATGACATGATAAAGACATGCAGCAACTCATTCATTTAAAAACCCTGAATTCTGCAGAAAATACTAATTCAGAGGTTATAAAATGAAAGTTATATTTCAATCCACTGCAAACAGATAAGTTGGTGACGATGTTGTTCACAGGCCACAGGGCTGTGCGGGTGGCTGGAGGCTCTGACCGCTGTGCTGGGCGGGTGGAGCTGTGGACAAATAAGAGTTGGGGTACGGTGTGTGACGACCAGTGGGACCTGCGAGATGCTGATGTGGTGTGTGCGCAGCTGGGCTGTGGGTACGCCCTGAGTGTGACGGGACAGGGTGGGGTCTTACCTTCTGGTCGGGGACCCGTCCACCTGGACAAGCTGAACTGTACGGGGAAGGAGGGGAACCTGTGGGACTGTCCTGCTGCACAGGACGGGTCAGACTGTGGACACAAAGAGGACGCTGGGGTTGTATGTTCAGGTTATAGCCCAGTTCAAAAACTGAATTACATTATTTAATAACAAAGTGAGAGTGAAATGTTAAAAATATGTCGGCATCTTAAGTTTTCTTAGATTTCAGTTCATTGTTTTTCATATTTACATTACGTGTCTTAAACCAAAGTGAACAACAAGTGAATTTTTGTAAAAGATTTTAAAGACAAACATTCTGACCAATCACAACACAGTAGATTAGGACCAAACAAATCTTGTTCCGTATAGTTAAAGTTTTGTTTGTTTGATTCAGGAGGTTTTTTCTAGATTTTACTCCCGGCCTCCACCTTGTGCTATTTATGCTCATGGAGCAGAACAAAATAAAAATTGTATTCTCCATGTTCTTTTTTGTTCAGCAGCTCATACAGTTGTTGTGTTGATCTTAAAACATGAACATTTTTGTGATGCAGGTTCCCTCAGTTTTCCAAAAGCCACCAAAGCTCACACTACTGTAACGACCAGCTGGTCACCTGGTAGAGTTTCAAGCTTTATATCTGACTAATGTCATATAACCTTTATAAGTGTTACATCAATGGGTCAGTTTTGCAACAGAATACATCTTAAAGTGTGTTTTTCTCTGTCTGTCCAGACGGATCGACCCCCCCTGGCTCAGCTGAATGCCTCTTCTTGAGGTCCACGGAGCTTCTCAGCTTCTTTGCTGTGTCTCTTCTGCTCCTTGTGCTTCTGATCACAAACACTGTGCTCTGCTGCCACTACAGAAGGAAACACAGTTGGTTATCCTCATTACACCTCACATCACAGCACGACACTCACAATCAGCCTCAGATCTCAAGAATAAAGTATCTTATAATCATCAGGAGTAGCGAGCTACATCAGCTAAATCACATTTCAGTGTGTCTTCACCTCTAGATACTTGATGTCTTTGGTTGCCAGTTTCTCCATCGGGGGAAACAGAGGATGTGTAACTCCATCAAGTTCAAAAGACCAAACTAGGCTTCAGCTTCCCTGAAGATGCCATCCTCCACACAAATGTGTTCTACTTTATTAAGACTATACTGAGTCTCTTAAATGTTACAGGCCAGAAGATGTTTTAAAGGTGGGATGTGGGCTTCTTCAATAAGGTGAATGCTTCTATATAGCTTAACAATTTTTTTAAAGGTTAGTTGAATTCATCAGATCCTTTCAGATAGAAATTATCATATGAAGCAGAGTAGAGAGATAAAACCCATCTCTCTACGTATTGACTCATTATCAATCAGACTTACTATGAAGCACATGAATTCAACATTTCCCATGACTCACCTTTGTAATCACGCCTACAGTGTTGGTGCTCCAGCAGACGTGCACCAGCCATCGACTGTCCCCCCAGCAGCGCTGCCACTGCTACCAAGACGGCATCAAACTGAACCAGATCACCAACTACCGTCCTCAGGCAGACGGTCAGTGGACGGACGTTTACAGTGATCTATGAATGAAAATGACTATTTGATCACAATTTAGAACTAACACAATTTTTTTTCCTCTATGGCATTTACTATAGAGGCATTAACACATGGCAGATAGCATGCATGTCATCTCTAGCTGTTTAATTCTTTTGTTTGTCTCAAAAGGTCCCATTCAGTCCCAGCATGTCTCTGGCTGCAGCTTAGTAGTGTTGGCAGCACATCAGTAGATACAGACTATGAGCAGCGTTGGTTTATTGCAGCTGAGTGTGCAGATTAGTGCATAAATGTTGTAGGATGATTTGTGACTAAAACACCATCATTCTGCCTCCAGACTCCCAGAAGTACAAACCAGATGCGAACTCTATGATGAAGACGTCATGTCTTGAAAGCGTCTGTGAGGAAGGTGAGTCACAGACATATCATAATATTTTGACTGTGTAATACCATGATTCCCAGTTATCATCAGGGGGTGGTGACAGTAGAAACATACAGTTATATTAAGAGATGAAACTTTCTGAAAACATTTTCCACTGTAGGAAGATGTGCTAATATGAGAAATTTAGTGATAAGAGAGTATTTTTTTGATCTACAATATGAGATTTTACACTAGAATATTGTCCTTGTTCCTTTTTTTAAATTATTAGTATTTATACCTGTGATATAAAACTGTAAAACATTATTTTTGTCAAGTTTTTTTTAGCTTAACTAGAAGATGAGCATCCTACAACAGATGCAGAACAGATGCGGGGAAGTTTATGTGATTTAACAGTTGAATGAGGATTCAATGCTTACAGGCAAAAGAGAGAAGCCTAGTTCAGATATAGTTTAAATGTCCTGAAAGGAGAAGACACAAATTGTGGAAAGACCCTAACAGATTAGAAGAAGGGACAGTAAACAGCATAGAAATGAACTTGAAACAAAAACAGGGTATCAAACTATGTCAATCACATGATCTGATATTGTTTTAAATCTTGTTCCTCATAAATTGGAAGGGCTGTAATTTTGATTTTCATGGTCTGGTGTTTCTCTTCTCTCTTCTCCTTTTAAACTTGTTTTTTTTTCCAGCTGCTGAGCCGCAACATGAAGCGTTTGGATCGTTCACAAACCGTAATGGACCAACGGATGCTCAACATGACGGACGGTCAAAGATCTCTACGGACTCATTCGACACCTCCAGTACCTCCTCTGGTGAATTCTACGAAAACACAAATGACTACGTCATAGTCACCATTGGTGAGTTGAATTCACTCACCTGCTTCCCTTCTCTTAGCTCCTTGTACATTTAAAACTAGTTAATGATTACACAGATTTGTCCAAAAACCATCAGTTTTTTATTTTATTTAAAGATGGCAGATGCTGTAAAACCCACATCTTTGAAATGTTTGGAATTCATTTGGAAATTTTTATTCTAACCTATAGAATTGCTGAACTACTACTGGATCGTCCATGTATTTGATTACTTGCTAAAGTTACTGTCATGTTGTGTCACACTGGATGGCTCAGCTGCAGTGGGAGTGTTCCATCCTCTAACATTAATAAAATCCTAAACTGATTATGTAATAACTTTATGTTAATAATGTAATAATTAAGGATTAGTAATAAATTATGTTATTGGCCAAATGTTTTTACATTATTAGCTTTAAGATGTTTTACCTCTTTTATTTTCCTGACATCTTTCCTTGATTTTTTGTAGTTCCACTCTGGGTAATTATGCCACCCTCTGTCCAAACTGATCTGTGTGTGTGTGTGTGTGTGTGTGTGTGTGTGTGTGTGTGTGTGTGTGTGTGTGTGTGTGTGTGTGTGTGTGTGTGTGTGTGTGTGTGTACCCTCATACATAGAGCCACGACAGAGCCAGTCAGCTGCCACCAACGATACATTCCACCCCTCGAAGCTCCACAGTCAGGACCACCTTCACTCTGAAAGAACTACAGACCCACTGAATTCAGGTCAACATGCTGTATGTCAGAGGAACAGCTGCTACACACGTGGAAAGATCATAACATGTCGATCTTTGCTTTTTCTGCTTATTAGATGTTGATGACAAAAATGACGGAGGCCTCATTTACTCCCCTGTGAGCCCTGAAGAAAACACCTCCTCTGGGGATGACTATGATGACATTGACTCTTAAAATTGGAGTTGGTGTGGTAAGACATGTTTCCAAGTGAACGGACAATAACCTCAATGTTAACATATCTGGACAATGAACTGAGAAGAGAACTTCAGTTCACAAACAGAATGTGAAACTGCACTGAAAGGTAACTCACTTTAACATCAGACAGGTGTTCTGACAGAAGAACTTTAATATTCATCATTTGTGTAATTGTCAGAGTTCTAGAAGTCCTACATTCAAACTAGTAAGTTTATAAAGTCTGTCTCAAATAATTATTGTTTCAACTATATTTGAATGACTTTTTTTTGACATTTCATGACCTGCTTTCCTGTGAAATACTTCTGGTACAAAAGCATTTTTTTAACTTTCTGACCTACTGCTTTACCAAAACCACATTTTCTTGTAAACTGCAGCAGGATCAGTCTACTGAGACTTTAAATGTGTCCTACCAGTACCACTACATACTTTAATTTCTGTTCCCTTCTGTGCTCCAACTGGCTTGAAATAAATGGCTGCTAAAATAGCAGCTCTTCAACGGGATATTTATGAAGAATTCATGTGAAAAAGAAAAGAAGAAATGTTTTTAAGTTCTGTATTTGACACAGAACCTGAGTAAAATATTCATGTAAAACTTATTTAATCGTTTCAAACACCCTGTATTCTAAACGTAACCACAGCCCTTTTGATTTTGCTCAAATGAAACCATAGAAGTCCTGCCCTTTATTCTCCCACCATTCTCCCCAACATTTAGTGACATATATGCGGTAAATGCAATGGTCATTACAGTAGCAATGTTACCTCTGGACATTAAACAGAGATTTAGTTTTGTCCAGAAACTTATTTACTGGTGCAGATTAGCAATGCGTAAAATACCTAGATTTACGTTGGTGCATTTTATGGATACTCAGACATCTGATACTCAGACATCTGATTGGCAGCTGCCATTAAAAGGCATCACACTTGTGTTGTTATTGTTTTTTTCTAAATATTTCCTCCTTCTGACAAATAAAAAGCAAATTCAGATGTTGTGTTATTGTGGTGGCTTAGAAACTATCAATAATAAAAAGAAAATATGAATTTTCTGATATATTAGGCACAAATATATTTAGTTATTGTCAGGTTTGCTTTCTGAAGATGCGACTCAAAAAACCCCAGCCTTGAACTGATACCTTAACATCTTCCTGTCTTCCAGGAAAAATTTCCACAAGATTTTAGAACTTGAGCAGTGATTAAATGACTTTACTTTGCAAGGTACAGTATGTGCAGTCATGAGGAATCCCTATCAGATACCACAAAGAAAGGTACACATAGAAACTGTGTGTACTGTGAAGATATAAACATTCTTAGTTTCAGTTTGTTCAAAGTTTGGTGTTCCAGATCATCCCAAAGGGTTCTGATCAGGGCTTTCTGTAGGGCAGACAAGATGTTTCCAATAACAGAGAGGGAAAGCCACACATCTATCGCTCTTTCTTTCTTCATAGCAAAACTATCATGTTCAAAACTTTGGAAACACATTAATATCTGAAATATGAGCAGTATTTTACAGTCCTTTCAATTGCAGAGTCTGCAAAGTTCACTTTGTCATAAACCCAGAGCGCAGTCCAAAGTTGTGCTAAAGTGTGTCTATTAACTTCTAGCCATTTTTGTACAGTAATTAATTACAGTGATGTCCATCTTCACAACTAATGCAGATAGAAAGATGAGAGAAAGAGCACATTATTCAGGCAATTCAGGCAGCAAAGGGGATGAAAATTAAATGATCACCTTGACCTTGAGAAAACTAGGTCAAGGTCAAATTTAAACTTTTTTTTACATTTTTTTGCACATATCTCAGGAACCAGATAAGATGAAAAGACGAAACAAAAGGTGCTATATTCAAGGAGGTACGGGGATGAAAACTAGATCACAGCCTTGACCTAAGTCGAGGTCAAATTTTCACTTTTATGGTACACATCTCTGAAATCTGATGAGATATAATCACAAAACAACAATCAACATTTTCAGGAAGCCAGAGGCACAAAAATGTGATGATGACCTTCACCTTTGGAAAACTGTAGATCAATGTCAACTTACAACCTTTGTATCTTTTAGGGTGCAAAATTCTGGAGACGGACAATAAAAACTTTGAAAATAATCAGATGTCAAGAAAGCAAAAACTATATGATGACCTTAACCTTGGGAAAACTTAAAAGACTGTCTATTAATAGTAGCACGTGCACATGGTTGAATAACTCTTGCACTTTCATTATTTTTCTGTAACAAATTGCACAATGTCAACTGTGTGTGGTGAAACATCTTAAAATAATCATTTTTTCACCCAACCAGCACCCAGCCTTAGATAGTTATTATAGTTTATTTTCTTATGCAAATGACACTTTCTTACCACAATGCCACTAAGAAAGAGAAAGAAAGTAGGTCAGGGTAAAATTTTGAATTCAGGGGTGTCGCAGGATGTTGCAGTCTGTGACTGCCTTGTTTATTTGCTGAAGTCTTCCTGTGGACAACCTGTTGTGTTTTACCACAAGATGGCGATGCAACGTTGTAAGTAAAGTCTCAAGTGCATGATGACTGGAGAGATACCTGCACATGAAAACTACAGACAAAAAAACTTTCGATACACAAAGTTTCCTCCAAAGCAATCTTTTCCTGGTAGTAAACATCGTGACAAACACCCACTTGTGCCGACTGAGTCAAAGGACTGTTCTGTGAAAATCTGAGAGGGCTCCTGATCGGGGGCCAACATAAACCACTGGAGAAGTTTGACATGAGAGCTGGCATGGCTCTTCCAGCTCCATTACATCTGCAAGCAGCTGCAGAACATCAACACTTCCTCCTGATCCAAAGCGATGCCTTGAATCAAAGTCATGTCGTGTTTTGTCGAAGTAAACATGACAAACGGCTCCAAAGCACCTGTAAGACTTTTAACAAGGGGGAGGGGGGGAGCGGTGGTGATGCACAGATAAACAAGGATTAGCTTCAGCTCAGCTAACGTGAGAAATGGGAGTGATGATGCATTAGACTGATAACCCACAGAATTGGCTGTTCTTTGACTGGAAGGTATTTGGCAAGGAAGAGGAGGATAGGAGTCTGTCAGGGTGTGGGGAGGTGAGAGGAGGGGGAGGATGAAGGGTGAAACTGAGGAGAAAAGGAGGCGGTGGACGGAGTTGGTAAAGATAAAATATGTCTAAGAGAATCATATACTGCACTTAAATTTAGTCCAGAGCTCTGCATTGAGATAAACAGGCGAATTAACGACCAGATCTCCTTATGAAACTCAAGCTCTTTCACATGCCAGAGAATCCAGCACACTCACACACACACCGACCCACACACCACTTAACAGAGATTCCATCTTAAAGTATGCAGTTTGATATATTACAGATCCTCCTCAAACAGTTTGCTTTTGTTTTATTCTGCACTCAAAGATTGATAAGTCCAAATCTTAAAATCTGTGGATTTACAGTGCTGATTAGCATCAAGGGGAAAGAAACGGAACACTCTAGTATGTAAAGTAGAGCGTAATATTTGATGGTTTAGAAGATCAAGCCTCTGTTTTTACTTTGTTCATTAAATCAGTTACACACAGAGGATTATGGCTCCATAAGTCCATAAGTTGCTTAAAGTGTCTCGACAACTGATCCTGGCCAAGTTAAACTTATGAACTCTGTTTGCTGCGGTTGGCCTGGAAACAACCATAACTGCATGCAAAAGAAATTTAGCCATTTAAACTGCCACAGTGTTGTATAAGGAGATGCACAACACAGTACGTTTTGTAAGTTGCTTTTTTTTTGGTTGGGAATACACTCAAAAATGTATAGAATGTTCTTGATTCAATGATTATTTTCCAAATGTATCCTCCTACAAATGTGTCTTATTGCTCCATATGTGGGGTTTTTTCAGGTCATAACACTGAATCATTAATATAACATTCATTCATTCATCAATTCAAAAATGCATCTTCTCGGTTAAGTGACTATATTTAGCCTTTCAGTCACATTGCAGACACCTGTTTTCTGCAAAAAGCCTCTCAGAAACGGTTTGGTGGAGGACAAAAAGTAGGACTATGAGGTGTATTTCTGCAAAGTGTTCTGAAAAACATGAATTTAAAAAGCATATATAACATTTTTTGTATCTATTGAAGTGTAAATAGATATTCCTCTGTTTACATGTTCGCCATAATAATTTAAGTGAGGAGAGGAAGTCATTCACGTCAAACCTAGCCTCTGTAACCCAACGCAATTCCTCCTTGGAAAGACTGGGCTTGATCTTGTGGTCTGTTGCTGTAATGATGAGGAAAATCAACTTTAAATACCACTGCTCAAAAAAAGGAGAAACCCTGCTCCACAGTACACTGGCATCGCGCTAGGGGTGTCCCCTGCCACTTGCTTGTAAATCAGCTAGCTGGGATCAGCTGCAGCAACCCCCGTGACCCGATAAAGCAGAAGAAGTGGTCCAGAAGATGAATGAATAAATGATTCACAATTTTCCTGTAAACTATGCATATTGTGTGGGTTAGTGTAATGTTGGCTCGTGGACTCTGATTTTAAAAACCTTGATTTTAACCTTGTTTGTTTCTTTTTCGAGAGAATTGATGAGGAATGTAGATTAGCATTGCTTCACATCTGTTCTGTTTAGATTCTTTCGCATTGGGTTTGCTTCAGTCACGCTCTGAAGCAAACCTGATGCCGGTTTGTAATAGATGTTCATATGCATATTGAAGGGGACTAGAAATTTGTGACGGAGACCCTCAGCTCATCGGGAATCTGTTTACTGCAGTAACAAGTCAAGAGGGAAGCAGCACCAGTGTCATTAAAGGCTTCTTGCAACCAGTGGAGTCCCCCTACTGGACATCACAAGGAATGTTGGACTCAGGTCATCTGGTTGTCAGGCAAGAGTGAGTGTAACTACTATATATGAATGTGTATGGATGTGTACGTACGTTGTAGGGCAGTTATTTCTGAAGCATTCTACATATTCGATGCATACACATTTTTATAAATAATTGGAAAGCGTACCTACTGTATATACTTGTATTTTATTTTACTCTTTATTCTACTCTTTTATTCTAAAGGAGTAGAATAATAATTATTACACTGTAAGGAGTTGCCCCAAATCTCATCATACAATGTATAGTGACTATAAAAGTTTTCTATTCTATTCTATTCTATTCTATTCTATTCTATTCTATTCTATTCTATTCTATTCTATTCTATTCTATTCTATTCTATTCTATTCTATCAGAAAATCTCTGTTTTCATACTGTCATCCTACAATCAATGAACGATCAAACAAGTGTTTCAATCCTACGTCCCTCACTAGATGTGACTTCTCATTTAATATTTTTTTAAATTAAATTACTTACTTAAGACTTCAACACACACACACCCACACACACACACACACACACACACACACACACACACACACACACACACACACACACACACACACACACACACACACACACACACACACACACACACACACACACACACACACAGACACACACACGCACGTACACAAACACACAAACAACACAGTATTTGATACCAATAACAATTACGTTGTGATTTGTTACACTGTTTTTCATAAAACTGTGTTAACACAGAGGCAAGAAAAGATGTGAGACTGATTGTGAGTTATGGGCCTTTGTCTGAGACGCTGCAGCAGTGTATACGCTGTGATAGATGCTCATCAAACTCAGTGAAGCAGCTGTCTTCTGTTAAGAAACATTCTCTGCAAGTATTTACCATTCATATTAATACAAATACAAAAACATTCTGTATGTCTAACCCCTCTAATGAATGTCTTACTTCGCTGTGACCTCGTAACTTTTGCTTTTGACTTTGTTCTCTGATGACCGAGAACGTGTTGCAGGATGGACAGCAGCCAGTGAAACGCAGTGAGGTCATCAGTTCCTCACAGACCCACGTGAAAAACCTACTTTATCTTATTCATCCCAGTGTTTTTTTCCCCCTTTGGTTTCCCAATAGCAAAATATTATACTATAACCATTAATTCACTAACATGAGTCCTCTTCACACTCTGAATGACTGTGTAGATTGTCTGCTAATGACATTACAGCCTGCCGGCTTAACGTTTGGGTGTGCTTGTGAGGCCCGGTAATAGAGTTGATGACTCTTCCCTCATTAGGTTGCTTTCGCTGCCGCTGCTAAGCTCTAATCAGGAGGTTTTTGGCTGATCGACCGGGCAGGAGCCCTGATCCAATTCACCTTTAAAGTTCAGTGGACCTGTCTGGGTTGCCACGGGTCAGTACATTGCTCTCCATGCTGTGCACCCCCACAGAGGCCCTCATTACCTCATTTCCTGTTACTACTGTACCAGACAAGCTCTTCATGTCATGGTTTAGGCAGAAATAATGACACTGAACAACACATTTCAACACTTCATAAAAACACATCAAAACATCTGACAAACTAGAAATCATAACATTTCTGTAGACACAACATTATTAAAAGGAAATTAGGAAAGAATTTTACAACATATTATTTCATAAATCAAGGAAGAAAATTTTTTTTTTCTGAAATGCAAATATTTACAAAAGAAAAACCCTTAAGTGTTAAGACTCCTTAAAAAAAGAAGACACAGTTCTTGTGACTGACAAAACATTGCGCGACATCATCACATCGTTTTTGTGCCTCCGGTTTCCTGAAAATGTTGCTTTTTATCTTGTGATTTTATCTGATCAGGTTTTCGAGAGTAGTACCTAAAAAGGTGTAAAAGTGAAAATTTGACCTTGAACTACTTTTTCAAGGTCAAGGTTGTGATTTAATTTTCATCCCCTTGCCTCCCTGACTATAATGCTTTTCGTTTCGTCTTCCTATCTTATCGAGTTCCTGTGATACAATGCGCCCTCGTTCTTAGCGGTCAATGCGTTCCAGGAACCACACGCGATTGAGGATTCCGTGATCAAGATCGCAATCTATTTATCTTATTATTTACGGTAATTTAACCCTTTATGAACCATCCCCATACTGATATTAAACCACCTATTATCTGTATTACCTTTTCCCACACTCTTATCGACTGATTAAAGCACTTTTGTGTTTCACGGATGTCCGAGACTGACGGAATGAGCGAACTTCTGGATGCCGTCAGCCAATAGAATGCGAGTACGGTATCACGTGACTGCCAACATAAACTCCGTGATGAGTTGGAGTCGCAATTGTTGATGCGCGACCACACGAGGGCGCGCTGTATGTGCAAAAAAATGTACAAAAGTTGAAATTTGACCTTGACCTAATTTTCTCAAGATCAAGGTCATCATCTCATTTTTATCCCCTTCGCTGCCTGACTAATGTGCTTTTTGTTTCATCTCTCTATCTGCAACGGTTGTGAAGATATTTGGTGGACGAACAGACGGACGGACGAACACACAAACACTTACAATTACAATACATCACCGCTTCATGGGATGTAATCAGAATTGTCCAATAAAGTACTGGTTTAATTTTTAAAGACATTTTACTGTTGAATCATATAAAAATCATATAAAAGGTTTCGAAAACATGACAGTTTTAATCTTAAAATTGTCACACATTTATTGTTTGTTGTGGACATGACATTCAAATCTGTAAAATAACAGATACTGCAGTTTAGTTGAAGCTACAAAACACTGAAACAGGAACATCATGTGTAAAATTGGACTGCATTCGGTCACATTTACTCAAAGTTGTACATGTATTATAAAAACCTTCAAGAAATGTGTTTATTATTGTACTTATTCATTTCATCCAGTTTTGTGATTTGCCCCTCGAGGCCTCTGAACATTTTCCATAAGCCAGACTTAAGCTTGAATACAGAAATGAAGCCCAACTTTAGAGCTGGCTGGGCGGTCCAGCATTTAACTCATTAACCTTGTTTCTTTTTCGCGCCTCGCTGTATCAACAGTCTTCCCCAACAAGACACATTCATGTGGTTGCCAATCAGGTCACCGCTGCAATTAAGCTGCTTTAAACTTGTTCAGTGGTGCTTGGAGGCCATAAAAATACTTCCGTTTGACTGTCAATGGGAGGCCGTGGTGTTTAATGCTGCATTCATGGGAGAATACATTGTGTCTAGTTTATGTAAGCAGTCTGGTCAGTGGGTCAAAAGGGCAACGTCACTAAAGGATATGAAGATGAGCAGTTGTTTAGCTGTCAAAGATAAACACAAACACCTCCATCATTAGGAATCAGTGTATTTTCTTCTTCTTCACCAGTCCAACAATAACGTTTCTCATGCGAGTTTGAATCTCCTTGTTTGTCTCTGACCACATGGACTGAGATTTATGAGTGTGCGGTCCACATCGGATAGAGGCAGCCAGTCAGCCCGTCAGGACAGGCATCATCAATCTTGGTTTCCAGTGAATGGCAGATTGGCTGCTATAAACCAGGCCTGATTGCAGTGTGCTGTTCCCTGTGAAACACTTTTCAGACCAAGGGAGGCATGGAAACAAAATCCTGCAGATACAAACAATGTGTGTCTGGGGCACTGTGAGCTGGAACACATCGTAGGACGGTATCATATGCATGTTTGAGCCGGTACCATACAGGACTGGCTCATTTATTTATCACTATTGCCAGTGTGATCCTGCAATACTCCCTGGACAGACTCACTTATTAACATGGATTTATACTTAAACTTCATACTAATGTAATTTCTGATGGTTTGCTTGAATCTGAAGCCACAGATGCTGACCATAACATTCTATTTATGCAGCTTCAAAGATTTCCAATTGAATCGAATACACCTGTGGCCTATAAATCTCAAATCAACTTAAATTGGCTGTATGTGCTCTGATTTTTTTTCTTTCATAATGCCAGCACAATTGAGGGTTTAGTCATAAATGGCTATAAACCAAAAGATAAAGTCAAAGATTAGATCATGACGACGGACAGATTGAAGCCAGGCAACAAGTATTATCTGGTTGACCAAATAATGTTGGGGTTTTTTTTGCAAAACCAGACACACAATTTATGTGTCTGAACCACAGTGAATGAGGCAGGGTGGGAATGTGTTGCTGATATTGATAATGAAAAGAAATGATACCAGATAAACTGATAATTAATGCCCCACACCTAAAAATTTATAGTCCCTCTGGTGTTTTTGGATGAAACCGTTGTGAGGAGTTTTTCACGCCTCCAATAGAGTTTCCTGTTGGGTGCATCGTTCATACAGATATTTATCATTGTATTACTCCATTGAGTCAGATTGTCAGTGTGTAACAGCAGTTTAAATACTTACTTAAAATGATTTCAGAGAATTACAACTGTCCTTTTTTCTTATAATGTGGATACAATACAATGTGGGATTTTTACAACTGCATTGTTACAGCTTCTGTTTGGTCCAAAACTACCCTCAAATGACCTGCATGGAAATTTTTTTTACATCAAGTCTACATGTTATATAAACAACAGGTTATTTCACATCAATGTAAAATTCCTTTAATTGTTTTGTGAATGTGTTTTAGCGCTTACGTGTTCATCGTTAGAATAAAGTAAATTTAAACGGTTTTTACTTTCAAATTAGTAACCATACAAAATAACCTTAAACTCTGTATAGAATATAAATATGTAAAAATGTATAGTATAGAATATATAAACAGTATAGAATATACGTATGTGAAACATGTTCAAAATTTTAAAAATGATAAAATGTATTTTACAAGACTGACTGATAATTTACCAGAACTCATAATTTTGACCACAGAGCTATCCTTCAAAGTTGATCGCTTATTCTAAGTTCTTCAGCACTAAATATAATAAAATATAAATATTCCTTTCCATCTGAACTACATTTAAACAAAATAAGCAGGAAATTGACAACATTACAGTATTTATAATTTTTTTAAAAATGCAATAAATGTTTTACAAAATATTATTTTAAAAAATCATGTAAACAAAAACGAAACAAAAAATAAGTTGTAGGATTTACTTTAGAAATTTAATATAGAAATAAGTTACCGTAAATTATAATCTTCTAAACATCAACTCTGAAGGAAACAAATGCAGAAATACACAAGTGTGACTGATCATGGCCAAGTTCTATGGTTGTGTTCCAGTAACCAATACCAGTGATCAGATACAAGCAATGCAGTTCAATCTAGAGCAAAACAATCCAGAGGTGATGATATTTCTACAGATGAAGTCCAAGCGAACCCCATAGCTGTGATGTGACATTTGCTGAGAGCAGCTGGCTGAGTTTTGTCGACATCAGTTCACACTTCAGGTTTTATCAGTGTGATGAAGTAAGTGTTTTCACTTACTGAGGGTCCAGTTCAGGTCCAGGTGTGGTCTCATTTGGATCAGAACTGTTGTACTGCTGCAACCCTTCATAAACACACCTATATATTCTTCATATGTTCTGTGGTCTTTAGCTAGCTTTTTGCAGCAAAGGAATGTGTGCAAATTGTTAGATTTAAGTACCAAATGTTTAACAATAAAATAATTAGCCAGAGTTGAAGTTCAGAGACAAAACTACTTGTTTCATTTATGAAAAGATTGTAGCTTGGGAACTTAAATCATTGATTTAATCCTTAAATCAATGAACATATGAATTGGTTCCACACAAGAAACAAAACGTCTCTTATGTGAATGTTACCCGGCCTCCAATCTGATCACTGTTCAGCGTTTTTCTAATTTTAATATTAAATTTGGTTAATATCAGTTACAATCAGGCTGCATTAAGGTGGACTTTTGATAATCTGTGTGTGATTAATACACAGCTTAATCCTCCAGAAATGTGAGAATTAATTATATTTTAGCTCAAACCCAGCCAGAATTTCTCTTCAGCATTTCTCTCTACATGAAATTAGCTAATGGCCATTCTGTATAATACATGCGTTAACTTTTAGAACCGCATGTCAGAGGCTGAATGCTGAACATTTACTCGTGACAGAATTTTTCTATTGGGGTGTCACTACTTTCATTTAAATGGAAAATCTGAGTATGTTCAAGATTTGAAACATTTGAGTCCTTTTCTGCTTCCATAGTCTATGCATGACCTCTGGAGTTACAAGAAGTGTGTTGTTTTTCAGATTGAATGAGGTCACCACAAGATTAATAGCATGGCATGGTAGGCAATGGTGAGTGAGCTCAGCCAGCAGTCCAGGAACTCTGTGTGTGTGTGTGTGTGTGTGTGTGTGTGTGTGTGTGTGTGTGTGTGTGTGTGTGTGTGTGTGTGTGTGTGTGTGTGTGTGTGTGTGTGTGTGTGTGTGTGTGTGTGTGTGTGTGTGTGTGTGTGTGTGTGTGTGTGTGTGCGTGTGTGCGTCCGGTCAGCCACTCCATGCCACCAGCTTAACCTCTGGATTCTCCACATTCCAGTCAAAGTCAGGCACAAGTCTCACTGCTGGTCCATTTAAAATGACTGACGTTATTTGCTACCATTAGGCACTACTATGTAATTGACCTCTGACCCCTTACAAGTGACCTGTTGAAACAGCTTTAAACCAGATAGTCTAATCTCCATGGGAAAAGGCCTCGATATAGACTTAGGGTTCTAAAAGCAATCAACACCTAAAGGTGAAAGAGGGGAGCTGGGGTCAGTGCCACTAGATCGCTCTGATCCGGTCGGGCGATGATGATCATACTGTTTGAACCCGGACAGCCTCACAAAAATTATTTGATTATCATTTGACATAATGTCATCCTCATTTACAAAAAAAAAATCTTTGTACCTACCTTTGTATGTTGTATTTTACACTTTGAAATTAGTAAAATATACTTGCTTAAATATACTTAAATATCATTCAAATTATAATAGTAGGAAATAAATATCATTCAAATTATTATTTGCCATTGATCTTATTGATCTATAAATTATTATCTTGTAAATAAAAAACTTCTGACGGGATCATTTAGATTCCTTCACTATTCCACAAAATTAAGTCAAATATCAAAAACCCTTCGTCAATATCTTTCAATATAAAAAGAAAATGGAAAAAACCCATGACAACCCGGACACGTTTCTTATGTGGATCTATTCAACCTGGTTAAGCTCTAACAAACAGAGGGATGAAAATATACCCTCTGTAGTGGAGGTAATAACAAAACATGACACTAATATAGATGACTCTGTCTTTTTAAAGTGTTGTTTCATTTTAAGCTTGTTTAAATTGTATTTAAGTGTATTTTAAATGTATATTTTATTATGCCAAAAATGATATTTTTGTTCCAATCTATGGAAAAGTTCTTCATCAAGACATTTTGACAGATATTTGAGGACTCAGGAAATATTCTCAGAGTGGTACTGATGATAGTTCTGTGTGTTACCACGGTCACTGGGCACACACACATCAGTCAAATCAACTTTTTTTGTACAAAAGAATACTTTAATAACTTTAACAACAACCTTGATTCTTACTATTTGTGGATGTTTACTATAACGGATGCTTGGTCATAAGTGAAAACCCCTCGATTCGATCTTCATGGTGGCAGAATAACAAGAACATTTCAAATCACCTGCATTTTTGGCTGCAGAGCCTCGTCGTGTGACTCCAGGCCATTTCTAAAATCCACTTTGGTCAAGTTTTTAGCAGCTGATGTGATCCATTCTGACAGTTTGGAGGATTAACTGAGGTTTGACAACAAGACATTGTGTCAAATGATATTGATCAAAGTTCACTTAAATCCTGTTAATTAAAGCAAAGAACAACACTGTACAAATCCACCTCTGAGAAGAGAGACTGGTTAAAGATGTTCCAGAAAATTTCAATCATGTGACCCTCTGTTGATAATTTGGTTTCTGCTCTCCTGCCTCAGACACGGTGCTGCTTAAAGCCAGACTTCCAGAAATGTGGGGATGATTGACGTCCTTATCAAGGCCTGAGGACTGAAGGACCTCGAATAAAACCTGCTTCATGAGATGAGTGGACTCGTGGTGGGGGGTCCGTCTGACATGCCATAAATGCTGACCTCTCCCATGCCATGTGGCGACCAAATCCACATATGAAAAGTGGCTTACAGGTCAAAACATGCTTTCATCACCATCCTCTGACTGATAGAGAGAGAGAGAAACAAAAGAATCCCTGACAACATGAGATGAAAGCACAACGAATCGCGTTATTCACAATAACTAATGCAGAGTGGCTGAACATTCATTCATTCATTCATCTTCAGTACCCACTTCTTCCACTGACGCAGGTCGTGGGGTTGCGTGAGTCTATCCCACAGGACTTGGGGCATGAGGCAGGTATTAACCTGATATTAGTCAAAAATAACTAGAAGAGCGATGCATTAACACTACAGCATCTCATCTATTTGCTTTCATTTCTCATATAAACATATATCAGTTTCTCTCTTTCTTCTTTTCCTTTCAGCTTTTCCCTTCAGGGGTCGCCACAGCGAATCAGTTGCCTCCATCTAACCCTGTCTTCTGCATCCTGTTCTCTCACACCAACTACCTTCATGTCCTCTTTCACTACATCCATAAACCTCCTCTTTGGTCTTCCTCTAAGCCTCCTGCCCGGCAGTTCAAAACTCATATCTATCTACCCATTTTCTTGAAGAAAACGGATGGATGTAAGTCCATAAAGTCTAATTTTCAACTGTGGTTGTGTCCACATTTGAAAATGGACACAACTCATGAACTACTCCTCATGATGCTGACACTGATGTTTGAAATTTTAAAAGAAGTAATTTTATGTGGGGTTATAAAACCAGAATAAAGCCCAACAGATAGACGTCATTATAGAAAGTATTCAAAGTGGAGCAACGAGTAAAACTGGACAGATTAGATATCATAGAAAACATCAAGTGAATCATTGTATGTCACATTAATATTGTGTTTTCACCTATTGTGTGCGATAGTTTGTTTAAAAAAAGCAATAAAACAGAGGCTTTAAGTTGAGAACACACACTGATGCATGTTTGTACTGATGGATTCAGCATCTTTTTGTTTCCTATAAATGCTCCCCTCATTTATCACTTCTTTTTTTCCACTACTGCATTTTTCTGTGCAGATATAACCCAGATCCAGCAGTTTAGACGGCGTACAATGCTCCTCTATTACATCCATGACATGTAAAATATTTCCTCTTGAAGTTACCACACATTTCCTCAAACTGCTTAAAAAGCCATAATTGGAAACAGACAGTTAGTCTGACTCGCAGTAGCCGAAAACATGTTTAAATCTTTATGATTTTCTTTCAGGCCAGTTGAATGATGGTCATTTTTAGACTTTAATCAAACTTGTGTTGGTGTTATTGGTTAGTGTGGATTGCATGGATGTGTCACCTTTCAATCAGACAATGAGTTGCAGTTTAAACATAATGTTTGTGTATCTTTTCATTAAAGTGTGCATGGGAAAGTGGCCCTGCTCAGGCTTCACTGTGAATAAATGCATGAATTTATGACTGTGTGTGTGTGTGTGTGTGTGTGTGTGTGTGTGTGTGTGTGTGTGTGTGTGTGTGTGTGTGTGTGTGTGTGTGTGTGTGTGTGTGTGTGTGTGTGTGTGTGTGTGTGTGTGTGTGTGTGTGTGTGTGTGTGTGTGTGTGTGTGTGTGTGTGTGTGTGTGTGTGTGTGCGTGTTTGCGTGTGGTATAGCAGTGGGGCTTTTCCGTCTTGTCAATGGAAAACATTAGTGTCATGCCCTCCCAAACCCTCCCACCCCCCAGTCCTTTCCCCCCTTGTTTAATTCAGTCCATCAACACTTCCTCCTTCAGCCTGTTAGTGTCACACTGCATTTCCTCCCCAGCCTCAACCAGAGCAGCTCACCGCAATCGGCCCAGTTTCAGGTTTCTCTCAAACGGCAGAGGGCTTCAAAGTCAATAACTGCTTTTTTGATTTTTATTGACCCAAAGACTCAGCACCTCCCCGCCCCACCTCCCCCACGCACAACAGTGCTCACCCCCACATTTCTTTAGGGGGGAATAAATTACAGTAAGACGGGTGGTTGTGCCGAGGTTTGAAAGTCGTGTCGTCTTGCTGATTGCACCTGCAACTCATTTAACAAGGTGTCCAAAAATATCCAACCCTCAGCACCTCAGAAGATCCATGAATGTTTGGTTTACAGAGTCTTTGACTGCAATGCTCTGAAACTAAGAACAGTTTATAATCCTTTAGGATTCTTTTTCTGTATTTTCTAGTTTAAGGATTAATTCTTGCAGTATGAAAATAAGAAAAATATTCTCTTCACATTTTCACATTTTATGTAGCATTTTTAGCCACAAAACACTGCATTATTATTATTATTATTATTATTATTATTATTATTATTATTATTATTATTATTATTATTATTATTATTATTATTATTATTATTAATAATAATAATAATAATAATTAACAACAACAATAATAATAATAGTATTATTAGTGTTAGTAGTATCAGTAGTAGTAGTAGTAGTACCAGTAGTAGTAGTAGTACTAGTTGTAGTAGTAGTAGTAGTAGTAGTAGTAGTAGTAGTAGTAGTAGTAGTATTGGTAGTACGAATATGAAACATGAACATGAAATTGGATGTAGGGTTCCCCAAGGCTCAATTTTAGGTCCACTTCTTTTTAATCTTTACCTGCTTTCCCTCAGGGACATCATCAGGAGACATGACTTCAACTACCACAGTTATGCTGATAACACACAGCTGATAACACACAGCTGATAACACACTGATAACACACAGCTGATAACACACTGCTGATAACACACTGCTGATAACACACAGCTGATAACACACAGCTGTTAACACACAGCTGATAACACACAGCTGATAACACACAGCTGATAACACACTGATAACACATAGGTGATAACACACTGCTGATAACACACTGCTGATAACACACTGATAACACACAGCTGATAACACACAGCTGATAACACACTGATAACACACAGCTGATAACACACAGCTGATAACACACAGCTGATAACGCACAGGTGATAATACACTGCTGATAACACACACTGATAACACACAGCTGATAACACACAGCTGATAACACACTGATAACACACACTGATAACACACAGCTATACATCGGTGTGTCTCCTGATGGCAGGAGGTCAACTGATTCCCTGTTTAACTGTGTCGTAGACATCAAGTCATGGATGATGGAGAATTTCCTACAGCTCAACCAGGACAAACCAGAGGTTTTAGTTTGTGGTCCTGAAAGCCAGGAAGAGCCTGTAGTTTTACCAAAATTACAGGCTCTAAAAATGTCGTGTGAGTTTTGATGCCGAGCTAAATTTTCTCACACATATTAAAAATGAAACAGGAATAGATTTTTATCACCTGGGCCTTCCACACTGGGAACCGTTTTGAGTCTGCTGATGGGGGCCCGGCCGGCTGGGGGTTCCTCCTTCTGTGAGGGGATCCACCTGTCTGTCGGGGGGCCAGAGTGCTGGTCCCCCCCGCCACGTCCACACTGGCATCACCTGTGGCTCCTCCCAGTGTGGACGTAGCGTTTCCTCAACTCTGCCATGCCATGTCTCCGTATTGTGTGTGTGTGTGTGTGTGTGTGTGTGCCCACGTGTGTGTGTTTGTGATATGGAGGGTGGGGTCTTATTTGCAATTGTTTTTCTTTCAGGCTGTGGATGTGATGACGGCGATCATCTTGTCTACAAGAAAATGATTTGGATTCACTGCGGTCTTTTTTACATCTTGGAAGATTTTAAAAGATAACTTTTACTCATACTGTTTGAAATTCCTGATCAACATTACTCAATACATAATAGAGCATTTTAAATGACAAAAATGTCCACAACTATATTCTAAAACCTGTAGTACTTGGATTTAATTATCATTTAGAGGAAGAACTCTGATAGTGCCAACAACAACAACTGATGCTCTCTACAACTAGTAAGGAATTATCCTTTTTTTTAAACTTTTTTTTTTTTTAACCTTTTTTCTAATTACTCCAACATTCAAACACCAACCAAGCAAAGAGTTTCTCCAGTTTCTTAAAGGTAAGCTAATAAAAAGCTAAAAAAAAAAAAGCTAAACTAAAAACAAACAAACAAACAAATAAATAATAAATAAATAAATAAAAAGGTAAGCTTCCCCTTCAATGATGAAAAACAATTTTTACAACATCTTTGGTAGAGCAGAGAGAATAAAGTACTAACATAACTACCTCTTGGAATTCCAAATATCAACACTAGAATAACATTAGTGAGTGTTTTCCACCCTGTTGGTGTGTCAGATTGAAGGTGGACGCTTTTCATCTTCATCGTTCCTTTATCTTGTGATCATTATTTGGCTGCTATTTGGCGAAATCTGTAAAGCCCAGCTTTCAATCTCAACAATCTCAACTTTTGATCATTTTGGTAAAATATTAAATTGTGATTGTTGTGAAACTGTCTTGAATATGTGACTCAGCGACTGCTATGGCTCCCCAATAGCAACAGTGAGGGCTGCAAGGCAGCCAATAAAGAAATCAAGGCTTGCCTCAATGATGGCTGTTCTGGTTTATTACAGCTGTATACAGTGGTGCAGCAGGTGGGTAACCACGGAGACGGGGGTTTCACTCATAATAATGTGATTCACGTTGCTTTGATTAAATAAACTTAAAAAATGAATTGAATGCAACAGATAATGATTAACAGTTCTAGAGGCCCCACCCTAAATAGCTACACCCACCACACCCACCTCAGTCTCTCCTGTCTCTAATGTTCTCATCAGGTCGTCATAGCAGCATGAAAGATCTGGTGATGCATAAAAAGAAATCACTCTGGCATTAAATAGTTCACATCCGTGGAGTTTTACCACAGATCAGGCCTTAAAAAAAAAAAAAATCAAAGTGTTCCAGCGCGTCTCTGCGGGTGGAAAGGTGGAGAAAGAACAGACGGTCTGTAGGTAATCAACCGCCCAATGACTCGCCTGTGATCTTTTAGGGGAAATCGACTCACTAATGGCTTGCCTTGTGTCCTGTGTCATTTCCTTTTGATGTGATCGTCCGGTGATGATCAGTGATCTGGCTGTGTGTAGTAAAGAGCTCTCAGCAGGCACTTTTAATTACCGGGGGGACTGATTTTGGCTGTGGACTCCACCTCGTCTGGTTTTTATTTCCAACTGCAGACTGACTGTAAAACAACACTACCAGCGCTGTCACCCAAAACCAAAGCTGTTCATGTACAAAAGCAGCCGGGGCCCTGATTATCATTTTGTGTCAGGCATATGAGCGACAGTTGCTCTGTTTTTACTTACAACCCCCACCTTCCTCCTCTTGCTCCCCTTCCTCCTCTTCCTCCTCTTCTCTCTTTCCTTTAAGTGTCTTTCTGCACACATAAAAACTGATGTCAAGTGCACACGCTACATGCTCTATCTCAGATAAATCAGAGCCAGGTGCGTCCGTATGAGAGTTCATATTAGAGAGATATTGCAAACATCTGTGAAATCTGCGCGTCCTCATCATTTAGATCCCTGTGTGACAGTAAAAGGCTGCGGAGAGGAGGAGAGGAGAAAAGTCGCTAAAAAGTAACTCTGCCTGGTTTGTTCTGCTGCCAAAAGGCCTGACTGATGGGGCTCTGCTGCAGCAACAGGGAGCTCTGTCGCTACACACACACACACCCACACACACACACACAATCACACACACACACACACACACACACACACACACACACACACACACACACACACACACACACACACACACACACACACACACACACACACACACACACACACACACACTCCTCCCTCCATGCAGCTGATTTGATCTGATTTCATTTTCAATCATTTAAAGCATGCTCTGCTTATTTAAACCTGTCAGTATATGATTTTATTGTTGTTGACTATTTAATCTTTAAGGTATTTAAGTATATTATATATGCTCACCCTTTAGTTTTCTTGGTCCAGAGAATATTTCTGGAGCTTCAAAGCAAAATAGCGCACTAGAATTCTCTAAAAAAAAACTGGAGAAGACGAGAGACTCGTCTTAAAATATGAAAACACAAAATGAGTCCATATAGTTTATACAACGTAATTCAGTACAGAGAAGTCTAGAAATCCTGACTGGTTTGAAAAGCCTTTTAAAGCTAAAGTCATGGCTGTAGCTACTTAGGTAAAAGAGGTCATGTGAAGCCCGTCTGAGGTGGGAAAATAAGCTTTCATGAGTGGACATACACCACCAGATGAGGTCAATGAGACGGAACACTAACTACAAGCTGTTGAGAGTCATTTCATGTCTGTTTATGGTTGTTATTTCACTTTTCAGCGCTCGTCTTCATACGGAGACGGACATGAATCCGGAGATGTCCCAAATGATGCTGTACTTCCACTAGTCTTACATAATGTTGCATACTGCAAGAAATGACATTTCCTTATGTGGTGGGCGAATTCGACCGATGTCGACTCTGGAAACGATGGCTGTCATATTAAACCAGGAACCAGGTAACTTTCAAAATTATCATAATTTTTCATCTGACTAAAATGAATGGATGAATGTGCTTGATGTTCATCTGAAATTATTCACTCTTTACTGTATATGACGCTAATAAACTTGATAGGGCTTACAAGCCCTTCCCCTTCCCTCTGCATAATCAAGATGATGACCATTGAGTTGGCCATGCAAATAATTATATACTTCCTTTGTCGTCCTTAGTAGTGTGAACCCACTCTTACAATTAACCTGGACAGGTTGAATACAAAACTGTGTGTCTTTGATCTCTCTATATTTCCCATTTTCCCAGATCCAGAAGCTGCTTTTCGTGCAGCGGATCTCAGATCTCTCTCTTATCTCAGTTCCTTCTCCTGGAATCATTTTCCGACTGCCCGATGCGCTGACCCATCCTCCCTTCATTTTTGGGATTTTCCTTTGTCACACGCACACACGCAGGCACACATGCACCTACATAGGCTGTCCTCTATAAAACTTGGTTGTTAAGATCTGTGGATAAAGAGAGTCTTTAATAGATTAAAAATATGTTTAATGCCTTCCAATCCTCCACCCGAGGCCTCAATCTGTGAGAAACCAGATTAAATATAAAATAGAGGATCATTCTGGAAGCAACACGTTCAGGAAAGAGATGTTACAGTGACAGGAAATAGAAAAAAACAAAGAACCCCAGCTAATGAATTTACAGTATGTAAGCAAGTCATTTAATTCCTTTCTCAAAACTAGAAGACAAAAACTTCAGGTATTGCTGGCAAATTATTATTAAATGTAACAAAGAAATCTGACAATAGTGTAACCTCTGAAGATATCCTGAACCTTAATATTGGCTTCCTTATCATAACCCTCATCAGTGTTTTATGGCTGTGCACAATATGGAATGTGGAAACAGAAGAATTCCCCAGAGAAGACAAAAGTGGGTTATTTTCTATCCGTCAGGTGTTTAACTATAGAGTCACTAGCAGTCTGACCCAGAAATGTAGCCGCAAGAGGACACAAGCCAGTGTCTTATTGTGCCGGTCCCAAGCCCGGATAAATACAGAGGGTTGCGTCAGGAAGGGCATCCGGCGTAAAACTTTTGCCAAATCAAAGATGCGAATCAAACCTATGACTTCCATACCGGATCGGTCGAGGCCCGGGTTAACAACGACCGCCATCGGCGCTGTTGACCTACAGGGCGCCGGTGGAAATTGGATCACTGTTGGTCGAAGAAGGAGAGGAGGAAAGTGCGTCCGCACGAAAAAAGAGAAGAGGAACACCAAGAGTAAAGGACTAAGAGTAGGGACGCTGAATGTTGGAACTATGACAGGAAACTGTAGAGAGTTGGTTGACATGATGCAGAGGAGGAAGGTAGACATACTGTGTGTACAGGAGACCAGGTGGAAAGGTAGCAAGGCTAGAAGTTTAGGAGCAGGGTTCAAGTTGTTCTATCATGGTGTAGATGGGAAGAGAAATGGAGTAGGAGTTATCTTGAAGGAGGAGTTTGTTAGGAATGTCCTGGAGGTAAAAAGAGTGTCAGATAGAGTGATGAGTCTGAAGCTAGAAATAGAAGGTGTGATGTTCAATGTTGTTAGCGGGTATGCTCCACAGGTAGGATGTGAGCTGGAGGAGAAGGAGAAATTCTGGTTGGACTTTGATGAAGTGATGCAGAGCATGCCTAGAAGTGAGAGAGTTGTCATTGGAGCAGACTTCAATGGACATGTTGGTGCAGGAAACAGAGGTGATGAGGAGGTGATGGGCAGGTTTGGTATCCAGGAGAGGAACGCAGAAGGACAGATGGTAGTTGACTTTGCAAAAAGGATGGAAATGGCTGTAGTGAATACTTTCTTCCAGAAGAGGCAGGAACATAGAGTGACCTATAAGAGTGGCGGTAGGAGCACACAGGTAGACTACATCTTGTGTAGACGGTGTAACCTGAAAGAGATCAGTGACTGCAAAGTAGTGGTAGGTGAGAGTGTAGCCAAACAGCATAGGATGGTGGTGTGTAGGATGACTCTGGTGGTGAGGAAGATGAAGAGGGCAAAGGCAGAGCAGAAGACAAAATGGTGGAAGCTGAAAAAGGAAGAGTGTTGCATGACTTTCAGGAGGGAGTTAAGACAGGCTCTGGGTGGTCAGGAGGTGCTTCCAGATGACTGGACAACTACAGCTAATGTGATCAGGGAGACAGGTAGGAGAGTACTTGGTGTGTCATCTGGAAGGAAAGTAGATAAGGAGACTTGGTGGTGGAATGAGGAGGTACAGGAGTGCATACAGAGAAAGAGGTTAGCCAAGAGGAAGTGGGACACTGAGAGGACTGAGGAGAGTAGACAGGAGTACAGGGAGATGCAGCGTAAGGTGAAGGTAGAGGTAGCAAAGGCCAAACAAGAAGCTTATGATGACTTGTATGCTAGGTTGGACAGTAAGGAGGGAGAGACTGATCTATACCGGTTGGCAAGACAGAGAGATAGAGATGGGAAGGACGTGCAGCAGGTTAGGGTGATTAAGGATAGGGATGGAAGTCTATTGACAGGTGCCAGTAGTGTGATGGGAAGATGGAAAGAGTACTTTGAAGAGTTGATGAACGTGGAAAATGAGAGAGAACAAAGACTAGAAGAGGTGACTGTTGTGGACCAGGATGTAGCAAAGATTAGTCAGGATGAAGTGAGGAGGGCATTGAAGAGGATGAAGAGTGGAAAGGCAGTCGGTCCTGATGATATACCTGTAGAGGTATGGAAGTGTCTAGGAGAGGTGGCAGTAGAGTTTCTGACTGGGTTGTTCAACAGGATCTTAGATAGTGAGAAGATGCCTGAGGAATGGAGGAGAAGTGTGCTGGTGCCCATTTTTAAGAACAAGGGAGATGTGCAGAGTTGTGGCAACTACAGAGGAATAAAGCTGATGAGCCATACAATGAAGTTATGGGAAAGAGTAGTGGAAGCTAGACTAAGGGCAGAAGTGAACATTTGTGAGCAGCAGTATGGTTTCATGCCAAAAAAGAGTACTACAGATGTAGTATTTGCTTTGAGGATGTTGATAGAGAAGTACAGAGAAGGCCAGAGGGAGCTGCATTGTGTTTTTGTAGATCTGGAGAAAGCTTATGACAGGGTGCCCAGAGAGGAACTGTGGTATTGTATGAGGAAGTCTGGAGTGGCAGAGAAGTATGTTAGAACGGTGCAGGACATGTATGAAGACTGTAAGACAGTGGTGAGGTGTGCTGTAGGTGTGACAGAGGAGTTCAAGGTGGAGGTGGGACTGCATCAGGGATCAGCTCTGAGCCCCTTCTTGTTTGCCATGGTGATGGACAGGCTGACAGACGAGGTTAGACAGGAATCTCCATGGACTATGATGTTTGCAGATGACATTGTGATCTGTAGTGAGAGCAGGGAACAGGTGGAGGAGAAGCTAGAGAAGTGGAGGTTTGTCCTGGAAAGGAGAGGAATGAAGGTTAGCCGCAGTAAGACAGAGTACATGTGTGTGAATGAGAGGGACCCAAGTGGAATAGTGAGGTTAGAGGGAGAAGAGATCAAGAAGGTGGAGGATTTTAAGTACTTAGGCTCAACAGTCCAGAGCAATGGAGAGTGTGGAAAAGAGGTGAAGAAGCGTGTCCAGGCAGGATGGAACGGGTGGAGGAAAGTGTCAGGTGTGATGTGTGATAGAAGAGTTTCAGCTAAAATGAAGGGAAAGGTGTACAAAACTGTGGTGAGACCAGCGATGTTGTTTGGTCTAGAGACAGTGTCACTGAGGAAAAGACAGGAGACAGAGCTGGAGGTAGCAGAGATGAAGATGCTAAGGTTCTCTCTGGGAATGACCAGGATGGATAGGATCAGGAATGAGTACATCAGAGGTTTTGTTAGAGGTTTTGGAGATAAAGTCAGAGAGGCCAGACTGAGATGGTTTGGACATGTCCAGAGGAGAGATAGTGAATATATTGGTAGAAGGATGTTGAGTTTTGAACTGCCAGGCAGGAGGCCTAGAGGAAGACCAAAGAGGAGGTTTATGGATGTAGTGAGGGAAGACATGAAGGTAGTTGGTGTGAGAGAAGAGGATTCAAAGGACAGGGCTAGATGGAGGAAATTGATTCGCTGTGGCGACCCCTGAAGGGAAAAGCCGAAAGGAAAAGAAGAAGAAGACTAGCAGTCTGACCCAGAACTGGCGTCGGCGTCTTTGGCGAGGAACGTGAATGAATGAATGAATGAATAAATAAGTAAATATATAAACTTTATGATTCATAAAGAAAGAAACAGATGAACACATATAAAACTGTCAAGCATGTTTATCAACACGTCTTTGACGTGAGGTTGTTATACGTCAGAAAATAGCCGGTTTTAACTCCGTCCATTCTGTGTGTACACGTAGACACGTGTTACAGCGTCCACATGACAACGCCTACCCGGCGTTTTCAAAAAACTTCACTTTGGTCAGAGTTTTCGTCCCGGATATCTGCATTGTCATGTGGACGAAAGGTATAAAGACAGCAAAAAGCCTCGCTGCCCGATGCCTTACGCCATATTGTTCACGTGATTCCTTCTGGCAGATGCGCCGTGATTGGTTGGGCGCTTGATTGACAGGTAGTGGGTGGAGTTAAAATGTGACAGTTTGAGGTTTTCAAGTGAGCTTATTCAAATATCTAGGTGGGGAGATAGTTGGACGGAGCAGTGATGGAGGGGGAGGTGGGGGTTGTTGTTTCTACTCATTGAGTTGGAAAAGTTTCTTTGTTCAAATCCAAACTGCTCATGTGGACTAACTGTTTTCAATTTGTAATGAGTTCAGCAAAAAGTAAAAAACACTGACACATGCCAGCGTGCTGAGTGAAATCGATTCATTTCACATTTTATGATGTTAATGCACTCTATTGTCTTCCCAAAAATCTGCAAAAATCTGCAATGCAGCTGATTCGTATTATGAGAAATGATGAGCAGTAGTACAGCTGCAAGGATGTCTTTAAATCAGGAACACATACATATATATGTATACATACAGTCTACAAATAAATAATGTGAGGAATGATCCCGCATGGGTTGAACTTGTTGCTCACCTTTGACCTTTGTGTAATTTAACCACAACATAGTCATAAATACTACAAGAAGAGCATTGGTCCAAGTGACATTCAAGTTGAGGTTTGTCAGCAATGCAGGATGACCCACAGGGGACAGGGAGCTGCACTGACCCTCCCCCCTCCTTCCTCCTCCTCCTCCTCCTCCCCCTCCTCCTTGTTCTTCACTTCACTTCTTCCCTCAGCTGTGTAATCCTTTTTTCCACATCAGTCTACACACAGGTAGCAAGATGTAAGACAAACTATTAATTAATTAATCCATTCATTCATTCATTCATTCATTCGTTAGTTAGTTAGTTAGTTAGTTAGTTCGTTCATTCATTCATTTTCTTGAAGACCAGATGTTTGTAACCACTTAGTCGTCTTGTAGGTCACGGGTCTGCTGGATTATATCACAGCTGGCTACTGGTGGAAGGCAGGGTACACTCTGAATGAGACGCCAGTTGATCGCAAGGCTACATGAAAAACAAACAAGCACTTAGGCTCACATTCACACCTACGGACAATTTGGAGTGATGATTTCCCCTAAGCTGGATATTTTTGGAGTTGGGAGGAGAACCTAGAGAGAACCCACACTGACAACGTGCAAACGCCAGACAGTAGGGATTCAAACTGGAAAGCTTCATGCTGTGAGGCCACAGCGTGACCCACTGCACCAGTGTGCTGCCCTGTTCACTTTCAGTTTTACCAAATTTAAAGTAAGCATAATAGTCAGAGAGAAACAAATCATGTTAATGCTTTTAATATTCATGTCTCAAACTCTTTATTACTGACAAGAAGCTATAATTTACTTACAGATTTTTAGAAATACTTCGTCTGGGATTAGATCCCATGAGATCCAATAAAAACTAAAAAAAAACAAATAAACATTTGTGTGTAAAAAATAAACGGAAATGAGAAATATACAAGTAAAATTGTTCCTGTCTACTTCTTCTTCTCCTTTCGGCTTTTCCCTTCAGGGGTCGCCACAGCGAATCAGTGTCCTCCATCTAACCCTGTCTTCTGCATCGTCTCCTCTCACACCAACTACCTTCATGTCCTCTTTCACTACATCCATAAACCTCCTCTTTGGTCTTCCTCTAGGTCTCCTGTCTGGCAGTTCAAAACTGTCCAATGTCCAAACCATCTCAGTCTGGCCTCTCTGACTTTATCTCCAAAACCTCTAACATGTGCTGTCCCTCTGATATACTCATTTCTGATCCTATCCATCCTGGTCACTCCCAGAGAGAACCTCAGCATCTTCATCTCTGCTACCTCCAGCTCTGTCTCCTGTCTTTTCTTCAGTGACACTGTCTCTAGACCAAACAACATCGCTGGTCTCACCACAGTTTTGTACACCTTTCCTTTCATTTTAGCTTTCATTTAGCTTCTTCACCTCTTTTCCACACTCTCCATTGCTCTGGACTGTTGAGCCTAAGTACTTCAAATCCTCCACCTTCTTGATCTTTTCTCCCTCTAACCTCACTCTTCCACTTGGGTCCCTCTCATTCACACACATGTACTCTGTCTTACTGCGGCTAACCTTCATTCCTCTCCTTTCCAGGACAAACCTCCACCTCTCTAGCTTCTCCTCCACCTGTTCCCTGCTCTCACTACAGATCACAATGTCATCTGCAAACATCATAGTCCATGGAGATTCCTGTCTAACCTCGTCTGTCAGCCTGTCCATCACCATAGCGAACAAGAAGGGGCTCAGAGCTGATCCCTGATGCAGTCCCACCTCCACCTTGAACTCCTCTGTCACACCTACAGCACACCTCACCACTGTCTTACAGTCCTCATACATGTCCTGCACTGCTCTAACATACTTCTCTGCCACTCCAGACTTCCTCATACAATACCACAGTTCCTCTCTGGGCACCCTGTCGTAAGCTTTCTCCAGATCTACAAAAACACAATGGAGCTCCCTCTGGCCTTCTCTATCAACATCCTCAAAGCAAATACTACATCTGTAGTACTCTTCTTTGGCATGAAACCATACTGCTGCTCACAAATGCTCACTTTTGCCCTTAGCTCTCCTCCATTCCTCAGACATCTTCTCACTATCTAAGATCCTGTTGAACAACCCAGTTAGGAGCTCTACTGCCACCTCTCCTAGACACTTCCATACCTCCACAGGTATGTCATCAGAATCGAGTGCCTTTCCACTCTTCACCCTCTTTAATGCCCTCCTCATTTCATCCTGACTAATCTTTGTTACTTCCTGGTCCTTAACAGCCACTTCTTCTAGTCTTTGTTCTCGCTCATTTTCCTCGTTCATCAACTCTTCAAAGTACTCTTTCCATCTTCCCATCACACTACTGGCACCTGTCAATAGACTTCCATCCCTGTCCTTAATCACCCTAACCTGCTGCACGTCCTTCCCATCTCTATCTCTCTGTCTTGCCAACTTGTATAGATCAGTCTCTCCCTCCTTACTGTCTAACCTAGCATGCAAGTCATCATAAGCTTCTTGTTTGGCCTTTGCTACCTCTACCTTCACCTTACGCTGCATCTCCCTGTACTCCTGTCTACTCTCCTCAGTCCTCTCAGTGTCCCACTTCTTGTCTGTGTAGGTTCTCAGTCATCCAGGTCATGGTTATCCAAAAGCTGTTGAGTCGATCCACTGGACATTAAGAAAGTTCTTGAAGACGTTTTGTCTCTCATCCAAGAGACTTCTTTAGTTCAGAGCGTGGCTGATAATGTCCCACCTTATTAACCCTGTGGGGTGTGGTCAGTGCTTTTCACATTCCAACGACCGTCGTCTCTTTCTGAAGAACACATCAGAAGAGCCAACACATCAGGACAGGACTCAGCAGTCTTCCTTCACCTCAAGGAAGATGGAAACTCATTTCAGGACACAGATGTTCAGATCTTGGACAGAGAAGATAAATGGTTTGAGAGAGGAGTGAAAGAGGCCATCCACGTCAAAGTGGAGAAGCCATCTCTGAATAGAGGGGGCGGTCTGCGACATCACCTTTCTCCCATTTATAATCATGTCCTTTCGAAACTCCCAAAAAGATTGTCTCAGCGGATTGACTCAGGTGATGAGTCTCATGCTAATGACCCTCATTAGCATACAAGGGTGTAACTCATATCTCAACGACCCCCTTTGACACCCCCACCAACAATCGTTGAAGAGCCAGACGGGTTTAACGATGGTCGTTGGAACGTGAAAAGCACTGACCACACCCCACAGGCTTAATAAGCTGGGACATTATCAGCCACTCCCTGAACTGAAGAAGTCTCTTGGATGAGAGACGAAACGTCTTCAAGAACTTTCTTAACGTCCAGTGGATTGACTCAACAGCTTTTGGACATCCCACATCTTCTTAGCTAACCTCTTTCTCTGTATACACTCATGTACCTCCTCATTCCACCACCAAGTCTCCTTATCTACTTTCCTTCCAGATGACACACCAAGTACTCTCCTACCTGTCTCCCTGATCACATTAGCTGTAGTTCTCCAGTCATCTGCAAGCACCTCCTGACCACCCAGAACCTGTCTTAACTCCTTCCTAAAAGTCATGCAACACTCAACATTTCAGCTTCCACCATTTTGTCCTCTGCTCTGCCTTTGTCCCCTCATCTTCCTCACCACCAGAGTCATCCTACACACCACCATCCTATGCTGTCTGGCTACACTCTCGCTCACTGATCTCCTTCAGATTACACCGTCTACACAAGATGAAGTCTACCTATGTGCTCCTCCCTCTGCTCTTATAGGTCACTCTATGTTCCTGCCTCTTCTGGAAGAAAGTATTCACCACAGCCATTTCCATCCTTTTTGCAAAGTCCTTCTGCATTCCTCTCCTGGATACCAAACCTGCCCATCACCTCCTCATCACCTCTGTTTCCTGCACCAACATGTCCATTGAAGTCTGCTCCAATGACAACTCTCTCACTTCTAGGTATGCTCTGTATCACTTCGTCAAAGTCCAACCAGAATTTCTCCTTTTCTCCTCCAGCTCACATCCTACCTGTGGAGCATACCCGCTAACAACATTGAACATCACACCTTCTATTTCTAGCTTCAGACTCATCACTCTATCTGACACTCTTTTTACCTCCAGGACATTCCTAACAAACTCCTCCTTCATGATAACTCCTACTCCATTTCTCTTCCCATCTACACCATGATAGAACAACTTGAACCCTGCTCCTAAACTTCTAGTCTTGCTACCTTTCCATCTGGTCTCCTGGACACACAGTATGTCTACCCTCCTCCCCTGCATCCTGTCAACCAATTCTCGACCTTTTCCTGTCATAGTTCCAACATTCAGCGTCCCTACTCTTAGTCCTATACTCTTGGTGTTCGTCTTCTCTCTCTTCCTACGATCACATGTTCCTCCTGTCCTTCTTCGACCAACAGTAGTCCAATTTCCAACGGCACCCTGTAGGTCAACAGCATCGATGGCCGCCGTTGTTAACGACTGCCATCGTTGTTAATGACGTCTTCCATACAGGATTGGGCCAGACGGATCCGGTATAGAACACATAGATTTGCCTTGCATCTTTGATTTGGCAAATGTTTTACGTTGGATAAATTTCTCCCTGTTTTTTCATTTATATTTTCCTACACATTTTATATGTTTAACAAGTAGATAGTTGCAGTAATTTTTATGTTCAATATTTAATTTGTAGTCTTTCAAATGGTAAAAGGTCATTTATTGATTGAATTTGAGTCTCCAGCTTTTAAATGGAAGGATCTGTTTGTATTATCTTACATGAGGTGGAGGTCGAAAGGCAGAAATAACTTTATGATGTGCTGCAGTTCAATAGTTTCAATCATAACTGATATTACAACATACATGATGGAGGGATTTTTTTTTACAGTACTGTGGTATAGGATTGCAGTATTTTCAGCCGGCTGTACCCAATAAACTGACAAGTGAATGTATTATTGTCTCTGCCAAGGAGGTAATGTTTTCACAGGCGTGTCTGTCTGTTAGCAGGATTACACAAAATCTACTTGACAGATCTTCATGGAAGCGGTGGAAGAATGGGGTTTGGGCCAAAAATGGAACCGTTAAAATTCCGAGCAGATCCAGATGAAAAGAGGGATCCTTGAACAGAAAGACGAGGAAAACCATTGAGATGATGCAACGTGTCTTCATGGAGTCTGGATTGGGGTTTAATTCAATTAAAAGGGACTCCGTCCGTCCATCCATCCATCCATCCATCTATCTATCTGACCTGTAAGGTCGAAGCCAGTTGACAAAAGCAGATCCTACAAAATAAAAGCCTGCTAAAAGCTAACAGGATCAACAAGAGCGAATAGTAACTTCCCTCACATGTCAGTCAGGGTTTGAGTTTGCTGTCATCTGACTCTACGGAGAGGATTTCAGCTCTAACAGGTTGTTTGGTAGAACAAACACAGAGGTCAAGATGACAACACATCACCCTTGACTGGGAGCAAACAGGAGACGACTGTTGGACTTACATTCGGTAAATACTTCAGGGTAAAGGTTTTGTCTTTGTTCTGTGACCGTCTGAGGTTTCTTCGACACACACCACATGTTTCTCTGCTGGAGGAGATATCTTATTCCAAATCTTGGTGCTCATTTCTTGTCCCTTCTTAACTTTCTCTTCCTCTTGACTTCACTTTGGACATGTGCGAAACATTAAACATCACAGAAAAACCCAGCAAGCAAACAGATAAAACATAAGCTCCTTGTTACCCCCCCCCCCCACGGATAACAACTGTTGAATTCTGCACTCGATTTACACCCGGCTTTGTTTCTCCTGCAAATATTTTTTTCTCCATCTCACAGCAAATCTGCCACAGGGAGACACAGTGCAGAAACGCCTCCGTTCGCCGCTATAGAGATGGTGCATTCCAGTCTTTTGTCCTCCGCTCACTGTTCAGAGCAGCTGCTTTCAAAACGCCCCTTTTTTATATCTCACCTTGTTGTTTGGGGGGTGACAGCGAGGCCCTCACAGACCACCACACAAATCCCCTCCCCTCACCCCCCTCCGGCTCTCCTGATTGCTGTCCTTTTCTAAGGGGATGTGTATGTAGTTTAATGTCCACAACCCCCCCGGAGACAATGCTCCACTTGACCTTTGACCCCCGCAAGGAAAAGGCAGGGTTAATCTGATGTTGAGATCCTACGCTGCTATTGTCTGAGAGGCAGAGGACCCAGCATGGCTCCAGACTAAAGGAGGGGCTCCATCACTACATCTGCACACCAATTTGTTTGTCACATATCAGCCCCCCCGCCCCCCTCCCACGACCTCCAACACACACACGGGCCACCCAGAGAAGATGGCGTCCTTTCCTCTTGTCTGCTGACCCTGTTTTCACCTTGCAAACTGTCATTCACCCTGCTCCTTTCACACCACCGTTAAGATGGTGCTGAACAGGTCCGGGGGGGTTTAGCTTCTCCATACCTTTAGTCACGTCAACAACGTCACACATGTTGATGACGGTACGCCGCATCAACCTTTAATCAACCTATCAGCACCTTCGAGACGAGTTATATTATTTCTCTAGTGTCTGAAACCTCCTGCTTTTATAGGAGAACCATGTATTGTAGCTTGTGTTGGTTATTTGTTTATTTTTTGCTTTCAAATATCTAATAAAAAATGAATTGACAATTTTGGGACATTTTTCTAGTTTTTTCCAAAAATTTTTCCGTTTTTTTTGTTGATATACATTATATACTTATACAAGAAACAAGCAGGGTGTTTTAAATCTTTTATTGTCAAGCAGGACAATAAAAACTGAGGTGGGTCTGAACTGATCAAATAAAGGTACATTTTACCAAATGTTCTGACTACATATGGAGCTTTTGACAGCTGGTCTGCAGTCAGAACCAGAAAATATGAAATAACTATGATAATATAGATTATTACTATATTATATTGTACAAGAATAACTAAGAACATGCAACATAACTGGTAGTTGTATTACAACTGCTCAACTGTGGTAAATAAAAAAATATTGTTAAATTCCTCTGTTCAGCAAAAAATATTTTTTTTGATTTAAAAAAAATATTTGACTGTTACTCTACATATCATTCAATACAGATTATAAGAGCAGATCCATAACTGATTATTTTAATCTGTAGAAAAACATTATAAATTCAAATAAACAAATAAAACGTGTCACATGATTTGATGAGAAAGAGCAACAACAAGTACCCTTAAAATATGTATATACGTGTGTGTGTGTGTGTGTGTGTGTGTATTAATTCATACAGTCAGCATCAATCAGAATTATATATTATTTTCACATTCCACTAAATAATGCAAAATAAAAAGGGGACTAAAATATGTTAATGGTGCTTTACAGTAAACAATAGCACGGCCTAAAATTAAGAATCCATTAAGCAAACACAATTTTACTATAAACAAAGAAATGCTTGTCAGACCCAGTATTTCACATTGGGTGAGTGGAAAACAGCGATCACGCTCCCTTACCACACATTAACCGTATGTGTTTATTTAAACCTAAACAACCAGCTGTGTGCCTCTTGCTGTCCAGAGATTTTTGTGGAATGAAGATCCGCACACATTTAAAATGAAATAACTTATTCGTCAAGCATAAATTATCATTTTTGCATCAAATATTTACACATGGTATCTTTGAAAATCAGTGCATCACAAAAATGGAAAAGAAATTCTGTAGCCTCTCCACAAAAAACAAAACAAAACAAAACAAAACAGAAAGTTAACTTTTGAGACATGCTGTTATTTTTGGTGGAAATGTACCGCTGGTGGTTGAATCTAAAATACTTTTTCTGTCCAGCACCAAATGGGTGTTCCCTGAGTCGAAAGCCTTGTCATTCATTCATTCATTCATTCATTCATTCATTCATTCATTCATTCATTCATTCATTCATTCATTCATTCATTCATTCATTCATTATCACAATCTGCTTCATCCGCTTGTGCAGGTCGCGGGGAGCTGCAGCCTATCCTAGCTTGTCTTAAGAGAAAGTCCGGGCGCGACGCCAGTGCACCGCAGAGCTACACACAGACACACCCAACACGCACACACGCACACACACGCACACACACACACACACACACACACACACACACACACACACACACACACACACACACACACACACACACACACACACACACACACACACACACACACACACACACACACACACACACACACACACACACACACTCATTATTGTGGTCGATTTGGGACCGGCCAATTAACCTGAAGTGCATGATTTCTGGAGGTGGGAGGAAGCCGGAGAACTTGGAGAGAACCTACACAGACAGGGGGAGAACTCTGCACAGAGTGGGACTGGGACCCGCAACCTCCTTGCTGTGCGGCGACAGCGCTACCCACTGAACCACCATGCCGCCCGAAAGCCTTGACAAATACTGAAAATCTGATTTTCAGTCCTGGCAGAGATGCATTTTAACATAAAATATGATGTTTACAATTTAATGAATGAATGAATAAATTATAATCCCAAAGGGAAGTTATTCAGTTGCTCAAATTATTTTGTTTTAATCTAAAAGGCAACAAGTGTAAATTATGGAAGATCGTTTCGTCCATGTTACGCTTAAAAAACAATTATTGTCTAAAATAATCAAATCAAACCAATAATTTTACCTGGTGATACTCCATGAAAGTCTAACATAGCGTGAATGACCAATAACCAGCATGACAAAGAAATATCCATCCATCCATCTTCCACCGCTTATCCGGAATCGGGTCGCGGGACAAAGAAATACAATTTTTAAATTAATTTTAACTTTTAACTGTAATTTTAACTGTATGTAAATTATTCTATTTTAAAAGAGCATGTAAGTCCTCCTAAATAATATCTGATGTTTCTCTTTTAAAGTAACAATAAAAATTGTAAACACTTTGGAAATCATTTGACATCTTGCTGAAACTTGAATGCAAAGATCAGTACCACCAACATGTCTGGGTGGTAAATACGAAGAATATATATATATATATATATATATATATATATATATATATATATATATATACTGTATATATCAGAAGTAAAAAAGAAGACTAATTTATTTGCCTTACAGGGAAGGCAATTCTGCCCACAAAATGTTGTTATGCTATGCTTTTGCAACATAAAAGCCAATTAAAATATTTTAATATTTGACAGACAAATATAAATCTGATTAATTCAATATTGGATTGTGAAGCATTGTGAAGCGGTTTGTGGTGTGTGTTGTCACAAATGCTTCAATAAAAGTATTTCATAACAACTGAAGCTGCAAAAAAATTGTAATAGACAGTCTTGCCTTCCCCCATTATATTAAAAATATAATAAAAGCAGAACATATTTTTTCTCATTAGGGTTAAATTTTGGGGATTAGCCTCCATAGACTTCAAACATTTTGGATTAGCTCACCAGTGCCCCCTATCTACTCGGAGGTGGTAAGAATGGATGTGTTCTACAGCATGGAACATCTGTTATCTTACCATACTTGCTAAATAATTAAGTACTCTGATATTTGAAGTCAGATGTTGCGTCCGCCTTTTCCAGACAGTACACCATGGTAGTTATTAGTCTGAGACAATGCTAAACCACCAGTATTCAACCACTACACAAGTATACTCATTTAAATTATACTACATGGTAGTATGCTAACGAAAGTAGACAGATTTGATACTCATCAAATGAGTACTCAGTACTGCAAACCCAAGCTACATATTAATCCCAGCTCCACAACTCTGTCAGTGTGTCATGGCCACTTCTCTGCTTTCTACCCTGATTAGCTCAAACAGCCCCCATTCTACCAAACCTCCATCCGGGCCCCAGCTGACATTATAAAGTTTTATTTTGTGCCTTGTGTGTTGGAAAACTATGTCTGAAGGAGATGTATAAAGTAGAGGTAGATTGATTGGGTGGCTTGGTAGATACTTGGTTTTCAAACAGGTTTATCTCACATATCAGAGAATATGCAGTCACTGCGGTGGTGAAGGGTTCTGAAACATGTACAGAATAAGAAAACAGAAATTTGAGGTATTATTCAAGACCTTTCTGAGTAGGAAATGATCTGCCAAGGTTTTTCAGTTTCTATTTGCCAAACAAATGAAGCAAAAGGTCCTTGTTTCATGTGCAGCGTTTCCACCATCCAGACTGTAGTGCTATTCGATTTTCTATCAACCGGGATACCTAATGAATAAGAAAGCCAAAACAAATGTGCCAAATTTCAGTCATTACCTACAGCCACATGACTCTACCACCATGTCCTCGTACTGCTTGTAGACTACGTTGTTTCCTGAGTCGATGTAGAGGATGCTGATGGGGCTGAGCTTGGATGGGGCGCAGCAGCTTGGAGGCATGTTGCTGGGATTCATGGAATTCATCAGAGTCTGAATGATGGCATGGTTGGTGGGCTCCAGGTGGGAGCGCAGAGGGAAGTCACACATTCCTTCACAATGGTAGGCTTCATAATCCAGCGGGGCGATGATCCAATCGTCCCAGCCCAGTTCTCTAAAGTTGACATGCAGCGGCTTTTTGCTGCATCTGGATTTGGACTTCTTGCCGTGTCTCTTCCCGTGACGGGTTTTTGACGCTGCTGTCCTCCGTCTCCTGCTGGCTTTGGTACCAGAGCCTCTTTCTTTGACTTTCCTCTCAAAACCCAACAAAAATCTCCCCTCTCGTCTCTCACTAAAGAGAGTCTGTCTCTTTTTAGACCTGGTGAAAACCACCAAGATGGCTTTTTTCTGCTGAGGCCTGCTATGCCTCTGCAGGCCCAGAAGGTGCAGATCCAGCTCCCTCTCTGGATTGTCCAGCATGGCCCTTAGCTCCAGACAGAAGTGTTTCCCTTCGCTCAGGTGCTGCAGGTCTTTGAATATTTCCCACACATCCAAAACCTCCCACTTCGGCCTTTGGGAATCCTGCAAGTCCAGTGTTTTGGAGTCGAGCAGCTGTCGGTCATGACAGGAGAGGAGCTGAATGTCGACAGGTTCTGTTTCCGATATCCTGAAATTCCCAGACACTTTGGTGTATATCCTGAGCTCAGCTCCCAGCACCTCCGCTTTTTGAGAGAGGGTCGAGACGTCAAACAGATACTGCTGTCTCATCACAGGAGAGTGTAGGAGGTCATCTGGAGAAAGCATTAAAGCAGTGGGGTCAGATGTATTCTCACAGAGATGATGTGCATGCTACAAATAGGAGAATTTAACAGGGAAAATCCACCAGTTGTCTGGACTGAATTAATCCACAACACAATCCCTCTTGGTTGTTGCCTGTGCAATGTATAAATGAGGTAAATGGATGTATGGGGTCCTGACGGCCAATGGGCCCCCCAAAACTATTTGGAATGTCCCATAAGAGAGTCAGATGTTTAAAAATCATTCATTTTATATTTTTGCAATTTTATCATCAGAAAAAAAAGGAATAAAAGTATCTATAAGTATATATATATATATATATACACACACACACACACACACACACACACACACACACACACACACACACACACACACACACACACACACACACACATATAGTGAATTGTTATTATATTTAATATTCTTTTGCGATTATCAACCTTTTGCACATCTTGTAATAGCTTGTAACGTGAGTATTCAGCTATATCTTTGTTATAGTTAAAGTCATTACAGGTTCCTCTTATCTATTTAAATTTATTTTGTTTTAATCTACTTATTTTTCACATTTAGTTTTGTTCTCTTTATAAAAAAAAATCAGTTTTATAAATTTATTGAATTTATTTGTAAATTTTTGTTATTCATTTTGAACATTTCAAATAATTTTGAACTGAAGTTGTCAAAAGAACAATTAACAAAAGCATTGAACGTATTTACAATGTATGCAGTGTGGTTTATTTGATTACTTTACAAGGTCACCCTGAAGGTTGAATCCAGTGTTTGAAGAAGTTTTTATCCAAGAGTCTTCCTCAGTCTCATAAACAGAAGTCCAGCTGCTTTTCATTCAATTTTCATGATGCGCATGACTTTGAATGTAACTCAGTGAAGGGTATAAAAACATCCCAGATTGACTCTGCCAACCTTCACAGACACACACACACACGCACGCACGCACGCACGCACGCACACACACACACACACACACACACACACACACACACACACACACACACACACACACACACACACACACACAGTAAAGTTCAACATACCTTGTCCAATGTCCACAAAACTTGCAATGGTGTTTGCAGCTTTTGAAGATCGATAGAAGCTGGCGTTGAGCCCCAGTTTCTCAGCCGTGGAGAAGGTCTTGTAGATGGACAGCATGTAGTCGTGAGGCTCGACCAGGTCTTTAGATGTTGTTTTATAATGTCTTTCAATAGATGAGGGCGCATGAATCTGTTTGAAGTACTGGGAAGCCTCTTGTCCATCATAGATCCTCGCCACCTTGCTGGTCTTCGGGGGCGCAGCAGGGGAAATTGCAAGAGAAGGAAAAGCAGGAATTTCACAAAAAAACGCAAGAACCCCGCAGAGGAAAGTGAAGTGATAGACATCCATCCTCTGGTGTCGTCGTGGTATCAGAGCCTGAGCCTGGGCTGTGGCCGGGGGACCACGGACAAATCCCGAGCTGAGTTCTGCATCCACTCTGCGCCAAGTGGCGGCTCCGCAAAATCTGCACAGCGCCGCAGGACAGGCGGTGTAAAGTTAAAAAGGGGGCTGGAACACGCCCACATTGTGCCTTAAAGACCAAATCCAGGGTTGAAATTATGGCTGTAAAAGTGATTGTTTGCGCCTCTCAGACAGGCAGACGTGTTCGGAAAAGATGCTGAACAATTTGTGTGTCTGCCTGTTCATTTTTTTTTCTTTGAGACAAAAACTCTCTTGTACAAAAACAAAACAGATGTTGATGTTGAATTATTTGCCTGTTTTTTTCTTCTTCTTTTAATTCTTACTTCCCAAGAGGTTTTTGCGCGTCTCTCGAATCGCGCAGCATCAGGAGTATTAGAAGAGAGTATCCTGCCCCCTAGTGGCGCGTAAACGTATTACACTGTACCACAGAATAAGTATAAGCTTCCTTCAGCACCATGGACAGAGTCTATGCTCTCAGACCAACAGCTTGTATTAGACAAACAGCAAACAATTAAGATGCAAAAAAAAAACAGTATTTATTGGAAGCAGAACATACATTAAATCATGAACAAAATACAAATTTTAAATATTCCTTCACCTTGTTAGATATCCATGTCAAAACCTATTGCACCTGTTTCAGAATAAAAAATCAATAGAAAGTCTTTCACATTGTATTGATGTATATTAAACAGCTTAACCCCAAAACCTCCATTACACAAGTGATGATGCCAGAAAAGAAGAAACCCCTCCCCCAGCTGTGTTCAAAGATGAAATCAGTATTCAATACATTATTCTTTGGTTAAAATAATTTGAGCGATCCTTCATAAAACCGTTTCAGCTTTACTGAACTATTTAGAAAATTTTTATAATGCCTGAGGAGCCTATAGAATAAATAATGCTTATCAAACACAGACTGCCAGCTGAGACAGCGGTGCTGGAACAGAAGAGCGTGCCATCAGCACATGGTAGTGTTGTGGTAGATGTAGGTTGTGTGGTGCTGCTTGTAGAGTTGCTGCTTGTAGAGTTGCTGCTTGGTGTCATAGTGGTTAGACTGTTTTTGATGGAGATGCTGCGGGAGGTGGTGCTCCACTCCCTCAGAGTGAAGGTCATTGTCATGTTCTCTCCTGCAAGCAGAGGACGACAAATTGTTGGGGTTAAATGAGCAGCCGGTAAATACATCGGAACTTGTTGCTGAAGTCCAGACGTACCGCTGCTGAGGATGGACAAATCGGTGAAGTTTGCCCAGCAGCTGCTGAACAGCATGGTGGTGTTTCCACCCAGTCCATCTATGCTGTTCCCACTGGAGTCCCTCAGGTCGGCTGTTACAGTGAGCGACGTCACCCCCACTGAGACACACTGACCCTGCAGAGCAAACGAGTCAGCATTAAAAGACAGGTAGCTAATCTGTAATTTTATTTGGAGTATTTCTATTTCTATTTATTTCTTTGAGTGGGTGCTGAAATTTATGGTCATATGTATTCAGGTAGATCTTTACTGTCACTAAAAACCATGTAAATCCATTTAAATCAATGATTTAGTTTCTTACTTCTACAGGTGTTTATGACGTTTATTCACCATCTCACCGATCTTATCCAATAAATATTTACATGATCTGAGGTGAATCATTTATTCCGATGATAACAAGTTTGAAATAGAGTTAAAATGCCTCAAAGCAGTTATTTCTCTTAGGTATTCAATAAAGCCCCATACAGAATCTGAACAAAGTAATCCTGAGTCAATCCATCCATGGCTGCCACCCTGTCGCCATCAGATATAACAGCAGATCCTCACCGACTCATCTGCAGCCATGAGTCTGGGCTGCTGGGACAGAGGACCCACAAACTCTCCTGCTTTCGGCTCCACCATCAGCACCAGGCTGGCCATGCTGGCCACGATGCTCACTGGTGGCTCCTGCCTTGTCACATTTTCCGAGGCCTCCTGAGATTAAAAAGCAGAAAACCGTTGAAGCAGTGAGACTGACTGAGTGAAAGTTCTTATGACTTTGTCTGGATGTTTACCTCCCGCCAGCTGGAATCAGATGAGTGTGAAGGCGGCTTGACGATGCTTAAAGAGGACACGTTGTAGCCGGTGGCCTTGGTGAGAGTTCCTAAAACTGCTGCCTGACCTAGTTGATCAGCAATTTTCTTCATTTCTGTAAATGACTCCTCTGAGAAGACGAAAGCAACAGAGAGGTGAGACACTATGTCTGTTAGAGGATGGATCTGAATTTATAAATTGATGTTAAACATGCTGGGCATGACATCCCGTCTTCCACTGACCACTGGAGCTGTTGCCGCTTTGCTGGGCCGTGTTACTAATCTCTGCATTCACTCTCAGGCCCCCTTCTGAGGATCTCTTTCTGCGTGCGCCTCCATCCTCTCGGATGATATCGATGATTCGGATCATATTCGGGGGGATGCCGAGGAACGCAGCAAGGTTTCTCACAAGGCTTTCCCCAAAGAACTCTTCCTCAGTCATGGCAGGCAAGGCAAAGGAGACGAAGATTTTAGGAGACATTCGGACCTCGACTGGTTCGGAGCCTCTCAGCAACATCATCAGCATCTTTTGATCTTGGTTGAAGTAGTTGCTTCCCAAAGTACCATTCAGCTTGGGAAAATATTCCTCTGGAGTTGTGAAAGAGACAAAGCCCCAAGAAATAAAAGAATATTAAAATCTTACCACTTCAAGCCACGATTGTTTGGCAAAAACAATCGTGTAATCATATTCTGTCACCTTCTGTGGATAATAGATACTGTTTGACCTATTCTACTTGTTTTACCATCTGAACCTGTTTATAGTTACACTACATTATTTGCATGTGTGCAAAGTAGTGTCACCTGTATAGAAAGGTTTCTTCAGGGTGTAGTCAGTCCCGTCAGCGTTCCACTCAGCGTTAGTGGGAGGAACCAGGTCGTCGAAGACGTACACGTCCATCCGCTGCGGCCTGGAGTAGAAGACTGACACCACAACGGTCTGCACAAAGATAGACGTATGGATGGATGTATAGATAGACAGACAGACAGACAGACAGACACAGATAAATAGATAGATAAGGTAGATCGTATTGTACAATACTTTGTACAGATTAGTGTTGTGTTCACTGACTTCAGATGGATCAGCATTGAGCATCATAAGGCGAAGTTTCTGAGGACTCGTGCCGGTGAAGAAGATGTCAAACTTGTGTCCTGTGGCCACGATGGCGTGGAAGAGAGACAATCTCTCCTGGCAGGTGTAGCCTGAACACCAACCGTGATCCTGTGGACCTGGAAAGATCACTAATCACTAAACTGATCAAAGCATTTTATGTTGTGTGCAATCAGGAACAATATGTTGCTGTGATAAGTGATTTACTGTTGTGATCTCCAATAGTCTTTTGTTTCAAAATTGTGGTCGCAATCATTTGCACTTTCGGGCCACCGTACATTAGAACTGTACTGCAAGACCTACCGTTGATCAAATCCACGAAGCCCTCTCCAAAGACAGCAACGGGGGACAGACGTCGAGTCTCTGTGTCTTCGTCAAGACTCTCAATCACCAGCATCCTGTAGTTTAGCTCGAAACACTTATAAGCCTGCCAGGTAGGCATGTATGTGCAGTTTTTCCTGATCACACCTGAAGACACATTAAGACACACAGTTCACTAAGGGGTTAAATTAAGAGGTTTAATCATTTCTGAGCAATTCAAACAACAGATATAAACTCAATAATTAAAATTGCGCTCACGTATTAAACCTTGAATTTGAAAGTGAGATATGATTTGTCATACGTTCAGAAAAAAATTATATATATACGTATATATGTATAATTATATATATATATATTCAGAAAAAATTATATATATACGTATATATGTATAATTATATATATATATATATATATATGTGTGTGTGTGTGTGTGTGTGTGTGTGTGTGTGTGTGTGTGTGTGTGTGTGTGTGTGTGTGTGTGTGTGTGTGTGTGTGTGTAGATATATATAAATGTATCTCCACACTGTGGGATGGGAGTACTTGGATATGTTTAGATACGTTTCACAGGATCACAATGTACAATCTACTGCTTTCTTCTGCTTACCTTTATGTGGAGCAATGTTGTCCACAGGAATGCGGCTGCCGTTGGGATGGGTGAGCATGACTTTGGGAATGCGATAGTCTCCCAGTCCTCTCCTGGGATCCCCTCCCCATTCAAACTCAGACTGGGGCACCACAGCCCCCACAGTACCCAGAAGTGAACCATCAATGTCTCTTATGAGGGCTTTCTTCTTCGCGTCACAGTCCATGTCTACACAGTCAGCCGGGTTCACCTTACTGATGCGCAAAAAAGTATTAAGATTATTCTAGCCTCCCAAAAACAACATTTATACAACAATTTGTTGGTTTAATTATAAAATTAGCTATCATCCATTAACAAATGTGGACGTGGTTACAGGTGCAATGATGCTATTTATAGCAGTCTCGACTATTTTCATGACTTGTGGTTCCCAATGCTTTTGCAATACCACACTCTAACAAAACTGAAACTTATCATACAGCTTTTAGAATTTTAAAGATATTTTATGCATCATTTTGATACTAAAATCAAAGATTATTCTTCAAGTTCCTCCAAAACAAAACAAAAATTCTGCTGTTCGTTTTTACCGTAGGTCAGGTCTGTGGATGAGGATCATATACTCCTCCATGCTGTCCACCTTCCTTATGCCCGACAGCTCTACCTCTTGCTGCAGGTCCTCGTTCAGTGGGTTAGTTATGAACATGACGTTCCTTTCACTAGAGCAGACGTTTCTGAAATTTACAAATGTTGTGTCTGCAAAGACAAACGACAAATTAGGAATGAAATATTCCAACATGTCATTGTACAGCGGGCGGCAGTGGCTCAGCGGTAGAGCGGGTCGTCCAGTGTTCCAAGTGCTTTAAACAGTTTATAAAAATGTGAGAAAAGGTATACAGATAGAAGATGGTTTAATATCAGTATGAGGAGGGTTCATAAACGTTTAAATTGCTGTAAATAATAAGATAAATAGTTTGTTGTTTGTCTATTGCGGAATTCGTTAATCGCGTGGGGCTTCCTGGAGGCTAGAATTAATCACGAGAAACGAGGATGCACTGTACTGTACAGTGGTACCTCTACTTACGAATGTCTCTACTTACGAAATTTTCTACTTAAGCAATTTCTCACCAGGAAAATATTGCCACTATTTACGAAAGAAATTTCGACTTACGTAAGGTAAAAATACAGTATCGGCTGATACTCGCAGCTTCCACAGGTTCCTGAACGCAACATTCTCATAGCTGCTCTGCCATTGGCTATTACCTTGTATCCTGGCATACCATTGGCTAAGACGGACCTCTGTGTGCAGCTAGATAGGTGTCTATGCAGCGTCCTCGTAATTCAGTTCTCAACCCGTGAGGTGTTCTGATAGTTTTACGTAAATATATTAACTTTTAGAGTATTCACTATGGACCGCAAGAACGTGATGGAGAAAAGAGGAAAAGAAAAGATGAAGAAAAGAGTTTTTTTGTCCGTACAAACAAAGCAAGAGATAAAAGAAAAGCCTGAAAAAGGGATGCGTTTGGTTGATCTCTCCAAAGAATATGGCCGTAATGCATCTACAATCACCACGTTATTAAAACAAAAGGAAGTTTAAGGAGTTTAAGGCATCGCGTGGGTGGTTGGAGAAGTTCAGAAGGAGGACTGGAATTCACTCTGTTGTTCATGGTGGGGCAAGAGGGCATGAACCAAAGAGGGCAAAAAACAATGAGGACAGCAGTTAAAAGGTAAATGACCATCATTTTTATTTTTTATTCTTTGTTTTTTACGTTATGCACAACTCTCATTTATTGTGTAATAATGTAATTGTAACATGTATTTTTTACATGTTTTGATGCATTTTATGCTTTATAAAACAGTTATGTCGGAATATTTGGGGGGCTTGGAACGGATTAGGGCATTTGCATGGAAAACACGTCTCTACTTACGAAATTTTCTACTTGCGTAATTTCTTCCGAAACCAATTAATTTTGTAAGTAGAGGTACCACTGTACTTTATATGCATGTGATTTGACTAACTAGAGTGCCACTAATTTCCCTGCGGGGATTAATCAAGTATATATATAAAAAACTACTCTTTTCAATTGTACGTGTCCATTCATCCATCCATCTTCTAATCACCACTTCATCCGCCGTAGCAGGTCACTGGGACCTGGAGCCTATCCCAGCTGGCTTATGGCCTGAGGTGGGGCAAACTCCAGTGCGCCGCGGAAGGTGGATGTAAACATAGCAAAATAACATCACATTTTTAAACCTCACTTTGGTTGTAAACTTCAGAGCCTGAACTCACCCTTTACAATCATCTGTCCTCCGATGGCATTGTAGTTGTTGTTCAGGTGATGGTCCTTAAAGGGAGCACTGTTGTGTTGAGACTGAAAATTTGGCCAACAGACTCCAGCTCTGCCTCCTGTACAGAAATATAATGGATTAAATATTTCCTGAATAACCACCCTAGAAACCTCCTGATAATCCTGAGAGTGTGTTCAGTAGTATAGGGAGTCAGGGAATGCATGGACAAAGACCTTGGTCCCCACACAGTGGTCATAGGTTCAGTTTCCATTGATTTGTCACGTGTTAACACTCAAACACATTCTCTGATTCAAAGCTGATGCCATTAAAGTCAACCAAGAAATGTTTAAGGATTTTTAACGCCTGCTGCTACTCGTTCTTGCAGCCTAAGAAGACGCTACTATCCTCACATCAATGCATTAAAACCACAAACATAATTTTACTATGTAATGCTATGATTGTAGCGCACCATTTGGAGGTCTGGGGGCTCGATGGCCTTCGGTAGTTTTAATATTAAAGTCGCCGGAGGGCAAAGTGAGTGAACAGTCAAAGTTTGGGCTGCTGCCAACGATCAAGGCATTCTGGAAAGAAAAAAAAAAAAAAGGAATATGAAATAAATCAACTACAGAATGACAAAAGTAAACAAGATAACCAAATGATATGTGTTAAAGAAATGGTGTCTGTAAAGTAATTGCAATGAATGAAGCACAATAGACCTGAATCTCGACAGTTTTGTCAGCGAATAAGTGTGACCGAGATGGAGGACCGTAGATGAAAGACATAATGCCCAACCCATTGTCCACCAGGGTCACGTTGGAAACCATAATATTCATGCTGGTCTGTGAGGGAAGGAGAGGAAGGAAAGGAAGAGGATTTGAGTTTTTATGTACATAGAAACAACATAATTTAACAGGAAAGTAAAGTTCCGGATCTTCTTTCCAGGTTGATTATGACACGGTGTCATGTTTCATAATTGACTGTGGATCACAAACTGAAATGGACAATGTTCAGTATTTAAACCTGGAAGTAGATGCCGTGGTCAAAGCTCCTCCAGACAAAGAAGCCCCGGATGAGGCTGCAGAGAGGCAAACCATCTTCGTTCATATAGACTCCAAAAAGACCCCCATGAGCCTCATTGTCCATCCACTTCTCAATCATGTTCATGGAACCTAAACAGGCAGGAATCAGGGAGGAAAAAAAATGTTTCAGAACTTTACATCCTTCGCTTTAGTATTCTCCGGTGACACATAATCTGACGTGATCAGCTTTACTTGTTTGGCCAAGCATGAATGAAATGTTCGTGATCACTTTATTCCTTCTGTTACCTGGACATTGTTCCCCATCAATGCGATAACCAACTCTGGCGTAGCCTGCAACGATGTTATGCTGCAGCACAACATCAATAGCCTCATTTGCCTGAAAATATAGCATAGATTATAAATCCAGCTTTGGTTTATTCATTATACGAGTGGCTGTGTGTTGAGAGGACAGACCTCAATGCCAGCATTCCATTCAAAGTTGAAGGCCTCCTCTCTACCCTGATACGATCCGGGCCATAGTACCAGTGACACCAGGTTCCTCCTCAGTTTGGTACCACTGCCCTTAGTTATGATAGCTGCAAAGCGTTGTCACACGTTAAAGAGTTGCTATTCGGTGAAGAGGAAATGTCCATGAGCAACGTTTTACCTGATCCCACGGTGTGGTGGACGATGTTATCGTCAATTTTCAGTTGATCCGTCCCGATTGCTCCAATTGCTGGAGAGAAACCATCGTGGAAAGCACAGCCCTGAATGTATGAATCTTCTTCTGAAACCTTTTTGACATGAGACAGAAAGTAATTTTAATTTCATGAATTAAACTGATTTTGTGTCTGAACCGTCATGAGAACGACCACTGAAGGTTATCACAAATCAAATGGAGTGATTTTCCCCAAATCTAAACATATTACAACTTTGAGAAAATATTAATATTTTATGTATTAATCACTTTTCAACTGAATAAATTATTTTAAAAACAATTTGGCAGACTCCTTAATCCAAAGTACTTTGATGCATTATAAGTGTGTCATGTCATGTCTAATATGAATATAGGCCTGTCATAGGCTTTACTGTTTGCTGCTGTACCTCTCCAAGGTTTAGGAAGGACACAGAGTAACGAGGATCATGATCGTCGGTCCATCCTTCCTGACCAGAATGGAAGAATTCCACGTTTCTCAGCTGGGCTTTTCCTTTAGAAATAAAATATCATATAATGATAGATGGACTTTTTTAAAACTGTGTTTCAATGTAATTCACATAAATGGATATGAAGGGATATGTATAGTTCAAGAAGCATAATGGCATTATAGAGTATGAAGTAACTTAATAAACTCAAATCAGCAGCTTTAAAATGTCATGAGGGACACGTTATTTTGAAACTAGTGTCTGACTGATGAATCCAATGCATAAAGTAAATATAGAAGAGTCTAGAAACATAAAGCACAGTTCATACACCTGATCAATACCTTTGTAGTCGATTCCAGCCCAGGAGTAGGTGCCCACCAAAAGTCTGGCCCCAAACGACTCCTCCATCCTCTCTGGATATTCCTGACCGATGATCTTTATGTTTCTGGTCAGGAGCCCAACATCAGCTGCCAGATTGTAGCTGAAGGCCGTGCCTGAGACAGAGTGAGTCTCACCTGGAGAGAGAGGAGGAAAAGTCTTCTGTTTATTCAGCATAAAGACAAATGAAGGCTGCAGAGTCACATGCTGAACGGACCGATGTGAGTGTGGTTCAAAGGAAGGTTCAGGGTCAGCGTGCGGCCGTCTCCTGACACATTGGTGATCTGGCGTTTCTCAGTTTCCCACATGTTGTAGCTGGTGGTAGTGACGACGACCTCGTCTCCAGCCTGCATATGGGACAGACACAAAGTCGATCTGAAGAAGCTCACGTTCTCAGCGTTTACGTTAGACTCAGACACGAAGAGCTTCGCATTTCAATAAACACAGATTGAAAGGAAAAGTCTCCCTGACCTGCCAGTCGACAGAATTTTTCAAGGTCAGAGTTTTGGATCCGGACGCAGCCGTGGCAGCCAGTTTGGTGTGGTAAACATTGTGAGGTTGTCCGTAGAGCTCCAGAGAACCAAACACACCTGTGGGACGTCAACACACACTGAGTCACACATGAAGTATATACGACAAAGATCTCTTCAACATCATATTATACAAGAGATGTAACACTATTTAGATCTGGTACTCGAGCTTGATTGGTTATTTCTTATCTAACTAAAGAAAAATAATTTATACAGGTAAACTAATTTAAGTTACATGTGCACATTCCTGTTACAGCTATGTTCTGTGTTTGTTCAGATGGAGCTGATTCTGATTCTGTTACCCAGAACTTTTGATCCCTGGTTGGGTCCATTAGGTAATAACCAGTCCGGAGTACGATGGTTCCCACTCAGCGAGATGAGCAGCCGACCTGTGAATGGCTCATCAGGCTGTCCTGCAAACAGCCTGCCACCCTGAAACAACAGACACACACATGAACAGGAAGTACAGCGATCTCTGAAAAGATGATCCATTTAGACCATTTGATGTTACGTAGGTTAGAAATTTCTTTGTGCAAAAAAACACTGTTTACATAGAAATGATCCTCCTGATGAAACACATTGAATACAATAAACAGAAGGTGTATATCCTTTATTTTGCTACAGAGTAAAATTAAATAATATGAAAAAGACTTATTTAGAAGAGAAAATGCTGATCATCCCACCGACCTGGATGGAGACGTACACAGCGTTGATCGTCACACTGCTGAGCGATCTGGTCGTGGGCTCCGGGATCTCAACCACTCCAATCACCGTCAGCTTGTTGATGAGAGGAGTGTTGGTGTCTAAAACCACCCACACCCCTGTGATTTGATACAGATGGAAAATAGTACATTAGAACAAGAGCTGAGTTCAAAAAAATCGTGAATTAATTTATAAATACAGCAGTTAAAATTAATGTTATTCCATGACTACCATGATATTATCCTACCATCCATCTTAATGTGTGTTTTTTTTACAAGCAATAATTGATTGATAATTAATTGATAAAAAGAACAAAACAAGACTTTCAACATACAAATGACACTAGTTGAACTTTCTTTTGTTTAATTTTTTAATCTTCTGTTTCCAGTCTTACCTGGTCCGATGACCACATCGACTCCATCTGTCGGTATGGTGAAATTATTTTCTGCTGAATTTTTCCAGAAAGAGTCATTGGACCACAGCCTGGAGAAAAACAGCAGGAACTTTTAGTGTGATGAAGCCAGACTCAACCTGACGACGTTTTAAATATGTCCTGACTCCTTGTAGATTTCAGAATTATTTTTGTTCACTTCGGTGATATAACAGGATAAGATATTATTAAATCTTTTGTTAAAAAATTTATAAATTATTTGATAGATTGAAACTGGAAGTCATGAAACAACTAAAAATCAGAATAAATCCAGATGAAGAGGATTGAATAATGTGTTAATTTTTAGACTTTAAATTTTTTTAAAAATTAAAATTGAAATTAGTTGAAATATCTAGAAGTAAAAAAAAGTTTTTAGGTTTTTCCATATATACGAGTTTCGGCTTATATCACTAGTAATATCCCCTCCACTGGCTCCATTGGAGAATCTTTAAATTATTGTAGTAAGAAGTCAAGTCAGTTACAACTAGTTTGTTCCTGTAATGAATAAAATATTAAACCTACATGAAGTCGTCAGGTCGACTTGTAGCTGGGGGGGGCAGTGTGGCTGGAGGAGGTTTGATGCAGTTGGGGAAGAAGCAGCGGTAGACCTTAAAGTCGACCTTAGTGTCGACCAGAGAGCGGTCAACGCTGTTACGGCGCCGCCGTTGGCTCGTCTTCCCAGACACTGCAATGAAAAGACACACACAAGTCCCTCAGACACTAGATACACACCTGAACTCTCCTGAAGCATACCATCTCTATGGACACACAAACATCCAATCTGACATGGACGTCACATACTAATAATAACACCACGACTAAAGAAAAACTGGCAAGAAGTATTTAATTTAATAGTTTATGCTGATTTATTTCAGCATAAACTATGGACAAAGTTCATATAAAGGTGAACCTCACCAATGTAATAGAGGTCATTGGAGCTGTCATTGAAGAACCAGTCCCCGTTGTTGTTGCTGGATGTCAGCTGTGTTGAAGAGCCATTCCTGTCATCGATGATGTGGACCCTGTCTACATTCTGGGTGAAGTTGTGATTGATGATCACATAATCTTCTGGCTGTGTGGACAAAATAGTAGAAGGAATCAAACCTCAGTGTGGATAGACAAAATCGGGTCTAGGTTTTCGTATCCATTTAAAGTCTTATCCCATCATTTTCTAATATTACTATCGCACATTGTTTATTTACCTTGAAACCATAGAATTTTGCATCATACGTGATGTTGGTGATTTGACCCATGTCATTAATGTACAAATTGTATTTTGTTTTAGAGGGCAACATGGCCATCCAGCCCAACTTATGAGTCAATCTCTTCTTCAAATATGGAATCACACTTGAACCTGTATAAGAACAACAACAAAACAACAATCTTAATGTATTTAATGGCCGTCTTTTCAACAATTTCTATAAAAAATGTTACATAATACCCTGCCTCACCCCCCCAGTCGGCTGGGATGGGCTCCAGCACCAAGTGGACCACGACAGAGGATGACACGGGTTAGGAAAGTGAATGAATGAATGAATGTTACAATGTTACAGCTGAAATATTATTTGTTGATATTCATTACCTGAAAAATTGTAGCTTTTGACAAATTGATTAAAAATTGCTTACATGTCACTACAGTGTATTGTTGGACATTTAAGAGATGTTTATATATCTCTGTATTTACTGTATAAATAATAAATGTTGGCTTTAGTGAAGCACATACCTACTCAGTGGGATACAGGGGTACAGAACATTTTTGGCTCAACTGAATGCAGTCAACAAGTTGCAGAACTCTTCATCTCTCTGCAACCTTTTAATTTTTGCAGAGCTGACATTGTTTGTACTCGCAATGGTTTGTACTGAAACTGTTTCTGGATTATTCTGTATTAATAAAAAAAAATCCAAATGCAGAATTGACAATGCTTTCAATTGGTGGCAGCAAGAATTTGGACAAGTTTACTAGATCGCAATGAAATGACACATGACATATCTCTATTGCAGCTATTCCAGCCTCTAGCTGTATTGCATAATTTTTCGAGTCAGTTGGGTTGAATATCTAATCTGATTTTTTTTTATTGTTGCAGTTTTTTGGGTTAGGGAATCACCTGCAACCGCTTCATTATTCAGCTGCAATTCAAACTAATGTCCACTGGAGGTCAGCAATGGTTACAGATACAGCTCTTTGTATTGAAAGCAATAAGAGAGTACAGTATTTAAATACCGTGGTCGTTGGTCATGACAGCATCTTTCCCTTCCAGGGATTTTGGAGTTGGTTTGTTGAATGCAAAACGATGGAAGCTGACGGTTTGGTCACACACAGCGGCCGGGAAACCCACGCTGTGTTCAGGGCTAGGGGAACATCGAGTAGGGTCCAGCAAGGGGCTCTTGGGCACAACTTTATAGTCAGGGTGTCCTGATATCATCAAAATGAACAGAAAAAAAAAAGTTTGTTGGACTGCTTAACTCTGTAAAGTTTGATTTACTAAACAATAGCCAAAAAAAAGTAATTTTTTTAATATAAAGTCTTTATGGAACATCCTGAAAACAAATAACAAACAAACAAGTAACAAATGTGCATACATGAGCTGTAATTTATATCATCTTTCCTAGGCCCAGAATTTTTGTGCGTACAAAATGTACACACATTTGTTTGATTATATAATACGCGTTCAAGAACAAATATCAAACGTGATGAGGTCTCAAAACCATGTCAAAACAAGTATATCAATTATGATTCACGTGGCTTTAGTAAATCTTAAAAAATTAATAAATAAAAAATATATACGTATATATACAGTATATACAGTACATATATATTAACCACTTCAATAGGTTTGTATCTGTAGGCTTAATGCTTAGTGTGTCAGACAATTTTAATTTAGCTCAAACAGTCTAGACTGACTGTTTATTCTACAAAGCCCAGCAAACCATCATGAGTGAGCTTGATTTGATTAAGGTAGTGAGGAAAACATGCCTTTTAACAGGCAGAAACATCAAGTTGATTCAAGACTGAAGGTGGAGGGGATATTCTGATCAATTCCCAAATTGTGTTTTCCTTTAGCCATCATACATTGTTGTTTACCAAGTGGATTGAACATAAAAAAGAGAAATATGACTACCTGTGAGGGAACCATCAGAGTCGATTAGCTGTGCTTCATGCTCCCACCTGAGGTAAACCTTGTTTGTCGAGTTGAAAAACCTCAGCTGACCATAAATGGATGACCAGCCACCACATAAAGTTGTGCAAGTCCCATCGATGGAGGTAACCCCAATGGCTGAACACTTTTGTCGACTGAAGTTGATGAAAGTTGTGTTAAGGACACTCAGGCCATTGGCGAACGGCACAATAACACCCCGATCTGTGCAGTGCCCCCCTCCCAGCCCGAGCTCATCAACGTAGCTCACGATGATGCTGTCGGACACAACCGCTCCTCCATCTTTTCCGTTGCCTTTCACTGCAGATGAAACCACGTTCTTGATTTCAATACCGGCTTTCTCATTGTTGACCATGATGAATTTTGTGAACTGCAAGGCACCCCCGTTGACCCACTCGGCACCTTTCTCACAGTTCCAGGCAGTGAAAAAGCAAAAGACAGCAGGTTCTGGGATTTTGGAGTTGCAAGATCCATCTTTCATGGGGAAATAATCCTCAAAGATCCAAAGACCAAACCAGCCTTGTGAGTGTGCTGTATTGTTGTAAAATTCGCCCAAGGGAACCTTCTTCTGGCAGATGTTTCTGTCAAAAGATGCACCATCTGGATGGTCGTGCATGCGGTACCAGTAGCCAAAGTGAGAGCCTCCTGCAGCGGCATTGTGGCGGATGATGTTGTTGGGGTTAGTGACCCAGAAGGCAGCAGGGGTGATGTCATCATTCAGCAGGCTGGTGCTTTGTTTGACAAACACTGCCAGGTTATACTGCAGGATGTTCTGCGTCTCGATGCCATCCTCAATGAAGAAAGCACCGCCCATGATGTCATAAATGACATTGAACTCCAACAGCAACCCGTGAGTATTGTGGATGGTTATGGCCCTGTTGAACGTGTTATGGATAGCACAACCCCTCACGTACATTCCCTCAACAAATTCCATCCGATGCCAGTGGATTGGATAGCGTCCTAACCTGAAGGCCTGTCCTGCATAGAAAACCTATGACATAGTAGAAAAACTTGTTGGTACCACATAATCAAAAAGTACAATAACCTCTCTTTAAAACAGAGCTAATTGAATAAAAATACTGGGTAGTGTAGAATAAGAAGAAAAATATGTTCCCGTTGAAATATTTAAAGCATTGCACCTCAACATATTCTATTCTGCCAATTGCAAGATTCTCATTGGGTCTGGGAGCATGGAACATGATGGCGCATCCAAACTGGTCATCTCCGATTTCCTCTCCAAACCTTCCTTGGAAACAAGTTTGGGTTGCAAATTCACCTACAACAAAGTGACAGAAAATGTCAATGCTTAAAGCTGCATAAATACACTAATACGTACTAATATAAGTCATTATCTCAAAACAAGTACAATGTATGTGATGGAGTCAAGCCTTCAACGTATATTACATATATATTTTAATGCAATATAATGTATCGTTTAATTAGCAACTTTTTCCACTTTTTCATATATATATATATATATATATATATATGTGTGCTTTAATAATAATAATCTCATAACAGTACACAATTAGAAATAATGCAGCAAACCTCCTCTTAATAAAATGGAAATTATACGGAGTATATGCGAATCTGAATTTGCTCTCAGAATGCAGTAACGTCTCTCACAAAAAAAAGGTGCTTCTCCTCATATTTTTGACTTTTACGTGACATTCAGAGCAAAGATAACTCCAACAAAATTCAAATATCATCATCATAATCCATTTAAATACAGAACCTGTGTCAAAGCCTTCGGGACAGGCTTCAATCCTGTTGTTCCAGGCTCGGTTTTGGGAGCCTCGTACCACAATGTTTCTGGTGAGGAGACCCACTTCAGCTCTGCCCTCAAACTGTGTGCCATCAGGCAGTGTGATGGTCACCCCGAGATGAATGTACTTCAGAGGTTCGGTCAGCGTTACTGTCTTGCCATCAGGCGACACCGCAGCGATTGTCATCTTTTCGTTCTCTTTCTGGCTATGTCTGGAAAGAGCATATGTGACATTTACCACAATTAGATTCCACAACATTTTTATTGCTACAAGAAATGCAATATGTACAGATGTTCTGAGCACAAATCTTAGGACATGAAATTAGGACTTGAAGGTAGTTGGTGTGAGAGAAGAGGATTCAGGGGTCGCCACAGCGACCCCTGAAGGGAAAAGCCGAAAGGAGAAGAAGTTCTGAGCACAACTCTTATTTGTTGTTGTCTTCATTTGAACTAATGCCCTGGTACACTAATAATCATATTAAATTTATCATTTGTATGTAGTGATTATTCAGACAATAGAGTGTCATTGAGCTGCTAAACTTGCTAACCTTAGCTCTCTAACTAGTTTTTCCAGAGTTCTTCATTTCCCTGTTAAATGATGCCTTATTTATGGGCAAAAACAAAGTAATTTACAACATTTTTTCAGAGCAAGGTTACGTAATTGTTGGTAAGGCTATCTCATGCTAGATGCAACTAGGTATACTGAAGTAATCACAGTTTGGTTTTTACGTGCTATAATTATTTTAGACTTGTTTAAAATTGCACATTGCCATTCTAAAAATACCATATTATTGATGTACTAGAGGATAAAAATAATTTTTACAAGCATAAACTATAGACTTTGCTGTACCTGGAGCCAGTAGAAGCAATGACAATTTCATCTCCAGCTTTCCATGTCACTTCCTTCATTAGGGTTATTGTGGTGGAGCCCTGGGGGGCTGTTTGGGCCAAATAGGTCCAGGTAACAGGAACTGGAATTCCTGGACAAAAATGTTGTGAACAATTATTAGCACATGAGGTGAGGTCACACAGATCAAGCTAACTAGTCAGGGACTCGCTGGTGTGTGAACATGTGTGATTGTTTCTGTGGTGATTAGAGAGGTCGTTGGCGCAGAATTGACTGCTACGTTTCTGTCAATCTGCCCCAGGGCAGCTGTGGCTGCACATGTAGATTACCATCACCATGTATGGATGAATAAAGGATCCAGTGTAAAGCGTCTTTGAGTGTCTAGAAAAGTGCTATATAAATCGAATCCATTATTATTATTATTATTATTATTATTATTATTATTATTATTATTATTATTATTATTATTATTATTATTATTATTATTATTATTATTATTATTATTATTATTATTAATAACAATACTAATACTAATAATAATACTAATAATAATAATAACAATAATAATAATATATGAGGTCCCACTATGTGACATGATTTTCACAGGTAAACATGCATTAAACATGCATTATAATGCACTATAATCCAGTGCGCCTTATAGTGTGGAAAATATTGTAAGTTCTGTATTCTGTCTGTGCTGCCCAGTACCGAGTGACCCACGGACCGTTACCAGAGTGCGGCCCAGGGATTGGGGACCACAGATATACAGTATTGGTTTATTTTCTGTGTTCTTTGCTCTTGCATCAACAGCAACAGATGCTCTCTTTGTGTGTTCATACCATGAAGGTCCAGCACTCCCTCTCTCACAGCCAGTGTCTTGGCTCCATAAATGGGGAGTTCAGCTGAGCGCACATGTCCATGAAGGGTGATGATGGCTTTGTGCTGGAATGGCTCCTCCTCTGTCCCGATCTGTAAACGTCCACCATCTGTGATCAGGATGTTTTCCGCCTGCAGCTCGATGTCTGCTTCATCAAAGACCAGTGTCCCCCCTGAGTACGAAAAAACGGCAAGTCACACAATAAAAATCTTGGGGTTCACGTTCAGGCATCGAGCAAGGACACTCGATGTGAGGAGTTACGTATTCTGCTTGCACTTGTACTGATGTTTGTACCTTGAATAAGGAGCATTTTCAGCACTGGGGTGCTAGTGTCCAACAGGATGGTCTGGCCTTTAGTTACAACAGCAAACATACCGGCCCCGGGTGGAGACAGGCCACCCCACGTGAACCTGGACGACCACACATCAATGTAGAAAAGTAGTCTGCACTTTCCTAAGGAAAAAGACACAAACTTGAGACAGAGGTGTCGACTGAGTGTACAGTGTGTCATGAAGCAGACTGTAGCATGGCCTCCATATGGGAGTGTCCTCTCTTACCTGCAACGCTCTGCCCTTGCCTTCGATGCTGGCAATGACTTTGGTTTCTTGAGAATGCTGCTGAGAGTTTGTTACACATATGATGTGTGTGGCGTTGGTGGACTGAACATCACACACAGATCCTGCAATGGTAACGTTGACTTCATTCATTTTAGTGCTGTAGGGAAAAATGAGCTGATATAAATAAATGGGCAACAAGTCAAAGAATACAATAATCAAGGATTATTTAATTCATTGAATGATCAAACAATAGAAAGATTTTGCAGATTCATTGAATTCAAGACTCATAATAAAATAGAATGTGTGTGTGTGTGTGTGTGTGTGTGTGTGTGTGTGTGTGTGTGTGTGTGTGTGTGTGTGTGTGTGTGTGTGTGTGTGTGTGTGTACAATAATATAAGAAAAGTACCGACAGTGCCAGTACTCAGTCTTTTTGCATACTGGCACTGATGTTTCTACTGTTTGTTGTGTAGATAAAATTGTAATTACAAAATGCTTTGTGTTTGTCATATATGACTGAAGAAGTGTGTATACTATGTTGACACTACATTGCATTAAACCCTATGAAGTACATCCCACGACAAAAGTTAATGCGTTGTGTAATTTGAGCACTTAATTCTTAACAACTGGTCCTAATCTGTGTGACTTCCTCCATTGTGTCGTCTGTACAGCCACATATTCTCTTCTTTTACTGCACCTGAAACCAGAGCCGGTGATTGTGAGCCGTGTGCCTCCAGCAGTGCCTCCTCTTCGAGGAGAAACCCCAGTGATCACCGGAGTCAACTCAGTTTTGTAGACGTAGCCATTTGATATGTTGACCTTACGCAGCCGGTTACAAACAGCAACCGCACAGCTCAACTCTGACTGAGTACCTACAAATACACCAGACACACCAACACAGTTAGGTGATAAAAGAAGAGGAAGAATTTAAATGTGTGCTCAGACGTGACACGGTCCAGAACGATTAATCGTCCGTGGCAAGTCACGTTCTTATCACACATTCCTGTCTCCTGTGCTGACATGGTTACAAATCTATGTCGACACAGGAGTCAGTAAACAAAATATAATAAACCCACAGGAATACATTACTCACAAAGAATTACTTGAAAAAGATGAGTTGTTTTTAGTTCTTCTAGTTTAGTTCAGCTGATAACCAGACAAAACATTTTAGAACACTATGTTCTTGACAATTTGTCAAAGAGCTGTCTGCATAATTATGTTCCAGTCAAGCAGTGAGGACAGATCAGTTGGTTTAGTCTTTAATAGATTAGTTGATATGTTGACCTGCATGATCCCTGGGTCTAGCCTGAGAGGCAGAGCACAGGGCTAAAACTATTACCACAGGCTGTTGTTTATGACTTAAGGTGAAAACTGAAGAAATAGAGGGACAAAATTTGAGATTTTAAAAAATGAGAGGATCATGTTCTTTTATTTCCAGGGAAACGGATCCCTTTGTTTAAGTTTTCTATATATTGCTGCGCTTTTTTTCTGAATGGAGACCATTAAAGCCTGGCTGACTGCATATTCATCATCTTCTTAAGGCAGCAATGTTTGTGATAGTAATAAAATGACACAGTCATATTTTTTACGTTGAATCTTGTTGCTACTTTAGATAGAGAATGATTTTATTTTATTTTTTTATCTGATGTTAAATAACATAAACCAAACTTACCGTTGTTGAATGGAGTATGACAGTAGAGTTGGGTCGATGTCGACATTTGCCTGAGAACTTCACACTCCTGCTCACAGACCGTCACAGTAGAGTTTTGTGGGTCAAACCCAGAACCCAGAACAGACAGCAGTGTCCCACCACCAAAACTACCTGAATTACAGATGGGAGAAAGAAATTTCTTAGTATTAAAACATAAAACCTGTTAGTCGGCATGGTGGCATAGCGATTAGCAGTGTTGCCTCACAGCAAGAAGGTCATGGGTTCAAACCCTAGCATTTCCAAAATGGCCTTTCTGTGCAGAGTTTGCATGTTCTCTCTGTGTCCGAATGGGTTTTTCTGCTTTCCACCCATCACCACAAAAGACATGTGTCTAAGGAGCTTTAGTTTATGTTGGCCCATGGTGGCAGCACACCCAGGATGCAGCGGCTCAGGACCAACTCTCCATCTAACCTTGTAATTTCATTGTACGATTCTATAACGACAATAAAAGCTTTTTTCTCTTTCTTTCTTTAAATTATGGTTCATTACAGCAGTAAATTATTTAGTTTATTTAAAAAAAGGTTATTAGTTAATCATTAAGGATTATCCTTTCAGGTTCTCTCTTTATACTTAGCCTGGGAAAAGTCTATTCATTCATTCATTCATCCATCCATCCATCCATCCATCCATCCATCCATCCATCCATCCATCCATCCATCCATCCATCCATCCATCCATCCATCCATCCATCATCCATCCATCCATCCATCCATCCATCCATTCATTCATTCATTCATTCATTCATTCATCCATCCATTCATCCCCACTCACCCTGGTTCGGCTGTACGCCGGTCAGGATCAGCTCATGCGAGAACATGACATCTGACTGGGCAGCCCCCTGGTTGCTGTGATGCAGCATTACCAGGTAAGCCCCCCCTGGGTTGTCCCCTGCTTTGCACTCAATTTGTGTGTCAGAGATGGACGACACATCACAAGGGACATCGTTGATGGTGACGCTGACTTGCTTAGAGTCATTACCAAATCTTGAACCTGTGATTGTGATGACTGCACCACTCGGCCCTGTGGGAAACAGACAGGGAGTGAATCAATATGATATGAAAGAAATAAGCTTCCTCTACAGGGTTTTTGCCACAGTACTGTACATAACTCATGACAAATGAGGCTAAACTGTAAATCTAAACGATTCTACCACAGGGTGAATTTGTAAATGTAATTTAATGAATTTTATGTGTGTGATTTGGGGGAGGGATAACCTTTGGTTTTTTCAGTCATTGGGAAATAGAGGAGACTTAATCTTTTCTATTGTTGATTATGGAAGGGTCAGATTACCAACATTATTTGACCTTCTTCTCTCACCAAACAGGATGCTTTGTGTTGTCATCTCTCAGTAATTTGTTATTACAATGACAGTACGGTTTTGTTCGATACAGGCCTACAGATGGTTAGGGTGTTGACGATATCTGCTAGCTCCAAATGTTATTTTACAAAATTACATTGTTTTCCACCACCTCTTAGTATGCTTCTGTTGGTTGGTACCATCCAACCTTTTGATAATGGTGATACAACAATGTGTGGAAAAATGACCTGAAATAGAAACAGGACTATAAAGTACTGATTCAAAGCCTGACAGGACACAGAAAATGGTTTTGTTGAAGAGCGAAACTGAACTGAAGCATGAATACATGGTGGTTTTATTTACCTTGCTGTAAATGTAGGGTGGGATGATGCATAAAACATTCTCTGAACCCTTTTGTGCTTTATCCACCCTCTCAGAGTATAACAACTGATGTCACACGGATATTTCACACACAGACAATACAAAACCCAAATCTGTATTCATAAGGCTATGCACTGACAGAACTGAACTGAGCTAATCCCTAAACCAGGAGGAGATATGAAACTATAGTTACCAGTGGTTGGGTTGATAGAGCTGATTACGGGAGTGTGCGCTTCAGAGTAGTTGAAGCTCAGAGGAGGATACGGCACCATAAAGACCTGAATGTTGACGGCCACCTGTCCTTCTTTGTGGGGAGGTGTGGAGCAGTGAAGCCAACCTGAAGTTACTTCTTCAATCGTGCAGGACTTGCCTCCAACCATCACACTGGTGTTCCCCGGAGCAAAACCATTTCCAGTGATGACAAGAAGGGTATTTCCTGCAAGGCTACCTACTGCAGGGCTGAGGTCGGCTTGAGGAAGGCTCTTCAGGATCATGGTACCGGAAGCAAGGCCTTTACTTGAAACAATAATTTTGAGAAGGTGGTCACCAGCTGGCAAGGTATTCACTGTCAAAGAAATGCTGGTATCTTCTACAGAAATGACCTCCAGCTTTATCCCGCTGGCAAACACTGACACATCGTCTACATTGCTGCCAAACTTTGAACCAGAGATGGTGATTGTGGTTGGTTCACTGATGTTGTTTGGAGAAACACTGGTGACCGTGGGCATGGCAGAGGAAGAGTACAAGAAGGAGCAGTTAGACGCACAAGAGCTTTGGATCTGACCCATGTGGAACACGACATCACCACCGTGAGGCTGAGAAGGACTGGTGTCACAGATGATTGAAGTGTAATTGACCGAAACAATGGTGCATGGCTCGCCGGCTACAGTCACTTGTCCATCAGAGAACCCGGAGCCTAGAATGTGGAGTCGGGTGTAGCCGGTGGGGCTGCCAGTAGGGGGCGAGACTGAGTCGATCACAGGCAGAACTACAAAGCGACGCTTGAACTCATCTGGTATGGCGACGATGCCGTTGCCAAGGTTGTTGACTCCGACCACGACAACATTAGCGATGCCAATGGGAAGCTTGCTGTTGTAGCTGAGATGACAGTTGATCTCAGAGGAAGTGCTGTTGATCACCTGACAAGGCTGACCTCCTACCATCACCTGGAGGAGGAAGGGATGTAACGGCATCAGTCAAATGACCTGTTTGTCAGAATTCACTCTGTTTTATAAGGTAACTGAAGTGGAGAAAAACATGGCTTCAAATACAGACAGTTAAGACCATAGTCTACCACTGGGAGAAACACACTGATAAATGATGGATTAACCGAATAATCTACACAACTGTGGATCAAATGATGCTTTATATAATGAATATATATGATATAACGTATATTCTTTCATTCATCATCTACCGCTCATTCTGTCTATGGCGATTTTTGGAGCCTAACTAAGCTAACTTGTGGACGAGAGGTTGGGGACACTCCGAAAACGACGCACAATGAATGTATATATTAGTTATAAAATATAGAACCTTACCAAATTGTTTTCACCAGTTTTTTTTTTTTTTTTAAATTTATAATACATTTTTTAAACTACAGATGATACAAACCTCGTTGGCGCAGGTGATGTTACTGAAACCTCTGCCCTGGATGTGGATGACCTGGTGGTATGACCCCTGGTTGGGAGAGATGGAATCCACTGTGACGGTGACGCAGGAGGAGGTGGTGAAGAAAAGGCCATCTGAAGGCGGGTTGAGCTGTTGGCAGTCATGGGAGGCGATGCACGGTGACGTTGCTCTGGAGACACGACGATATTCTGGAGGAGAGACGGTTCAGTTCATACATCAACTGTAAACCTGGAATCATTTTGACATAAATTTCAAATGAACTCCTCTAGATGTTAAGTTTTTGTCTTGTTTCACCAAAAATCATTGGAAATCTAACTTGGATTTCTTATCTTTTCTTAATAATGTCACACACAACACACACATTCATTGGAGGATGAGGCCGCTGAGTAAGAACTTATCCACATCCAGTTACCTCCTGTCACATATTTGGCATCCTGGTTTCCCACGTTGACTGAAACTTTGCTGATCTTATCCTTTCGAGGTTTGACTTTGACAACTGCTTGCAGCAGGAAGGTTTTATCTTGGTCTAAGAAGCCACTGGACAGGTAGTAATGCCCCGGTGTGGCGAAGCGATACATGAAACTCCCTGAGGGGAAGTGAGAGACATTTCATGATATAACATTTCTGACTGATTTCTGAAGATTTGAATTTTTTTTTTTTTTACATGTATGTATTTACTGTATGTATTCATACAAACAGAGGACTGACCAAGTTTCAATACATGACATACCATTGATGCTTACGAATTAAGATTATTAAAATGCAAACCTTGGGTGTAGAACGATAAAACATTTAGGGAAAGAAAGAACAATACTTAGCATTTGGACGAAAAAAAATACAATGTGCCAAAAATAAAATCTAAAATATAATCATATGAGGCAAGATTATATCTACAACTGTATAGATACAGTTATAAACCTGTATAACAAGATAATGCTCTATAAGGACAGAACATAAAGCAATGACATTTAAAACTTCAAAGCTATTTAGGTTGACTTGTTGACTTTTCCTTTTAAATTGATATTTGATTTCTGCTGAGCATTGTACCTTTGGAGGTCCTGGTGTTTCCACTGTAGATCGGTCCCCCCTCATAGTTGGTGCTCCCTGGGGTGGGCACACTGTAGATGCCAAATTTCTGGTCACGTACGACTTCAGCTTCCCATTTCCAATTCACACTGTCTCCAACAGACACAGTCAAGGAGGAAGGATCCCATGCATATCCTCTTCCATAGACTAGAACACAGAGACAAGTGGTAACTGAAAACTGTGCACATATAAATTTATTACACACAAATGACAAGGTTTGCAATTTAAATATGAACACAATTCCATACGTCCAGTTGTCATGTTCAAAAAAGTGTGAGTATAGAGACGACGCTGTGGAACAGTCACATTTACATCTCCATGCCTCAAGCCGTTTCCAGTAAACGAATCTTCCATCTTTTGTAGTTCACGTCAGTGAACTGGATTTAGTTTGACAACTGCAAAAAGCATGGAAATGTAAACCTACTGTGGTGGACTCCCTGGTTGGTGACAGTGTGGGTCTTCTCCCCCGTCTGCAAGACACACTGAAGCTCATTCTCTGAGGCCGTCACCACATCACAGTCGATTTCTCCTGTTACAAAACAACACAGCATCACATGTGAAACCTAGAGCAGCAGCTTTGACACGTCTAACAGCTAACTACTTCTGGGGAAAATGCATGGTGATGTGGAATTTGTGTGTTCCCTCCATGTTGCTTACCAACAGAAACTGTGTTGTCAGAAATGTTGTTGCTGAAACCATTCCCAGTCACAGTTAGTCTGGTTCCTCCCATTAAAGAGCCAGCCAGTGGAAAGACGCTGTAGACTTCCAGGATGTATTCAATGGTTGTGTTCACATCATTGCTATGAAAGAAAAAGCCCAATGCAGTCCCAAATGAATAATATGATATGATCCATGTTCATAGGTTATATGACTTTTATTATAAGAGCAGCACCACTTATAATATGATGACATCACATACGCCCCCAGCTTGGCCTCACACTCCCAGTTGACTGGGATAGGCTCTAGCACTTCGCCACCCGCGACAGCGGACGAAGCGGATATAGAAAAAGAATGAATGAATGAATGTGTGTAAGAAAATACGTTGTGTGACAGGAAGTTAGTTTACGTACCTGTGCTATTCTTTCCAGTACGATCAACTTAATGGTATTTTGCTAAATTTTGTGAAATGTTTTTGCGAACACAAAATATTTTTTCATCAGGGCTTGAAACTTTCATGTGCATAGAGTACAACAGTGCAAAGCCATATATTCTGTGGACACTAAAAACATCTGAATTTTTTTACTTAATGTCAATTTGGACTTCATACATTTCCTGGAAAGTAAATTCATGGGGCATTTCTTTTGATATGATAAAAAAATGATGTGATAAAGGTCTTGTCTTGACCTTGATGTTTATCACCAAATCAAAAGTATAAAAATATTCCTGTGAGGGCTAACATAGAATAAAAAGATAAAAAAGCGTCACTGTTGGTGACAGTGATGAATAGAAAGAATTTGAAGAATTTGTGGGAATCCTAGAGAGTGAAACAGTCTGTCATGGTAGATGCACCTTGTCTGAGGGTAGCCATTGTTTCCAACCTGCACGTGTACAGCGTACAGGTCAGGTGGCAGCACGGGGAGAAGGCAGGTGATGACTGTTGTCGTCGACTCTATGGTGACACATTCTTCAGTGCCGACATACACCGTGGTGTCATTGTTCAGCCCTCGCAAGTTCGAACCCTGGATGGTGAGAACTCTGTGTCCTACAAGTAAATAACCATCAGTACACCGTTGCACAACAACACTTTCATCAGCCAATCAGTGCTGGTCATCCTTGTGCTCCAAAGTACCGTCGAGTGTAACACGGACTATTTCTGTACACATGCTTCTGCATTCTGTACTATAACTGTGTGAGATGACTCATGTCCTCCTCGTCTCAAATTGTTGAGGTTTTTCCAATAATGGGCGTAAATGAAAAAAATAATTTCATCAGGATTACACAATACAATAATATGACAAATAATCTTGTGGGATGACCAGCAGTAATGGACGTTCCTGTGTCATCCTTTAACCTCCCAGTGACGATGTAGTCACATACAAAGGACGAATAAAAACTGAACGAACAGCTTTTTTTAATACTTAGAAACATATAATTACACTGATATGCAATATTTCTCCATCAGAGAGGAATTTCAGACGAGCTATAATCATAGATTCACAAAGCTAAACCTCAGTCTGTCTGAAACTTGAGAAACAAACTGCGATTGTTGCAGATGTATTCTTTTCATAAGTTGTCAAACAAATGTACTATGGTGATGAATAACAGAGTGACCATTGAAATACAATGGGAAAACTTTGAATTATTGACTTTTCTTTTCAGAGTAGAGATGATTGACCTTCTCCAGATTGTCTGCTGTTGGTTCCACAGATAGGATTTCTACTAGGCTTTGTTGATAGGAGACATTCTGACAATCAACTTTCCATCTAACAATGCCGATTAATATAATCCAGTCTGGTTTAATTCATCTCTGTCACGCTCACTTAACCTTTACTCAATACTCATTCAAATGACAAAAAAACCAACTCATTTCACCTGTGACAGTTGTTGCATTGGGGCTCATGCTGCTGATCTGGGGTGTGAGGTCAGCATCATAGGTGAACAAGCCGCTGGCCGTCTGAGTCATGTTCTCCAGCATCACTGTGACGGCTTGTGATCCTGCAGTTCCCTGAAATACAATCAGTGATAGATCCAAGCCAGAAACAACAATCATGTCATGTATCTGATGTATTGTACTGTATGACCATAAAAAAAAATATTCTGAATCAGTTTACATGTTTTACTTTACACCAGTCCGCAACAATTCTGAAAATTATTTTTGTATTTAACTACTTTAATTAATTAGTAGACTGGAGCAGTGCCTGTTTAGACTGAGTACTTCTGATATCCCAACAAAACTGTGGGCAGGAGGCTAACATGAAGACTGGGCCTGTTGAGACAGAGTGAACCCAACTCTCCATAGACATGGCTCTGCATAATGAAATGTACAACTGCACCTGATTAGGTCTTTATCAATTATCTTAATTTATTTTATTTTATCAATGTAATGACTGATTTATTGATCATTCTAAACAATGTATATTTATTACTTGGTTCATACAATAATTAATTTATCCAAAACAAACGTGAAACCTTGTCACTCCATTCTCTCTGATCATTTCATTTTCATTTAGCTATAGTGTTATGATGTTAAGGACATTATAAAATGACAACTTTGTCTGAGGTCTTGCCATGTGTTAATGATACAGACTTTTTTAATCAATTAATCTACTGATATAATCACTGGGTGATTTCAAATAGTTTAATTTATTTTCACCCTCACAGATGGATTTTACATACAAATGATAAGTACGAATTAATTAGAGGACACATGTCTTTGGAAATCTGTTATTGGTGGTTTAGGAGTGCTCTTCCCTGGTTTAAGAGTGTTCTTTCTCAGCATGACTCATCGTCTAGCATCCTGTAATCTCTGTTTCCTCATGTTATTTATATTGCACATGTCATGTTCCCAGATTGCATCACATGTTCCCAGTAACACTTGCACCCAGTATGACGTCTATCAGTTCTGCAATTCTTGAGGCATTTTAGGCAAACAGACAGGCAGACAGATTCCTTGATTTAATGTTAATCTCTACACATTGATTTGTTACCAGATTCATTGACACAGATATATGTTATATTATACTTCCATCAAACATATTACACATTTGTTTACTGATGGAAACATTGATCATGGGGTCCTCAGTTGTTAAATGATATAACTGGATGTGTTAATGTACATGTAAACTGCTTAGTTCCTTTTCCTAAAGCTCTTTGACTAGTGAACGGTGGCTCACACGAGTTCACTTACTGCTGGAGTTTTACATCTCAGCTCTGTCTCGCTGACATAAACCACTGTGCATTCTGCGTTGCCCACAGCAACTGTGGCAGTCTTGCCAAGACCGAACCCTCTGACTGTCAGCAGTGTGCCTCCTATGAAAAGAGATGTTAATGTCCAAAGCTGTTTAAATCAATCCACAATATTGATTTAAACAGCTTTTAATAACCATGACCTGAATAACTGAGAACCTACATGGACGAGATGTTAATGGTTAGATTTTGTTAGAAAATTAAGGACTGTTTACTGCAAATATATGGATGTTGAGGTTTCATTTAATCTTATGAAGCAATAACAGACACTGGGGCAGTTGGGGTAGTGTCCTACCTGCTATACTCCCAGAGGCAGGAGAGAAAGAGGAAACAATGAGCTGATAGGTGAAGCTGAGCGTTCCACTGCTTGGGTAGCTTGCGCCCCCCACAGAAGGGAAGCTGACCAACACAGGGTGGGCTCCAGCAGGGGAACTGCCCAGTCTGCACACCAGAGCGGTAGCTGGAACACGGTCCATGAAGAGATTATTCTATGAGATGTTAAACTCAGCAACAAAATGACGGATTCACTTGTAATCTCACTTACCGTTGAACTGTTCAACATGGCACTCAGCTTTACCCACAAAGACGGAGGCATTTTCATGATTAAAGCCAGTGCCAGTGACAGTCAGCAGAGTCCCCAGGCCATTGGACCCTGAAACAATCGAGTCTTTTAATGCTAGGTACAACATCCTCTCAAGATTTATGTTGTGTTTTTTAAAAATAAAACCTAAATGACTGACAAGCAAGAAAGACACATGAAAAATTAGTTTGAAGACAAATATGTCCAAATATAACTTTAAGTCTTTGTGTTCAGTCTTTCATGCACAAATTTTCCAGAACTGTTGTGACTCATATCAAGTTACGTAGCTGTTGTGTGAGAAATCTATGTATAGGATGTCTGACTCTTTGCCTAAGGTAAGTCAGATCAGAGAGTCATCATTGTGAAAAAGGGTCTATACTCTGTTGATGGTATGATTTACACCCGCCATGAGGTCCAGATCTGTTTTTCTGTATATATGTATATCAGCTAAGCAATCTGAGAATAGTGCCTCTCTCTGTGCTTCATTAATAAAGAGATCAGAATGATGAGAGTCTGTAATTCCTCAGAGAATCAGAAACTATCAAAGTTGAAAACAGAAGGATTTCCCTTACATTTTATACGTTGGGTGTAAATCAATAAAGATCACTTTAAGAGAGTAAATAAGAGTTAGGGGCACCTTGAGATGGGCTGATACCAGTCACAACTGGGGTGCTGCTCTCACTCCATTCAAACCCACAGTCACCGGAACACTTTGAGATAATCCCATTGACGAAAACCTCCACCTACAAACAGGGTCACAAAACATTTGATTTAAAATGTTTCACAAAATACCTTTGACACAATAGTTTGCAACTGGAATTACTCAATAACATGCTATAACAATAGAATAATAGAGGAGTGTCACTGCAAGCTACGTCGATACATGGGAAATACTGTATATTCACTAAATCCTGCCTGGAGGCAAGAGATGTACAAATAGAGCTAGAACAGTACAAACAGAAAAAGGACTGGGCTTTAGAAACACACACACACACACACACACACACACACACACACACACACACACACACACACACACACACACACACACACACACACACACACACACACAGTAATTAGACATGATGACATGTGACAGACAGATAATGCTGAAACCCAAAACCACTCACGCCAGAGGGCTTACGATTAATGACCATACCTGTGGTTTGTCTTCACAAACACGGAAGAATTCATCGGGTATATTTTGCCAAAATGTACCTCCCTTCTTACTCTCAACGGCTGAAATGACGACATTTTCACCGACAACATTTGAGCCGTTTATCTGCAAAGAGAATAAATCACCATCAGAACTCATGAATCAAGTTGTTGGTACCTTTGTAACAGAAAAAACTTTGTTGTTCTTAACAGAAGACAATCGGAAAGTACTGCTCACAAATCTATCATTAATTAAAATCTACAACTGCTACTATTGATATGAATACTGCTGATGCTGTAGCTATGAGGCTCTGATATTAGTCTATACACTACTGTCAATGAAACTCGAGCAAACAAAACACAGACACTAGACAGAGCCACAGTAAAAGCTTGTGATCACTGTTCAGAGAGGTCTCATCAATCACTTTAAAAATAGTTACAATGCTGCTGAATGCTTGTGAAATACAAATACATAGGAAATAATGACCCAAACACAAAATAGGACTAGTAGTTTAAACACAAGCAAACAGTAAGAAATGAAACCAATTTAAACACTTTTTCTATTTCGTAAAATAGCTGAAATAGAAAAATGTATGTCAAAATGAATAGATCACGCATATTTAGAAATATTTTTCAAGTAGTCAGACAGACAGACAAGCAGATAGACAGACAGACAGACGGATGGATTCTGACATGCATAAGGGGCTGGTCTCCTGGTTTCGTGGTCCATGCCACCCTCCATATGGGTTTTCTGCAGCTTCCCTGCCAGGTAACGCCAACCTGACCCATCCCTGCGATTCCCTCCAGAGCGTACTTCAGATCGGTTGCACTGATGTTCACCGGTAGCCCTGAGAAGAAGGTGGTGTTAGAGCAGAACGCTACATGGAGACATTCAGACTAAACGTCTCACTAAACATCACTGAACCATTTTCAACGGTCTCTCTGGAGAATATCTGAGCTGCAGAGGAGCACCATGACATCATAACATATAAAACTAAAGTTTTTCAATGACGTCACAAAGACAAACTCCTTATTGGAGGAAGTATTCAGGAGTTCATGGGCAGAATCCTTGGGACATGTGAAAGAATGAAGAGATAAGAGACACACTCATCTTCATTAATCAGTTCTGTTTTGATCATGTGTTCCTGCCCTGTTCCTGGACAAAGGATAATTAGGAGTTGGGGTTACGGCCTAGCAGTAAAACATCAGCATTAAAGATTATTATTATCATTATTATTATTATTATTATTATTATTATTATTATTATTATTATTATTATTATTATTATTATTATTATTATTATTATTATTATTATTAATGATAATAATAATAATAAAAATAATAATAATTTATATAGAATTATGACAAATTTATTAAGAATTTGCTTTGTTTCATTTAGGATTAAGGTAAGATTATTTTCTTTATTTTAATTAAAAAGTCTTCAATATTTAAACTGTAAGTATGTCTTTGTTGGTACAATATCACATCACCATTTACTAAAATGTTCTTCTATTACTATATCAACATAATTTCATCCATAATAAGTAAGTTTTTGTGAGCGTCTGTATGGAGGTTGTGTATGGAGGGAAGAAGATCTATGGTGATGTGAAGGCGAACTGGTTTTTAATTGAGGATTAAGAATTCTCTAATCCTGACTGACTGATGGAGCTCAGTGTGTCATTTAAAAAAATTGACAGTATAAAGTAAATTCTAGAGATTATTTTTGATTCTGATAATACATTTGTAAAACAAATCACAGTCCATCAACACATAAATTTTCTTTCCATTTGTTTAGTTTAAAAAAAAAAGAAAAGAATCCACCGTGGTGAGTTGAGCCTTTCCTGCATTATTAGTCAGGCATTGTTTGTTGTTTGCATGTTTCAGTAGCTGTTAGGAGTGAATGTCTGTTTGGAACCAGCCCAAACATTTTGCACATATTTTTAATGATGGGCAAATGTTAGCTTGTCATCACTATAACGACAGCATTGACATTTTCTTTTAAGTCACAGACCTTTCATAATGGAACAAAAAGACTTTGGCAAAGGACAGTTAAAGTAAAGCACGCCAGAACTACACCTGTAGCAACGTCTCCGAAAATGTTCACATCAAAAGTGCCATGTGGAGGAGGAGTGGCTGCGTGAAGACGGCTGATGGTGATGGTGGCTGCTCCTTCTGTGTACTGCACACTGGAGGAATTCTGTCAAATACATCACGAGAAAGATCTTATCATGATTGATAAATACAGTAACACCTTAAGATGCGAGTGACTCCACATATAAATACAGTTATACATATTCGGAAATGCAAATGCATACTGTATGCTGTATGAATATTTGACATCTGTGTTTGACATACGAGCAAAAGTCTGAGTTTGGGGTTGTGCTTCTGAACACCATGGCTAGTTGGCGAATGGATACAACATCAACTGAGCTTAATGGATTTGTATGGAGGCCCATCTGGAGCGTGCATATTGGTGAAGTATGTGAAAGTAATCGTTAGTATACACTTATCCTTGATATAATAGAACATAAAATAGGTGATGCAGTCACAATGCACTGCAAGCTGCCTCCCAGTGTCATATTTCACACTACATGACTGAAGCAACACTTTTTTGTCTTTTGTCATCTTTTTCTTGCCTGATTCCATCAACAAGTATCACAGCAAAACCTGCAGATCAGACCGTGGTACGATTGCATGAGAGCAGATTTCTGTCCCTTGATTTGTAAAGACTCTATTTCCCTATAGATAAATCAATTAAATTGACTGCTAAAGCTAATTTAGGGGTGTGTGTCATTAAGAGGACATTGTTATGTAAATCTCAGTAGTGTGTTACCTGAAAGAAACGAACTTTCCACAGTGGAAACCCAAAAGCACAATCATCCGGAGTGGCTGCAATAGTGTAGCTGAAATGCGAATCATTTGATTCATGTTTGCTGACAGTAATTGTCTCAAAGGTAAAACCAACGGGCTCAAAAGGTGCTGGTCTTCTATAGAGAAGGACCTCTGCAAGAAAAACAATGGGTAAAATAACAAGGTGAACATATGAATCAAATTTAGTTCATGGAAATATATGCACTAGCTTCATACTATTAAATTATTGGAAAAGAATAATAAATAACTGCAAAACCCCCCCAATAAATTACAATTGGATTACACTTCAGAGACATTAAAATCTTAAAACTACTATCAAGGTGCATACCGGGCTCATTCATCGTGGTGGGAATCTTTCCAAAATAAACAACATCCACATAAAAATCACGATTATGTTCGTATTTGTAGAGGTAAAATTCCAGCAGGCGGTATTTGCTTCCAACAAAGAGTGACTGCAGAGAACTGTGCAGGTTCATGCATTTGTAATTCCATCTGTCGAGTAAAGTAAAAACCATTCTTATATATATATGTTTGTACATGACTTGTATGTTTAAAATGACTCGATGGGTTTCACTTACATATTGTTTCTATTTAAGACTGTGTTGATCCTCACGGTGTCTGTTAAGGTTTTGCCTTCGCTGCTGACGTAAGTGAACTTTAATCCAACTTCATCCTTCAAGGATCCCTTGTAAGCAAAGCAAATCTGTAGGGAGCATATTTATAATTATTTTTTATGAAGAGTTATGAAGAACCAGTCACAGATAATCTGTGTAGGGACAGAATGTGCAATGATTTAATGACAGGATGTGTGTTATATAAAAAAAAATCGCGTTGGGCATCCTACTAGCGAAGCGTTACGTGTGAATTCCAGCAGCTATTCTATACAAAATGAAGTTTCACTTCTCTGAAGCTGCCCTGTCAGAGAAATTCATCAAACTAAGCCAAGGTTTTTGATTACATGAAAGGTATTTCTGTTACATTCCAGTGATTCATCTGCTGGTTCAACAGATAGATAGGAAATAAACAGTTCTATCTGATTTCATTGCTCCAATTTTTTTAAAAATTAAGGTAATTTCCCTGACAGAACCTCCTTAAGGGATCAATAAAGTTCTACTCTACTGTAATTTTTCTTTTACAAAACTGAAATGTCTGTGTGTGCCAGAAAATACTGTTTGCAAGGATGTCTTTATTGCATTTCCTATTGCTTCTGAGACAAACAAGCAAACAAACAAACAAACAAAACTGCTGACATTGTGGACATGTAGAACATCTATACTGCTATTTGAACCTGAAACGACTGACGCTAACACTGCGTGAATGGGAAGTTGAACTGGTAACAATGCTATTTTTAGCGCTGCTATTGCCCAACACTGTTTTTACACTAATAATAATTTGGGAGCCTGAGGAGTGGAAAATGAGAAACCATGTAAAAAGTGTGTGTATTACCGTAGGATGCTTGTCCAATGACACCGGTCCGTAGTTTTCACCAGACACTTTTTCGAACGTGTCCTTGAAAAGTATCTCAGCGTTCTTCAGCGACCACCGGCCACAGCAAGAGTTCTTCACCCGAGTCCCTGTCTTACCTTTAAACTGGTGTGTAAAAGAAATCAGATAGCATTGTCAGGAGCAGTCAATATGAGATAGTTACTGTCACTGCTTTTAAAAAAAAATCATTTCCTATTGTGCTGTCCTTCCTTTCCTGCCGCCTGTTTTGCCTCTTTTACTCCCTTGTCCATTTTAGTCCACCTTTTCCTGATCATTTCCCTCCCCTTCTATTGATGGAGACAGCCAAATACCAACCCTGTATCAGAATCATGGTTGTACCTGTTCCAAGAATTTCTTTTTCAAACTTAACACCAACAATGATGATTTCACTGACCTGTGAGTGTTTAATTTCAAAGTCATTGAAGTATTTCACATCAGTGCTTTCTTTCGGCAGGATCTCACGGGGACACTCGGCTTGAAGAAAGGCCTCCAGGGCCGACTGCACCTGAAAAATCACACAACCTATGTGTTGGTAATCTGCTTTAATTTGGTACAGGCAGACATATCTGTATTAAGCTGCGCTCAACAATGATCTTCCTCGAATTGAAAATAAAGTATCTACTGCGTTCCTTATTTGACTAGTCCTAGAAATCGGTTACTTTGCAGTTAAATGAAGCCTTACAGCCATCATTCTAACCGTGTTCCAGCCACGTATTGTGTGCAGAGGCTTCAGATTTCAACATTGTTATGCAACACACCTCAGACTCATTTCCATTGACAGGGATCGGCTTTGACGAAATCCCGTCCCAGCTCAGAGTGAAGGTCGTCATGTTGCTTTTCCCCTTTGTCTTCTCAATAATAGTAATGTTAGGGTCAGTTCCAAAAATCTTATAGCCAAGAGGTGAGAAATCCCCTGTATTCCAAAGAAGAGAGATGGTCAATTAATTCACCAGCTGGAGAGCAACCTGCCTGTCTCCCTTCATACCTCTGCCAGAGTTAAATGTGATGGTGTAGTTGGATTCTTTGGCATCGCCCTGTTTGGTGACCTGGACCGTGTCGGGTTTAATGGACCAAAGTTGGTTCAAGGCAGCTTCCACCGCCTCTGCTGAGGCACCAACTGGCAGTTTTCCTATGAAGGATAAAAGCAAACCTCACAAACAGAACTTAGCAGATGGAGCGTACTGTAGCATCACGTATATCTGCTTAGATTGGAGTCACAGTAGCAGGTAGAGGATTTGAATGTTCGACTCGTTACCAGTATGAGCTGTTTCTAGCATCAGGATGAAGTAGGTGCTCCCACACAGATGGCTTTCACAGTTGCTGCGGACGGTGACCATCTGCACCTCTTCGACTGCCACAGCACTGCTGGGCCACGATTCGAACGATACAACCTGTTTAATGGTGACATTGAGATAAGGTGAAGAACAGAAGGGGCAGAAGAGAGCGCTGAAACAACAGGCAGAACAAGAGGACTTTACCGTTTGGTTCTCTCTAACCACTTTTTCCATTTTGTAGCTCATTTAGTGATAAGGAAATGCCACAAATTGTAAAGAGTGTGAGCTGAAGGTGAGGATGAGACTGGAGAGTTTACTTCATGCCTTTTTTTTTTTACACTCTGCAATCCGAGACTGTTTTGATACGTCCTCCTTACAAAGCGCTTTACAGAGAACATGATATTCTGTGTAAAATTAATCATGACTTCATTCACCTCAGTTTTGATCCTAATCAATATTTTCTTTAAGGCATTTTTTACACAATTCTGCCTTCATTAGATATAACAGGGTGCAGTGGGTACAACTGTCGCCTCACAGCACGAGGGTTCTGGATTCAAATACTTGTGTAGAGTTTGTATGTTCTCCTTGTGTCTATGTGGGTTCTCTCCGGGTTCTTCCTCCCGACCACCTTGAACATCCTTTCTCTTTTGCCTTAGGATTTTTTAATCATTTTTATCATATCAATCCTACGTTAGCTCTACGCGTCTCTACTCGATATGTTAGCTGCTTACCTGTTCCTCCTTGAACACGTCATATTTGATTACGATTTTCTGAACCTCATTGACGACATCATCCGTCTGCTCTTCTGTGAAGTAACCTTTCTCTTTGAACAATGCGATTCTGAAATTAGCTAAACCTCTATATTCTTGAAACACCACTTCCATGTAGTAGCTTTAGGGGGAAAAAAATTGAAGATGTTTAAATTTGCTTCAAAGGACGAAAATGATATAAAATGAATTGCTGATTTGGTTTTTAATGATCTTTCTCGACTCACTAGTTTCCCTTTTTGAGAGCCAATACTGGAGACTTTTGAGATGGTGTTGATGTGATAGTCCAGGCAAAATGTCGCTGGGAGGCAATTTCAACCTAAAGAGGTCATTGGAAAAAAACTGTTAAAAGCTGATCACAAATACATATATATGATGGAAACATACCATTGTATTTTTTTTCTTGTACTTTCAGATGATAAAAACATATTCATACCTTATCTTCTGGGCGGCTGGAATTGCTGAGGTAGAGCAAACATCTGTCATCACATCGGATGTACATTGTGTAGTTGGTGGTTTCGGTAGGAACAAAGAAGCCTCGGGTACGTGAGGTGAAAAAATCCATTTCATCAGGAAAGACTTGTGGCAAGGAGCCAGTCCACATCTTCATATATCCAGTTGTGTTTTCATTGTAGTTAAAAATGTCTTCCAGGTTTTGGGGTCTTGTATTGTTATAGATCTCTGTCATCAAGCCTCTTCCACCTGCATTTTAAAAGGAAATAAATGATGATCCACCAGCACACAGTCAAACGCCAGAAACAAAACAAATTAAATATTTTCAGGCAAAAATACTGAACATTTACTAGTGTCAGCTGCCTTTCTCAAACAATAGTAGATTTAACAAAAATTGGTTCCTAGACCTTTAATCAGCCAAAAAAGAGATTTAAAGACGTCACCATCAATTAAAGTGAGCATTTTCAAAATATTCAGACATTTAATTGAATATGTGATCAATAAATTCATTAGCAAAATGACAAAACATTTCAAAACTACAATAATCATGAGTTAAATCACTAATAGAGAAGCGTTATTGACTATCCGGGTGCTTAACAAGAACACATTCAAGGAATTAATCTTCTGACTTGCTATAGACTTCAAATCAATCCCCTCAAATCACTTGTTGCTCTTAAGGGAGATCTTCTTTGTCTTTTGCCTTGACAACATAGACGCCACTGATCTGCTCTGGTGTCCGTTCTAACAGATCCTTTTGTGTGAAGTAAATTCTCAAGGATGTAGTTTTCTTTTCGATCAAACAACAGATTAGCTTGCTTTGTTGTCATGAGCTGTGGCAAGAAATTGTGGCCTTTTTCAGACAGATGCCTTAAATGCCTCCACTGATCAACATCTCAACTGGTTTGACGTGGGGTTTTAAAATAGTTACAAAACACATGATGCAGCGGTGAGATGAAAGAAGACGGGCGCCTTCTGGTATGAAAACAAATGAATCAAAGGGCAGAAGAAGAGCTGCGTTGTCACCTGGATAACACGTCTGGCTGTCATTCTTCATGTTGTTCTTGGCAGTCCTGCATGTAATTCTGTCATCAGACACATTCTGGATTTCACAAGGCAGGCCTGAATGGAGAGATTGAAAGATTCACATTCAGCCTTGCATAAACACAAAGGCCCAGACTTTACTCAAGGGGTTAAAGGAAGTAGAAGGTCAACATTCACTCATTATTGACCGATCTCTGAAAAATACAGGTTGTAGGTGAAAAAAGGACAAAAAGTTAATGTATCACAATAAAAGCAAGATTTTATATTTTTCAGGCATTGTTTCAAAAACTTTTTTTCTCCAGTGAAATAATGGTTTTAATTTATTATCTACACCTTGAATAAATATTTAAATTTCTCTTATTTGCGACAAGCTGACAGATTGTCGCAAAAACGCGGGGTCCCAACCAGATATTTATTTGTAGACACATTATGCATGTATTCTTCAATATGAAGATGATGATGAGGAAAACTCCTTTTGCTCATTCATTTAGAGTTCCCTCTCTGTTCTGAATCAGATGACTATGAAGGTTTACTCTTCACTTAAATCAACCTGATGATCCTCACCCAGTGTCTAATCCACACGAGGTAGTTTCCTATGCTGTTTAAATAAAATAAAGGTAGAAATTACTGATTTAGAATGAAGTCTCCTCTCATTGAATCGTATTTTGAGGTTGATTTCCTACATAGAAGTCAATCAATAATACACTTCCACAAGGTGATAAGAGTTTGTAGGAGTAAACTGACTAATTGTTATTTCTTCCATGTATCCAAAAAGAAATCTTATATTTGATATCTGATCTGCACAATCATTAGCGTTATGTGTAACTGATTAACTTTTGACCAAAAATACATTCATTCATTCATTCATTTTCTTCATCCACTGTCATGGGTTGCTGGAAACTATCCCAGCGGACTGAGGATGTGAGGCAGGGTACACTCTGGGCATGACGCCAGTGCACCGCAGAGTCACATGAAGGACAGACAACTACTTATGCGCACACTAACACCTACATGCAATTTGGCACCGGCCAATCCACCTGAAGCACATGTTTTTTGGAGGTGGGAGGAAGCCGGAGAACCTGGAGAGAACCCACGCAGACATGGGGAGAACATGCAAACTCCACACAGAGCAGGAACTGAACCAGTGGCGGGCGGCCCCCAAAATTCAGCTTAAAATAATGAATACATTTACCAATATGTTACTGATTCAACCAACTACAATAAAATCTGTCAGAGACTAAAAAAAAAGCCCCAAAACCAGTTGATATCTGATCACTATTATGCTGATGCTTCCCTTTCCTTTTTTGCTGTAATGCTTCTTAATTTATCCTGCTGTCCACTATTTGAGCAAAAACAGTTTCCTTCTCTGTCAAACCTTTGATTCTACAATATGTCAGCTGACTCATTCAGGTATATGAAAGATGTCTGTCATTGTCTGTTGTGTCTTGAACGTTGCGTGACAGGCCAAAGGTCTGTCACACAACAGACCAAAGGTCTGTCACGCAATGACTCTGTTGTTACGTGACAGACCATAGCAACTCTTTCTGTGTTTGATTATCCCAATCGCGTGACATGAGACAATGTTTGGGGGTTTTTTATTTTGGAGATGCAACACATTCCTGAGTAAAAACAAACCCAACAAAGTCTTATTGTATTGGAAAGAGGCCTCAACTATAACAGCTAGTTTCCATTGAGACGGTGGAGATTACCTTTAACAAGAACACGCGCTGCTTCGTTGGTTTGGTCGCCCAGGAAGTGCCCATGGACTGTCAGTAAGGTTCCACCCATGACACTGCCCTTAGATGGGGAGACTCCAGTCACCTCTGAATTGAGGCATGACAACATTACACCATAAATAAGAGTAAACACTACATAAAAATTAGTTCATAACTGCTACATTTATAGTGAACAATATCTTTCATACCTGCATAGGTCTGAAACATGGTGATAGACCTGTTGACAACTCTGAACGTTCTCTTCTCTGGAAGAGACCTAAAGATTTTTGATTCAAAGTTAATAATAGTTTTTCTGAAACAATTTAACAATTTATGAAAAAGTGAACGTAAATCTCAAAATAAAATAAAACAATTCAAACTGGAATCAATTTAGCTCTGCCTTATAAACATTTTACCTTCCATAACCGCCCTCAATAATGTAACTGACATTTTGGTTCCCTGTTAGAAACAACAACGACAAAATTAGGAATAGTTTGTTAAGTTTTGAATGAAGCAAAGCAACTGTATTAAAAATCCCAATTAACTCACCAATAAACGTCCCCGTCATTTTGCAGGAAATGTATCCCCAGTGAGAACTTTCAGAGTCCAATTTTAGCTGATATCTTTAAAAAAATGTATATTTTTAAGTTTAATACTGCTTCATGACACCTCATTCCATTTATCTATAGCATAATATCTGAACACAGTTCTTACAGTTCATCAGATTGTGGTTTAAGCAGCTCACATGGCATCCCTGCTGCGTACACTCTGCAATGAAAATGAACATATTTATGAACTGATTCACAAAAAAGTAATCATAAACATTCTAGATAATGTATAATTAAACATCAAGCAAGAACACCGCAGCTTTATTCAATGTTTCATTTTTTTCTAATATGCATCAACATTATTCTACTGCTCATTATCTTCAACTTCTAGTCTTTTATCTACGTTTAATATTTACCTTTGAGGGGATTTTAGTGGAAGCATGACATGGAGCATGAATCAAAGACACGTCTTTTTTTTTTTACACAGTTTAGTTTTAAAATGCTAAATGTAATATTCAGATTAATCAGTAATAAAGAGCAATAATCTTATTCTGTAAATTTCCTTATCTCAGTGATCACTTGTTTTAAATAAAATACTTTCAAGCTTAGGTGTGACCAAATTCTATACCATAATATAAATATTCTAAATGTTTATCAATGGTTTATTTCATAATCCTACCTCAAAAATTTGGTATTGCGTCCGTTGGAGCTAATTCCTTGGTGGTTTCCGTACACATCAGTGAAGATCCTCCCTCGCATAGTCAACAAGGTTCCTGCAGTGATTTAGAATTTGGTTTAATACAAGGTTCAAGCTGGAGTGCATGTTTTACATGCAAGGAGCTGTACCTGGGGGACCGCTGGATGGGCTCAGCTCGTTGATAGTCGGTGTGCGATACCAGACCGTCTGAGTGTCACATTAACAGTGGAAAGGGATGTTGAGAAATCCAAACATGTCAGGAGTAACAGTTAATGTTTGCAGTGCAGTAGTTAAGTTGTGCTCGCTGCAGACGTACATAAAAGCTGCAATGGTGTGATTTGATCTGGCCCCTGCATATACTACTGTCAGGAAGGGAAACGCCGTCCACACTGACTTTGACCACATACTGATCCCTTGGCATGGGTCTGCAGTGGACAAAGGTGATCATTTTATATTCATGGAATCTATTTAAGTGACTTTTTTTTCAAAGACGTGTACATATCCAGCTCAGAGGGCTCTCTCCTACGGGATACCTGGTGTAACAGTGGATCATAGTGCCATGTGTTGAGTCTTTCTCCACATCACAGGGGACCGACAGGTGATCCGATACCAGGCGCACTTGATTGCCATAATTTTCATCTGTTTGACTCAGTGAGAATGGTTTCTTCTGGGCGAAACCTTGAAGCAATCATGAAAAAATATTCTTAGTGCCGAATAAAGGATTTACAGATAACGGATTCGTATTTCCAAGAAATTAAAAACTGATTAGACATTCCAAAGGTTTGGTAATAACAAATCAGCTTTTGCGTAATGTGTGAAATCGTCCATAGCTGCATTTAGCATTATACCAGGACAATGCTGTTTGCCAACTGTGAGGATTTTTAAAAAATAATAATAAATTAATCTAATAAAATAAAAAATAATGGTAAAAGATCAGGTTTAAACAAAACCTTCCAATCATATTTAACTGAACTCAGAATGGATTAACTTATCTACATGTTTGATTTGATAAAAGCTTTAAAAAAATCTAATAAATTTAGACTGAACACTGCCATGACAAAAACAGTAAAGTGTCTTTTGCAGCTTTATGCCTTACCAGCTCCAAAAATGGTGATTTTTGTTCCTCCGTTGTAGCTTCCTACATGAGGAAGTAAGTTGTCAACACGCCCAGCACCTGAAACAGAACTCCAACATCAAGTTACATCTGCTTGCATACAGAGTTGTAGATTTTATGCATTTAATTGAGATCATCTACTTACTGCAGCAGCACCACAGTGCCAGGAAGAGCACAGACGGATTCAATGGGAACATCCCGAAGTTGTCCCACTGTCCTCGAACGCCTCACTTGCTCGCTTTTTGTCCAATGATCTTTAGCGGCTTGGAAATTGTAAAATACTATTCTAAAAATTGTAAAATTACTATTTTTTTAAAGGAAAAATTTTCATTAACATTTTCAGAATGCCAACATAAAACAGAATTTTTCGTTTTTCAGACTGTTTAGAGAAATCAATTTAATTAGCTAAATGAAAAGGATTAAAAAAAAAATCAAAATACGGTCTACCCAAAACAAACGTGTTTAACATAAATCCCTTTATTGTTACAGAATTTAAGCCATGTCAAGATATTACAATAACAAAATACGTAAAATCAATGTTTGTTTCGTGGTCGTCAATTTGAATGTGAATTTTTAAATGAGATTTATTGAAAGGTAATTTACCTGCTGGACGCGTCGGGTGTCGACAGGAGGCTGACTGGCGCACAGCTCTTATGGAGCTGCCCTGTGGCGCTCCACCCGTCCCGTGACCTGAAACCGGGCGGAGTTTGATGACAATCTCTGGACAAGATGAAGAAACAGCGAAACTAAAGAACAGAACGGCGCCTCAAATGCAGTTTTCATTATTTATTAGTTATTATAATATGCAATAAGTTATTGTTATATTAATTATTATAATATGCTATAATGTAATATATATGCATATGTATATATGATTTCAAAACTATTCTATATATACTATATATATATATATATATATATATATATATATATATATATATATATATATATATTAATGTCAATAAACAAAGGATCAGCTGCTAATCCTTTTTATAAGATAAATGCTTTAATTTCACACACACACACACACACACACGCACGCACAACCTTATATTTTATTGTTTTTTATTGAGCATGCCTTTACTTGTTGGTACATGTAACTATTATAAAGGAGATGGTGTGTTTTGGAGGTTAAACATCCGTAATGACTCAGCCTTTTCTAATCAGATATGTTTGTTTGGAGAAGCTTGTCACCAAAGAAATGACATACTTCATTTTTACCCTCCATGGAAACAACATCAGAGCCAAAATTCCCTTCCTGTTAGAAGATAATGGTTGCTCTCACAATTTTTTTTACCTATAATTGGCTCAAATTATCATTACACAATTGCTTGCACGCTATCTCCATGCAACCATAGATCATGATAACGTGATCATGTAATGAACGATATGAATCGAATCAACATAAAACATCAAACACTGAGAAGACAAACTGTCAAATGCTGCACCATGAGATCTATCTAGAACCTATCTAGATCTAACTAGAACCTATCTAGATGTTTCATTCTTGGGAATGCTGTTCCTTTCAAACTGGCAGGTATTGTTACATAAGCATCACTTCCATTTACAGTCATTTCACAGAGAGTGAGATGATCAATTTAAAATCTTCATGACGGGACAGTGGAAGTCATTTCTCTTGCAGGGGAAAGCACAGTAGATAAAATTCAGATGAAAGATGACTATTCCTGTCTCATCTTCAAGATGAATGAATAACTGAACACATAGCCTGCATGCTGGTGCAGTGGATAGCATTATCACCTTATAGCTAGAAGGTTGGTTCAGTTACACCTGGGGTTTTTCTGTTTGCATGTTCTCCTTGTGTCTGCAAAATTGTGCAGCTTAGGTGAATTGATCACTCCAGCTTTTCTGTGTGAGTGGGTCTGTCTTTGCTTGTGGCCCTGCAATGAACTGGCGACTTGTCCAGAGTGTACACCGCCTCCTGCCTGATGTCAGCTGGGATAGGCTCCAGCAACACCTGTGATCTGCAAGGTGGATAAGCAGCTGAAAACAAGACAATTAAGGTTGTCTTGTCTACAAGAAAATGGAGGGATGGATTTAAAATGTCACAAATGTGTCAGTAAGGAAACTAAATATTATAATTATGCTTTCAGTACTAACATTGACAATATTTATGCAAAGTAACTTGTGTCTCTTGGGTAAAATCCTAGAGCCTGTCAAACTAACAAATGGAGATTTACGTTTTCCACATCCTGCATCAAATTTAAGTAAAACAAAATGAGTCTTTTTGTTTCATACATGTCAAACTAAGATCAACCAGCTCTTCAGCTGTACCAAAGAATTCAGGACCCCAGTGATTAAAATAGGCATGATTTTATTTTGTTTTTTTCAAAAATGCTGCATAATAAACTAAAATCAATATGAAAACACACAATACAAAATAAAAATAACACTTTAGCTTTGCTCACAATGAGAACAAACATCAGGTTGGATTTTTTTTACTGTCGATCTACAGTGAGTACAAAAATGTCTCGACGAGAATAGCCTCATTCACAAAGAAGCGTGTTGAGCTAGAAAAGCTCTGATTCTCTGCAGGAGCTCTTTCTTCACGCTGTCTGGTACGAGTGCTGCGCAGGAGAGGACAGAAATTTAGTAATTCAACACCACAGAAAATCCACTTTTTCCAATCTCCAAATAAGTTATTTCTTTAAAATCATTACTAAAATCACTGTGTTCTTGGAATAATATAACCTCGTGTAAATGTGCCCACTGTGTCTTGTATGTTATGTATATCGTCTTTATATATATTTCTTCAAATCTTCCACATTCTGTCACATTTTTTATTTTAAATCCCCACAAAAAATCATGTGAATCCTGCTGACAGGGCAGCAGGGATTTCATACTAACTGGGTCAAAGTGCTTTCATAAAACTAATCTGAATAAATTGAGTTGAGAAACAATATCTATTTGTGAACAGTGATTCGTTCCTAACTTAACCACCCACTGCTATGGTGTTTGCATATCTGTACCTCTGCCTTTTGGTGTGACTTCTGTGACCAGGTCCTCCACTGTGACATGCTCCAGGCCCTTTTCTTTGATCACATCTGGCAATTGATTAAAGAGATTCATCTCAACAGTGCACATATTTTAAAAGGAGGCAGCGGCTCTACCATGTTTGATTGTTGCCAAAAGACGTGTAGACAGATGGCATAATTTGTTGAAGCTGTTTAGTCCTCTTTTCGGGCATCACAATTTACTGAATTGATTTCAAAACCAACTTCTAAACAGGCTGCCAGTCACGTAAAGAAGTAATACAACCAAACTTTATTTAGGGGTGTTCGATGTTTGATACACTTGATCATAAAAGCTTCTTTAAACGATAGAAATGACTACAGGCCTCTTTACAACAAACACTGGAAGTTGGAATAATCCTTGTAGATGATTATAGTTAGATTTCTTGCAGAAAAATAATATTTGATATCTACTATAGGAATAATGAATGGACGATTTGATACTTTATCCACCTACATTCTCATTTAGCATTTGAAAATGTTCAACATGCCCCTTCTCGTTTAGTTCACTGTACCTTTGCAGTGAGCTTTCAGCTGATCCTTCCATCCACACTCCACCAGCTTTGCTCTGAGCAATTCCTTCAATCTGCAGAGACACGATTAACTTTATTCAATGACAGGTCGGCTGTTTTTCAAACCTTTACGGACCACATCACCACAGAAAAGCCTGCTTACCGCTCCCGTTCCCCCATTTCTATCAGCTTCTGGTTGATCGCAGCCCTCATCTGCGAGTCTTTGCTCATGATCTGTCTGAAACAAAATGCAAACACGACCAATGTCAGTTCGGATTCACAGTTTTCGCGGAATCTGCATTATGCTTAATTTTGTTGGCTACCCGGCGGACAGCACCTTTTGTCGAGCTAGATCAGCTGGGGAACAAACGGTCCCGTCATAGAATACTACCGTGTGAAACATCAAGCTTAAGGGTTCCGCTTTTGCGGTGGATAATTACAGAAAAAGTAATTGAAAAAAGGTGTTAGATAAGATGAAATATCTATAATTGTAAAAAATACATTTACCCGTTTGAAGGAAAATATTTAACACAAAAAACGAAAAGTTTGACAGAGGATACAAAGGACTCCACCTCCCATGAGCATCAGGGGTAAGCGTGTCCTCTGAAAAATATCTCCGTGTGCAACAAAACAGGAAACGTGTGTCTGACTTATCCAGCATCTTTTCTTTTGCTAAAGTCATTTATAAAACATGGCTGCGTCTAATTATTCGCTGAAGGTCAACAGGGATCTACTGGACCCCAAGTTTGAAAGTTACAGGTTATCCCTGGACGCCATACCAACGTATAACGTTGAGCTGGATGCTGGTATGAGAAACTTCACCACACAGAGCTCCTCAGTTAGCAAGTGTGCTAGCCGCGCAGGCTACCGACCTGAAAGCAGATGTCTGCCACATCTGTCAGCTGTAAGCAGAGAGGAAAAGCCAGTCGAGTAGTCAGAATTTACCGAATGCTCTATGTTAAAAAGAACAGGTTATGCTTTGTAATAACAGTGTTAGCTGTAACCCAGGAGCTCAAGTGCTCCACTGATACCACTGATTTAGAGGCATCTAAAACAAGTAAAACAGTATAACACTTATCGATGTAGATGTAGATGCCAGTAGTGTGTTGATAATGAAGTTTATCTGTGATACATGGAAGCAGCTGTAACCATGTCACTGTAACACCTGATTGAAAAGTAAACTTGGTTCATTCTAAACCCTTTCTTTGTCATCTCTCCTGCAGCTGTGGAGGAAGTTAAGCTGACGGATACTCAGTACACTCTGGAACACATGAGGGCGTTCGGCATGTACAATTACCTCCACTTAGATCCTTGGTATGAGGACAGTGTTCTGTTTGTGGACTGCAAAGGAAGGGTTCTCAGTCTCACTGTCACATTGGTAAGCTTTTAAATCTCTTTGACATTCTTGATCATAGCGATTTCTGTTTTTATCGGATTTTGCATGGCCTCCAGTGTTCTTCTAGAAATGTCAAGAGATGAAAATTCATAGCCGCATATTCCTTAAATCAAATGGGAAAGGTTGTAGTTGAGTTGCTGGTGAGCTTCAGTGCGTCTCTCACACCAGCAGGTGGTGATCAAACGCTTGTGTGAGAACACCATCTGCTCGAGATGCATTTCTGTTTCATTACCACACAATGTGACAGTAATTTCCATTAGTTACTGTTCTGCTGCTTATGCTGCACACGGTTCAACCCATCAGATGGTTTTTTGGAGCCTTTGTATGTTATGTGTGATGACATAATTGTACTGAGTTAAAATCAAGATGCAGAGTTCAGGAGCGAAAGAAAACTAATGACATTTGGAACAAAGTTCTTTTATGTCGATGAGATCTTTGATCATGATTGGACACAACTGACACTGCTTCTGTATTTTTATGTCTTAGCCGGCCTGAATCATGATCGGCTGACTGTGACACAGTATTTCTTGGTTTCAGTGGCATCATTAAACTTATTAGAAATGTGTTGCATAAATCGTAATGAAAATCATCAGATGATAATGATCATCTCTTGGCAGCTTTTTGGGCACATTTTGGTAACGTCATATAACACATTGTGCTTTGGTGTTTCACACTGTCCAAGGCATTGAAAGCATGGATGATGGACATAATTATCTCAAAGGTTCCTTTTACACCAGTTAGCAGTGCGGTATGCATTGTTGTGATCCATGATAATAAGAGAACATTTTCCACATAGCTTGTTTACACCCTGTTTCTTCCCACAATGAATAACTAATGCTCATTTGGTGCCACATCTGTCTATTAATGACTAGATGCAAATCATACATGAGTCAAATCCACATGGACCACCACAGTTTGTAGCTCTTTGATAAGCATGTCCTGTCTGTCATGATCGCTATTAATTGTATCTTCCTGTGAATTTTTAAAATGAAAAACACAATGAAAATTCCTGTTTATTGCATTTGAGAGCCTCAGTCAGTGAGAAAACAATGATTTTTTCCTTGTTGTTGAGGTCAGTTCTATTATTGATGCCTCTGCTCTAGCCTCTATGAGTCACGACTGAGCTTATATAAAATGATGACAGTAGGAAAAAATACCAGTAATATCTCATTAAACAATCTGCTCCTTGTTTTAGTGTAACTTACCATGAAGCAGTGATCAAATTTACATAGTCAAGTGGAGATAGGTACCAATGCACAGTTTTTCTATATCACTAACTTTTTAATTAGAAGTTAGTCTATTAAAGTGGCTTGCAAAAGTATTCATCCCCCTTGAACTTTTCCACATTTTGTCACGTTACCACCACAAACAAATATATTTTATTGGAATTTTATGTGACAGACCAACACAAAGGCACACAATTGAAGTAGAAAGAAAATTATACATGATTTAATTTTTTTTTTTTACAAATGAAGGACTGAAAAGTACGGTTTGCAAAAGTATTCAGCCCCTCGAGTCAATACTTTGTGGAACCGCCTTTTGCTGCAATTACAGCTGCAAGTCTTTTGGGGTATGTCCCTACTAGCTTTACACATCGAGAGACTGAAATTTTTGCTCATTCTTCCTTGCAAAACAGCTCAAACTCAGTCAGAATAGATGGAGAGCGTTTGTGAACGGCAGTTTTCAGATCTTGCTACAGATTCCCGATTGGATTTAGGTCAGGACTTTGACTGGGCCTTTCTAACACATGAATATGTTTTGTTTTAAACCATTCCATTGTAGCCCTGGCTTTATGTTTAGGGATGTTGTCCTGCTGGAACGTGAACCTCCGCCCCAGTCTCAAGTCTTTTGCAGACTCCAACAGGGTTTTCTTCCAAGAATGCCCTGTATTTGGCTCCATCCATCTTCCCATCAACTCTGACCATCTTCCCTGTTCCTGCTGAAGAGAAGCACCCCCAGAGCATGATGCTGCCACCACGTTTGACAGTGGGGATGGTGTGTTTAGAGTGATGCGCAGTGTTTTCCGCCACACATAGATAGCTTTTTTCATTTAGGCCAAAAAGTCAAATTTTGGTCTCATCTGACCAGAGCACCTTCTTCCACATGTTTGCTGTGTCTCCCATATGGCTTCTGGCAAACTAAACAGGACTGCTTATGGTTTTCTTTTAACAATGGCTTTCTTCTTGCCACTCTTCCATAAAGGTCAGATTTGTGCAGCGCACGACTAACAATTGTCCTGTGGACAGACTCCCCCACCTGAGCTGTGTATCTCTGCAGTTCGTCCAGAGTCACCATGGGCCTCTTGGCTGCGTCTCTGATCAGTGCTCTCCTTGTTCGGCCTGTAAGTTTAGGTGGACGGCCGTGTCTTGGTAGGTTTGCAGTTGTGCCACACAATTTTCATTTCCGGATGATGGACTGAACAGTGCTCCCTGAGATGTTCAAAGCTTGGGAAATCTTTTTGTAGCCTAACCCTGCTTTTTTAAAACTTCTCCACAACTTCATCCCTGACCTTTCTGGTGTGTTCCTTGGACATCATGATGCTGTTTGCTCCCCAATATTCTCTTAACAAACCTCTGAGGCCGTCACAGAAAAGCTGTATTTGTACTCAGATTAGATTAAACACAGGTGGACTCTATTTAGTCATAAGTCAACATTTGATCATTCAGCGATCATCAGGTAACTTCTGAAGGCAATTGGTTCCACTCAGAGAAAAGGGGGGTGAATACTTTTGCACAATTTTTTATTTGTAAGATTTTTTTTTAAAACACAGAATTTTCTTTCTATCTCACAAATGTGTGCCACTTTGTGTTGGTCTTTCACATTAAATTCCAATAAAATATATTTTAATTTGTGGTCGTAACGTGACAAAATGTGGAAAAGTTCAAGGGGGCGGAATACTTTTGCAAGCCACTGTAGTTGATAATTCAAATAATTCAAATAGTGTTCACAGTTTGTTGGACGGAATCAAACCTAACAAAGACGTCCAGTTAGGCTTTTTGAATTTTAATATTTTTTTTTCCCTCTGAAACTCCATTGATCAAGGTATTCTTCTGAATTGAATAAATCAATAGTTAATTAATGAAATTAATTATGTGTGACATACATTATAACAATGATATATAATTAATATACTGTATACTATATACACAGTGCTCACGCAGTGCACTGGCATCACACTGAAAATTTACCCAGCAGGGGTTGCTGGGTAAAACTCCAGCTACCCCTGCAATGCGCCAAAAGTAACGTAAGTGGTAGATGATGAATGAATCATGAATATACACAGTGTGGTGTGAAAATATTTGCCCCTTCGTAATTTCAAATTATTTTTACACATGCATCACACAAGTTTTAGATCATCAAAAAATGTTAACATTAGATGGTAACAATGATAGAAAATACAAAATGTAATTTTTAAATGTGAGTTCATTTAGTAAGGGAAAATATCTATTCAAATATAAATAGCTCCATCATATTTGGGTTATACAAGCAGGACCATGAATCCAACCACAACGACAGGTACACTTTTGAATGGCCTAAAAAAGAGAAAAAGAAAAAAGAAGGCTTAGAAGTGGCATAGTCAAAGTTTACACTTACATTTTATGAACTAAATAAATCTCATTACTGTGCTAAGTAGACTGGACCAAAAGTCCTCCACAGCAAAGACAAAAATATCAGCTCTACAGTCCTGCAGGTACAACTGTATGTCGTCTGCATAACAATGAATAGACTGTACATATCTATGACTGATGTCACCCACGAGTCACATATAAAGCCACAAAAAAATCAGTCTTGATAATGACATCAGAGTACTGTACATTTTTACTTTCTATGACACAAAGTCGAAGAAAAGTTTTTATGAGAAATTAAAAAAATTGACATATTGGATTGAGACTACTGTAATAGCATACCAGAAATACCCAGCCTGTGTCTCATTCTGTCTACATGAATGGAGAGATTAGTTGTGTCAAAAGCAGCACTTGAATTCAACAGCATGAGAACTGCACACATGCCAACATCAGCATTCATAAAAAGGTCACATACAGTATTGACTACAGGACTTTGACTGTCTCAGTGCTGTGGTACTGATGAAAACCAGATGAAACTTTTGAAAAATGAATATTGTCTTCCACACCTATGAAAATCAGTTTTTACTCAGTTCTTTCCATAATTCTTGAGGTAAAATGAGGTTGAGGAATCAGTTAAAATGGTTGAAAATGATGAGAGGAGAATCCAGCCTGTAGCTTTGTAAACAATCGGTTGGTCTCATGCAGTTTTAATAAGATCTGGGAAAGAACCAGTAAGCAGTCAGGTGTTCCCAACAGAAAGGCACTGGGCTTGTGCACATCAAATAAAAATTCAGTTGGGACTGTATTTTCTTGTAAGACATGATATCTAAGAATTTGGGCACAACAAGAGGAAAATGATGGCTCAACTTCACCTTTCCAACAGAAGTCTGACTAAAACTCTCTCTGGATTTGCATAATCACAGAGACAGACCAGGGTTCGGGTTAGGGTTAGGGTTAGGGTTACACATAGCAAATATTAAGCTAATAATTATGTAGAAAAAACTGCATCTGTCTGTTTTATGATTATAACAGTGAAGACTCAGTTGTGTTATGTATTCAGGACACGGCCCTGGGGAAGCCAAGAGAGGTGTACCGTTTCATCGCTGACCCCAGCCAGGGCGACAGTCAGCTTTGTGCATCCCTCAGTCTCACCTCAGCAACGTGGGCAGCTCTCTCTGATGGCGCCGGCCGGCTGTACCTTCTCCGCACCGGCAAGAGGGGAAACAGCTCCCATATGAAGTGGGAAGTAAGTGTA